>NC_058406.1:37008824-37024284 GCF_002201575.2 Neomonachus schauinslandi
CCGCGCCCGGGCGCGGCGAGGCGGGGTCTGATGGGCATGGCAGGCGCTCGCTCGCTCGCTCCTCTCTCGCTCCCTCGCTCGCTCCCTCACACACGCGCGGAGGGAGGCGAAGCCCGCAGCAGCCACTTCCCCACTTTCCAAACTTCCCAGTGCAACTTTTTCCTCTCCTCCCCTGCCCGTGCCTCCTCCTCCCCCATCGCTCCCCCTTCCCCTGGCCGGCTCCCCGCCGGCCGTAGCTTCCGGGCGCGGCCACCAGGGGGCGCCCGGGCCGAAGCCCCGCTCGGCCAACTTCTGTGGGCTCTTCCGTCGACACCGCTGGGCGATGAATTCGGGGCCACGGACCAGCATCGCCTAAAGCATCTGATGCGCAGGTCCTGGCGGGAGTTAACAGCAAAGGAGGCAGGAGTGGGCAGCCACTCCCAGACTGGCTGGGAAGGCAGCGCTCAACGGAAATCCAGGGAAGCTGGTAATTACAACTTTGTATCACACTTCCTGGCTAACACTGGCACGCGCTTAGTAGGTGCTCTGCAAACTCTAGTTGAATTAAAACAAAACAAAACAACAAAGTAATCTTCCTCACAACTCCTTGGCACCTTCCATTTAAACAGTCTTCTCCCATTAACTTCCTTGGACCCGCACAGGATCCCTGTAAATGGCCGGGGAACAGGGAAGATTCATATTCCCAAATCCTTACACCGTAGGAATTGAGAGAGCCCTTAAAACCAACCTTCTGTTCCCGAGAGGCAGATGAAGCTTCGAGGAAACCAAAGGACAGGGTACACGCTTCTGGGCTATTTTCAGCAAGTGGGGAAACTGAGTCACAGGCACCCTTGCTTAGTTCTGTTAAATGAAAGTTCACTGATTCCTCCTATGCTGACAACAGAGACTGAAGTATGAATTAGGTAGACTTGTCAGGAGCCCATAGCCTAGAGAGACAGACAAGGACAGTCATGCAAAGAGGCAATTAAAATCAGACAATGAGTGCCAGGACAGACAGAAGCACTGCCAAATGGGAACAGAGAGGAAGGTCTCCTAACGCAGCTCAGAGGCTCAGGGAAGACTCCTGGGAGTGGTCTTGAATGGTAAGTCACAGGCAGCTGAGTGGAGGGGCTGCACAAAGTCTTCCAGGTGAAGGAAGAGCAGGTGCCAAGGTGCAGAGGGAATTGGGCATAGGTGCCCGCAGGGTACTGCAAGCAGCTGGACATGGCTGGAACAGAAGGCCAGTGGCAGGAGCTCAAGTCATGTCTTCTGGCCATGCTGGAGAGTTTGTACTTTACATGTACTAGGCGCTAGGGAGGGGTCATGGCAAGATTTGAAGTAGAGGGTAGCTGGAGCTGACCTGTTCTTTGAGGAGGCATGACTGTAGGTGGTGAGTGGGGGGCAGAGAGGTCGGTGGGCAGATAGGCATTCAGTGCAGAGGTGACGTGACTCCCAGCCCAGTGCTTTCCCAGCACTCTGGAGCACTCTTGTCTTCAGGCACCAGATTGAACAGCTGGAGAATGGCCACTCTAGAAGGTTGGGCAAGGAAGACTGGGCTGGGCCAGGCTGGAGGGGCAGAAAGGCTTCCGGAGCGCAAGATCTGGGCCTTGGGGCAGAACACGGAAGGGAAGGAGGGGGACACCAGAGACTTGCAGGTTGAACCACACAAGATTGCCATTTTTGTGGGCCAAAACCAACTAATGTTGGCAATTTCGTATGGTTCAACCAACTAGGTATTCAGAGCAACCTCAGTCTCAGCCCAAGCATACATCTGGCGACAGATGCTGAGCAGGCCAGAGTGCCCAGATGGGGTGAGACAACAGAGTGGCTCCATCTTTCCCTCACACAGAGCTCTGAGAACTGCAGCTGTGACAAAAGAGAAGTCTTTTAAAGAGCCCCTGTTCCCTGAGGCTCCAAAGCTCCCACAGCACTTGGTAAGGATGAGGTGAAACAGTTGGGAAGTGGGAGGAGGAGTTCATTCCACTGAGATGGAGTGTGATGGTCTTCATGGGGAGTTAGAAGATAGAGGATAAGAAAGGACCTTATCAAGTTAAAAATAGATCCATATAATTAAAGTGATGGTACATGTGAATATGTGCGTGTGTGTGATTTTTAAAATATTCGAAGGCTTTTTTTCCCCTAAAATTATAAAAGTTTCATTGGCTAATTGTCATGAGTACCAGCTATGACTTCTTCCTTCATGGCGCTATCCTATGGCTGTGTGACCACGGTCAAAACAGTTACCTCTCTGTGCCTCTCTTTCTCCATCCAGCTTCCTGTCTTTTTTTTTTTTTTTTTTTTGAGAGAGAGAGAGAGATTGAGCTGGAGAGGGGCAGAGAGAGAGAATCTTAAGCAGGCTCCACACTCAGTACAGAGCCTGACGTGGGGCTGGATCTCACAACCCTGAGATCGTGACCTGAGCTGAGATCAATAGATGGACACTTAACCGACTGAGCCACCCAGGCTCCCCTCCTGTCCTATTTTTTGAGTCAATGTGTGCAATAATACTTTGAATCTCTACTAGCACTGTTACCGATATTGTTAATAAGATGCAAGAACAAACAGGTTTTTCCACTCCTAGGTGGAAACAGAGTTGAAAACATTCATCCATACAAACTAGTAGTATTGTTCAAAAAACTAAAAGGGACAAACAACTCAAATGTCCATCTATAGATGAATGGACATACAAAATGTGATATATTCTTATGCTGGAATATTATTTGTCCAGAAAAAGGAATGAAGTGCTGATACACGCTACAATGTGGATCAGCCTTGAAAACATTATACTGAATAAAGGAAGCCAGCCACAGAAGGGCATATATGAAAATATGATATGATTTATTCATACAAAAGGTCCAGAGGCAGCAAATAATAGAGGCAGCAAGTAGATTAGTAGTTGCTTAGCATTAGGAGGAAAGGGGAGCTTGAGGGACCTTGGCTGAATGGTACTGGGTTGCTTTGGGGAGTAATGAAAATCGTCTAGAATTAATTGTGGTGAAGTTTGTGCAACACTATGAACATACTACAAACCACTGAATTATACACTTTAAATGGGTGAATTGTATGGTATATGAATTATATTTCCATAAAGCTGTTACCAAAAAAACAAAGAATAAACAAGTTTGAGGCCCCACGAGAGGGTGTTCCTCAAGAACAAGGGTCTTAGTGTTTTCCAACAACTTTCTCTCCCACCTGGTGGAGCGAGAGAAGCCCTGGATGGACAGTCCTAAAATCCTAGAGATTCATTGTGCTTCTGCTAATACCTCACTGAGCAGCTTCGGGGAGTTCTGTTGGCCTCAGTTTCCCTGCCATCAGTATGAACAAGCTCATGGAGCAGATAATCATTAAGAGTCTTCTGTGTCCAGCACTAGAGTTCAGAATCCCATGGCCACTGCCGCCCCGGGGCCTGTAGGCAGGATGGGAAAGGCACTGGGCTCAGGAAGCAGGCAGTGGACTCAGCCACCCGCTTCCTCTCCCAGTGCACATCCGGCCCACTTTCCTTTTATTGCAATTTAATGAAGTTGTTCAATCAGATGGGTACCAGGAATCTGTAGGCTGTAACAGCCCGGGCAGACACAGAAGCCTTGTAGCGTAACTAAACTAACAAAATCTGCCTCTTGAGCAGATCCAGGAGCCCCAGGGCCTGCCAAAGGGCGTCTCTCAGGGAAGGAGATGAGGGGGCTCCCTGCTCAGCTGACTCAAAGGAGGTATTTTGCCCTGGGCCGGAGGGCTGCCCTCTGGCTGGCCATTGCCTGGGTCACTGACCCTCCTGGTGTTTTCAAATGGGCCCCACCAGGCCTGACTTCCAGTTCAACTGCTATCCCAGTTGTGCCCATCTCTCACCCACTCAGAGCTCTGCCTTCTCCACACCAGCCTTCCTTGTCTGGAAGTTAATCCTTGATGACTGAAAGACTGCACTGCGTTGGGGGTAGGGGCTGTGGGGGGCGGAAAGCAGACTCCAGGACCCTGCAGCGTCAGCAGTGCTGAAGACAGTCTAGACTGATGGAAAGAACTAGAAAATATCAGACACTGAGATGATTCAGAAAAGGGCATTCCCTCCTGGAGTGGGGTAATAGACACAGGATCATAGGGTATGGATTGGAGTTGCTATACAAGATGGCATTCCTAAAACAAACAAACAAACAAAAACCAAAGCAAAACAAAAAACAACTTAAAAAGAATAATTTTAAAAAAAAGAAGAAGAATTAAAAAAAAAAAAAAGCCCACCTGTGGTCCAGCTCAGTGGAGGTGTGGAGAATAGGGAGGAATCAGCCAGATGCTGTCCTCACAGAGCTTGCAATCCAGTGAGGGAGACAGGATATGCAAATCGTGTGATTTGGGAGACACATGGGGTGTGTGTATGTGTTGGGGGAACAACTTTAGGAGAGAAAGCCAGCCTTAGGAGAGAGGAAATCAGCAAAGGTCTTTGTAAGAAGGTCGTATTTGAGTTGACCTTTAAGGATGAGCAGGATCTGGACAGGAAGGTCATTTCAGACAGTGGGAACAGCATGTGCGGAGGCATGGGAGTGTAAGTGTCTGACGTATCTGGAGAACTGTGAATGATGATGGGGGAGAGCTAGCATTCGAGAAACACTGGGAAGGGTTGGAAATAAGAGTACAGCAAGAAGGGCCATGCATGATTGTGGAAAGTCCTTCATCTCACCATTCAGAGGATATAATCTTCTTAGCTTGCTCTGCATAAATTGCAGGTGCTGGTTAAGAGCGACTACATGTCAGGTTCTAGATGAGATGTGTGCCGGCATCAGTGACAAACAAGAGTGTTATGCATTGACCATTAATTCACAAATGCTTATCGGGTCCCCATGTGTACTATATAGTGTTAGGCATGAAGGAATATAATCCTGACCTCTGGCTACTTGCAATTTTGAAACAAGATGGAAATACTCAGGTGTCTAGTTATAATGCATTTTTTTTTTAAAGATTTTATTTATTTATTTGAGACAGAGAGAATGAGAGACAGAGAGCATGAGAGGGAGGAGGGTCAGAGGGAGAAGCAGACTCCCTGCCGAGCAGGGAGCCCGATGCGGGACTCGATCCCGGTACTCCAGGATCATGACCTGAGCCGAAGGCAGTCGCTTAACCAACTGAGCCACCCAGGCGCCCTAGTTATAATGCATTTAAGTGCCAGGTGAGTGATGTAATATTGTAAGAGTCCAGGAGAAGTCAGGGAGAATTGGAGTGTTGAGGACATCTTCCAGGAGCAGTGGGGATTTGAATTAGGTGGTGAAGGAAAGGTAGCATTTGAATAGATGGAAAGAGAAAGCACAGGGACAGCGGTGGGGCTGGGAATAGAACGTCCAGGCTGGAGAAGAGGGTGGGCTGGAGTGTGGGCTTGGGTAGCACAGTCTGGAGGACTGGCACGTGCAGAAGGAAGAGCAGCTAGGGATTGTCGCAGACCAATTCTGTGCATGACCATTTATCTAACGGGGTCTTGGCAACACCGTGAGACAGCTATTTTTACCCCCATTTTAAAGATTAGGAAACAGAGTCTCAGAGGGGACACATGGCATATTCAAGTCACACAGTTGATGATTGGAGGCTTGTACTGTCTACTTCTTTCTACGAAACCACTTGCTTCTTTCAGACACAGATGCGGAGGTAGCACAGGTAGCGTGGGCTGACTGGGCGTGGCTTCTGAACACACACACACACACAGTCACTGGGGGACACACTCATACCACATATAGCACATCCTGGACTGTCTCTCCCAACCTCATTAGAACATGGGACGATTGTCCTTTAGGAGACTTTTGCCTTTCACTCTAGCTCAAGCTGTGCCAGTCTCCATTCCTCCTTTTAGGATTCAAAGAAGTATGGGAAGGGGAAAAAGAAATGTGATGCCTGAAACAAAATACCCCATTGAGCTGACCACTAAGTAGCACTTAGACCCCAAGTATACACACAGCTGCTTTATGGAATGAAGGCTATATAGCCCATGTTCCTGGATATAAAATAACAAACCACATATAACGTTTTACATTGCTATGTAATTAGCACGGATCTGTGAGTGTGTGAGCCAACCAGGGGGAAGGAAGGGGGTCTCGGGCCTCGAGCACAGTAAGCCGTGGAGAAAAGAGCATGTGCTGTGGGGCCAGAAAGACAGGAGTTTGAATCCTAGCTCTGTCTCTTTGCATCCCTAAGGGCACTAGGGCAGTGCTTGGGATGAAGATGCTGGTGATGCCTCCATCCACGGAGGTTGTAGTAAGACCTTGGGCCACTTATTTAAACTCAGAGAACTTCCAATTTCATATCTGTCAATAGGAGTAGAAGCGTATGCCTTACGGAAAATGGTTTTGCCCTTTCTGCCCCCACGGGAACATTTGGCAATATCTAAAGACATTTTTGGTTATCACAACTGGGAAGGTGCTGCTGGCCTCTCGTGGGTAGAGGCCGGATGCTGTTAGGCATCTTACCATGAGTAGGGCAGTTCCCACAACAAAGAATTATCCCATCTAAAATACCAATCATACTGTGATTGAGGAATCCTGTCCTACAGAGTTGCTGTTATTGAGAATTTACTGTGTGCCCAGCACTGTTCTTATCACTTTATTTAAATGCGTTACCCTCTTACTTGTTCATAGTAAATTGGTGAGGGAGATACCATTATTATCCTTATTCTACAGATGAGGAAACTGAGCCCCAAAACCTGCTCAGAGTCACATAGCCAGTCATAAGTGGGGCCAGGGTTTGAAAGAAGGCAGTGTGGCTTCAGAGCCTTCCACGGGCTAGACGGAGCTCATGCTTAGCAAGTGCCTGCTTCCGTGCCTGGAGCATGCTAGTGATGGTGACTCCTGAAAGAGCATGAGAGAATTCATTCATTCATCAATGCAACGCGTGTGTGCTGCGAGTCTACTCAATGCTTGGTGCTAAAGAATTGGTGAACAAGATAGGTAGAGTCTTTGCTCACACAGACCTTTCTTCCTAGTCAATGACGACAAATAACATAGCAGTAACCATTACCAGTGGAGACAATGGAAGTGATAGAGTGTCCAGTGAACTAGGAAGAGTTTGGCAGGAAGAGATCTGGGGAAAGAGCATTCCCAACAGAGGGCAAAGCCCTGAAAGAGAAAGCCACCTTGGTGTGTTTGGGAAACAGACAGAAGTCCAGCAAAGCTGGACGTGTAGGGCACAAGGGAGAAAATTCTAAGAGATCACAGAGAGATGAGAGGGGCCAGGTGAAGTAAGATTTTGTAGGTCAAAGGAAGACACTGGAATTTCAGTTTTGCTGAGAAGGTAGAGGAGGGTTTTAAAGAAGAGTAACATGACCTGATTTACATTTTTAGAAGATGGATCAGACTGTAGTGTGGAGGCTGGTGAGGTGGTAAGTGAGGCCTTCAGGAGCCCGGTAAGGGCGTTAGGGCAGTACTTGGGGTGAGGATGGTGGGGGCTCCAACCACAGAGGTTGTAGGAAAATGAGGAAAGTGAGCAGATTTGGATCATACAGAGTTAGAGCCAGATGCGGCAGATGTGCCGTGGGGGTGAGGGGGCCAGAGGAATCGAGGAGAACACTGAGGTTTTTGTCCTGAGGAACTGGCTGCATTTACTGAGAGGGGAAGGCTGAGGGAGTGGGGGTGGGGGGTAGGGGCGGTGACAAGAATCCGGTTTTAGGTCATGTTAAGTACGAGCTGCCTACTAGGGTCCACGTGGAGGTGCTAGGGGAATGGCTTATGCGTGAGCGTGGGGCTCAGCAGAACAGTCCAGGCTGGAAGGGTCCCTTTGGGCTCCATTGCATGGAGATGCTATTTAAAGCTAAGGGCCTACCTCAAAGAGATTGAGAATTGAAGAAAGCCTGTGTCTAAGCCCAGAGGACCTTATCATTTCTAGTTTGAGAGAGGAGCCTCCACCCCAAGCAACAGAAGTAGGAGAAAACCCAGGAGAGAGAAGGCAAGATATCCAGTGAAAGAAACCAGGGAAGTGACCATTAGATTTGACCACAGGGAGGTTGACAGGAGCCGTTTCAGTCAACTGCTAGAGACAGAAATTCAATAGGTTGAGAACGAGAGGGAGGAGAGGAAGCACAAATAGCCAAGCAACCCCTTCTTGGGTTGTGGGAAAGGGTAAAGTAGTGGACTGGCATAAGAACATATGGGCAATGCAGAGACTTTTTAGAACATGGGTCATATAGCACACTTGTATGCTGATATGAAGGATCTGGCAGAAGGAAAGAACTTAGGATCCTAGGGAGAGAGGGCTCCACCAGAGAGAGCATTGAGAAGCACGAGAGAGTGCAAGACACTTGAGATCCAAAGACAAAGGATGGGCTAATCCTTGGTAGGACATTTCAGCTGTTGTTTACATGAGGGAAGGCAGCGAGCATGTGAATGACATTCATGGTGGATAAATCCTTTGTCAAGTAAGTACTCATACTTTCTCAGAGGAACATCAGCACCCTGACCTGGGCCACTGGTCAGCCCCTGGCCCTGACCACTGATCCAGACTGAGCTCGGCCCCGTAGACTGGATATCTAATGCCATCAACCATCTCTCTCTGTTCATAAGAGAGCCCCTGGGAGAGACCATGGATGACTCAACATAACCCATCTGTACAGCTGACAAGCACTTTTGAGGCAGAGGTTCGGCAGTACCAGCATCCACCAACAGATGAGGGCTGCCTTCAAGACAGTCTCAAAGAGGGGAGCTCCCAGGACCTTTCTGAGGAGGTGGTCGTTCAGAGTAGAACCATTTGCGCAGCGTGTCTTCATAGGAGGGAGTTAAGAACAGGAGGCTATCAAATGGGGCCAAAATTTGGGATTCATCAGAATGAGAAGGCCAGGCTGAGGCAAGAAAGAGAAAGTACAGAGGTTGTCCAGAAGGACTCAAGTAGAGCTAAATGAAGTATAAATAGTTAAGGGGGGTTATTGGTGGTTCAACTAAATCTAGGAGTGCTGCATGCTTTTCAGCGTTCTCCTTTTATTTGGGCTCTTGAAGGACCAACGTGGTTTGTATGAGTTAAGTATGCATTTCTATAGTGATTAAGAGTTTGTAATTGCCAAACACAAGCTGTATGAGAAAAAGCTTCACAACTTCCTAGCTTACTCCCTCCAGATCTCCACGTCCTCATCTGTGAAGTGAAAACAAGAGCAATATGGAGCTCCTGGATTTGTTGTGGGGATTAAGCTGGTGGATGTGAAAGCACCTGGTGTACTGTCAAGGCTGGGAATATTACTTTTATGATTATTATTAATAATACTAATAAGAAGAGGACTCTAAAGTACCTCCTTGCCTAGGATAAACACTGTCATGCTCTTCTAAAAAGTTATAAGGGACCCCTGGGTGGCTCAGTCGGTTGAGCGTCTAACTCTCGATGTCGGCTCAGGTCATGATCTCAGGGTCATGAGATGGAGCCCTGTGTCAGGCTCCGCACTGGGCATGGAGCCTGCTTAAGATTCTCTCTCTCCCTCTCCCTCTTCTCCTCCCCCACCCTCTGTTCATGCTCTCTCTCTATCTCAAAAAAAAAAAAATAGTTATAAAAGAGACGAATCATCTGCAACATGGACACCTTATGAAGAAGCCTTGAGTGTCTGTGGCAGGGTGGTCTCCAGAGCCCCTGCATCGAGTAGTTGGCCAGGTCACACTGTGCACAAGGGTGCTCGGCTGAGAAGGTGGGGTGGGGGATGGGGGGTGAGGGGGTGGTTGGGGGTGGGGGGGCAGTGATATCCAGCCAGTGGCAAGGGGCTGCATCTGTGTTTGATTCCACTAGGCACTGTACAAGCTGTCAGGGGCTCAGAGGGCACCCAACAGCACACTTTTTTTTTTAATGTTATGTTAATCACCATACATTACATCATTAGTTTTAGATGTAGTGTTCCATGATTCATTGTTTGCGTATAACACCCAGTGCTCCATGCAGTACGTGCCCTCTTTAATATCCATCACCAGGCTCACGCATCCCCCCACCCCTTTCCCCTCTAGAAACCTGTTTGTTCCTCAGAATCCATAGTCTCTCATGTTTCGTCTCCCCCTCCTATTCCCCCCCTTCATTTTTCCCTTCCTGCTATCTTCTTTTTTTTTTTTCTTTTAACATATAATGTATTATTTGTTTCAGAGGTACAGGTCTGTGATTCAACAGTCTTACACAATTCACAGCGTTCACCAGAGCACATACCCTCCCCAATGTCTATCACCCAGCCACCCCATCCCTCCCACCCCACCCCCCACTCCAGCAACCCTCAGTTTGTTTCCTGAGATTAAGAATTCCTCATATCAGTGAGGTCATATGATACATGTCTTTCTCTGACTGACTTATTTCGCTCAGCATAATATCCTCCAGTTCCATTCACATCATTGCAAATGGGAAGATTTCATTCCTTTTGATGGCTGCATAATATTCCATTGTATATATATACCACATCTTCTTTATCCATTCATCTGTCGATGGACATCTTGGCTCTTTCTATAGTTTGGCTATTGTGGACATTGCTTCTATAAACATCGGGGTGCACGTACCCCTTTGGATCACTACATTTTTATCTTTGGGGTAAATACCTAGTAGTGCAATTGCTGGGTTGTATGGTAACTCTATTTTCAACTTTTTGAGGAACTTCCATACTATTTTTCAGAGTGGCTGTACCAGCTTGCATTCCCACCAAGAGTGTAGGAGGGTTCCCCTTTCTCCGCATCCCTGCCAACATCTGTCATTTCCTGACTTGTTAATTTTAACCATTCTGACTCCACCAGCACTCTTCTATAAATATTTAGAATCACTTGGCCTTTACTTACCAAAACCAGGAATGGGGAGTCTGTTGACCATCTTTAGCTATCGACATTTTCATGATGACGTTCCAAATGTACCCCCAGTACCTCCTCTACTTGCATGCCCTGCTTTCCATTCAAACTCATCATATCCAAATTCAAAACTCCATTTTTCTCAATTCAGAATTTGGGTTGGATTCTCCTCAGTTATGTGTGATGTGTCTTTTCATTAATCCTACCTGGAGACTGATTATGACATTTAGTGACAAGAAGTTCACTTCCTTCTGAGGTAGCCAACTCCACTTTTAAGCAACTCTTAACCTTTAGAAACTTCTGTAAATCAAGTCTGCCTGCCTGAGGTGTGCACCGCAAGCATACCTTATACCCACAAGGTGCTGGTTCCTACCCTCAAGATCACATGGAGCAGCTCTTCTCCACTGTCTTCATCACAGCTATTCATAGATTCACAGAGACCAGGTCACTCTGTGTCTCATTGTTCTTTCTTCCCTTCCTCATACAAAAGGCTTAGCCTATTTCTATTCTCCTGATCACCATTTTAAAGATTCCTTGTGTGGTGATGGGCATTAAGGAGGGCACGTGATATGATGAGCACTGGGTGTTATACTCAACTAATGAATCATTGAACATTATATCAAAAACTAAGGATGTACTATACCTTGGTTAATTGAATTCAAATAAAAAAATAAAGATTCCTTGTGTCTAGAACCCATGTTGTTTCCAACATTCTACAGTTTTCTAATTTGCTGATTTACTATGTCATTCATCTGTCATCTACGTGCCCAGGGATTGGAGGCTAAGAGAGAAAAAATGAATTGCCCAGGATCTTCCGGCTGCTAAGCTGTTCTGACTATAGACCTGCTCTTTCACTATTCCACAGTTGCTTCTGGCGAGAAGCAGTGGCCCTTTGACTCCAGCCAGCCTTCCAAGTGGCAGAAGGGCCCCTGCTTAGTTGAATTTTCTGCCTCAGAGCTTTTCCCTTAATCTGTCTGGAGTGTTTAGCAGTCCCACTTCTTTCTTCCCCTGTCAAATCAGCAGCTCATGCTAGAGCTCTAGCTGAATCAATGCCAACCGTTTCTTCACAGTTCTAGAGCCTTTTTCCTCCAGACTTCTAGACATGCCGCAGCTGGGTAATCACTGTTTCCAACCACAACCTGAAACATTAGCTCAGGACTAGGAAAACAGGAGTTCTTAAGATAGTGAATTCAGGAGAACCATGAGAGATTATGGACTCCGAGAAACAAACTGAGGGTTTTAGA
This sequence comes from Neomonachus schauinslandi, assembly GCF_002201575.2. Taxonomy (NCBI): domain Eukaryota; kingdom Metazoa; phylum Chordata; class Mammalia; order Carnivora; family Phocidae; genus Neomonachus; species Neomonachus schauinslandi. Next base: position 37,020,793 of record NC_058406.1, read on the forward strand.
GGGGAGGGGGGTGGGGGGTGGGTTAGCCCGGTGATGGGTATTAAGAAGGGCACGTACTGCATGGAGCACTGGATGTTATACGCAAACAATGAATCATGGAAGACTACATCAAGAACTAATGATGTAATGTATGGTGACTAACATAACATAATAAAATTAAATTAAAAAAAAGACAGTGAACTCAAGGGATTGTCACATCTAGAGGGAGAGAATATGGCTAGACAGAAGCCTCATGAGGGTAGAGTCCGTGTCTGTGTTTTTCCATTGAACTTTGGGCATCGTAAATATTCTTAATGGCTGCTATGATTAATTGATAATGTATTGGGGGCACTTCCACTGTGTCAGGCATTTAACAAGATGTGAGAGTTAGGAGAGCTCCATCTCTTCTATCTCCTCACCAACACTTAACCTGGCCCATTTTTGTGATTACAGTCATCCTTGTGGGTGTGAAGTGGCATCTCATTGTGGTTTTAATGTGCATTTCTCCAATGACTAATGATGGTAAGCATTTTTCATGTACTTATTTGACATTCCTATTTAGTGAATCCTTTGTTCAAATTTTTTGCTAACTACTGGGTTGTTTGACTTTTTACTGAATTGTGATAACTTCTTCAATGTGCTGTTCACAAATCTTTTGTCAAACAGAGTTTTGCAAATAAATCTTTTCTCCCAGGACGTGGCTTGTATTTTCATTTTCTGAACAGTGCCATCTGAAGAGCAAATTTTTTTTTAATTTTTAAGAAATCCAATTTCTCAGGTTTTTTTGTTTGTTTTATAATTTGTGCTTTTTGTGTCTTATTTAAAAAATCTTGGCCTAACCCATGGTCACTAAGATTTTCTTTCCTTTGTTTTCTCCCAGAAGTTTTATAGTTTTATGTTTTACAATTAGGTCAGTGATCCATTTTTAGTTGAATTTTATATGAAGTGTGGGGTAAGGATCAAGAGCTGCTGCTGCTTCTTTTTTTTTTGGAAATGAATATCTATTGTCCCAGCACCATGGGTTAAAAAGAGTATCCTTTCTGTATTGAATTGCCTTTGCACCTTTATAAGAAATCATTGGTTATTTATGTGTGGGCCTATCTTTGGACTCTCTATTCTGTTCCATTGATATATATATCTATATTTACAGCAACACCACACTGCCTTTATTATTATAGCTTTAAAATCAGTTGTGATAGCTAGGCAGTGTACCTCTTCCAACTTTGTTCTTCATTTTCAAATTTCTTTGGCTACCTTAAGTCATTTGCATTTTCATACAGATTTTAGAATCAGTTTGTCAATTTTTGCACAAAATCCTGCTGGGTTTCTGAGTGAGATTGCAATGAATCTCCAGATCAATCAGAGAAGAACTTACCTCTTTGATAATATTATCTTATGATTCATATGCATGGCTTATCTTTTTTTTAGATTTTCTTTAACTTCCCCCAGCAATATTTTGTGATTTTCAGCGAATATAACCCGCATATCTTTTATAACAATTTTCCCTAAGTATTTCATGGTTTTTAATGCTCTTATAAATAACATTTTAAAATTTTCAATTTATGACTGTACTTTGCACATATATAAAATACAATTGAATTTTGTATATTGCTCTTGTTTCCCACAACCTTGCTTTTCCTTTTTTTGGGTATCTATTGAGATGATCATATGGATCTGTAATGGTATTCCCTCTTCATTCTTGTTATTAGCAATTTAATGTGTATTTTTCATTTGTATATATTCTTAAAAATATACATTGCTGTTTTGTATGCATGTATTTTTACTGTATATAAATGGTATTGTTTTATTAATCTGATTCCTTTTTTGCTTTTTCGTACCAAAGAATACACTCTACAACCAATTTCTGTTTCTTCTGATTGCTACATAATATGCAATGGTGGTATCCCATACATTTTACCTGTTCACTCTCTGAGTGATGGTCTTCCAAGTTGCTTCCAACTCCCTGACTCTACAAATAATGCTGCAATGAACATCCTTATACATATTCTCTTATACGCCTGGATGAAGTTTTGGGGGAATGCATACTCAGGGCTCAATAGCTCAATTAGAAAATGTGCATATACCTAATTTGACTATATGATAAGGAATGTTCTCCAGAATGGCTCTACCACTTCATAATCCTGCCAACCTGAGGGATTTAGGGAATCCTGTATCTCTGCAAATCTTGCCATTATCCAGCCTTCTAATTTTTATTGGTGTAAATTATAGAAACTGATATCTTATTGTAGTTTAACTTAAATCTCTCTGATTACTAATGCTTGTAAGCAGCTCTCCCTATACTTTTTGTCTTTGGGGGGTTGCCACTTCTAAAAATTGCATGTATATCTTTGCTTTGAGTTTTCTCTTTTTCTTGTTCATTTGCAGGAATTTCTTGTATCTTCTAAATGTTAATCTTTTTTAAAGATTTTATTTATTTATTTGAGGGTGGGGGAGAGGCAGAGGGAGAAACAGACTCTCCACTGAGCAGGGAGCCCGACCTGGGGCTCAGTCCCAAGACCCATGAGATCATGACCTGAGTCGAAGGCAGCCACTTAACCAACTGCCCCTAAATGTTAATCTTTTGTCAGTTTTAAACATTGTGAATATCTTCTATCCTGTTATTTATTTATTTTCTCCATGGTGCCCTTCATTGATAAGAAATCTTTTTTTATTTTTATTTTTTTTAAAGATTTTTATTTATTTATTTGAGAGAGAGAGAGTGAGCATGAGCGAGGGAAGGGGCAGAGGGAAAGACTCCCAAGCAGACTCCCCACTGAGCATGGAGCCCAACGTGGGCCTTGATCCCATGACCCTGAGATCATGACCTGAGCTGGTATCAACAGTCGGGTTGCTTAACCCACTCAGCCCCCTGGGCACCCCGGGACATGTTTTTAATATTAAGTCAGCCTGTCCGTGAGCATGAATGTCTCTCAACTAATTCAGATCATCTTCTATGTTTTATATTAGTATTATATTCTTTTATATAGTAGTCTTTTATATATTCTTTTCTATGTAGTATTTTCGGTGTAATTCCTAATACTTTCTATGTTGCTGCTACCATGAATGATGGACATATTTAGTGAGTGCCTTCTATATGCAGGCCCTGTTTTGGGTGCTAAGGATGTAGTAGTGGACATGACACAGTCTCTGGTCTCATGGAGCTGACACTGCAAGGACAGACATAACGCAAGTAAATAGACAAATATGACCACACATTGTGAGGAGTGTGGTAAAGCAAAGGCCCAGCTTTCCCCCCTGGCCCTTTGCCTTCCCTATGTCATTTCTCAGTGCTCTGTATCTCTGCTCTTACGAAGATCCTGACCAGATGTCAGGAAGCCAGGATTTCCAGTCCCAGATCTGATTCTATCTAGCCAGTTTGTTCATCTTTAGAACAAAGGGCTGAACTAGACAAACTTTTAGGACTCTTCTAGCACCATCCATTTTCCTTTATTCCTTCTCTCATCCCTTCCTTCCTTCCTTCCTTCCTTCCTTCCTTCCTTCCTTCCTTCCTTC
>NC_058406.1:37024384-37146172 GCF_002201575.2 Neomonachus schauinslandi
CCTTCCTTCCTTCCTTCCTTCCTTCCTTCCTTCCTTCCATGACTGAGTGTGAAAGAAAGAACAGTATTACCTGGGGAAGGGAAACTGGCATATCTAGTTTTAAGATGTCAGGATAGTCAGGTCAAATGCCCACAGTAAGAACATTCAGGTGTGAATCTTAGGAGAAGAATCTATGGTAGAAATGGACAATTGAGAGATACACTTAAAGCCAGCCTGTGAATGAGAAGAGTGTATAAAATAACAAAAGAGGAGGACTAAGAATAGAACCTGGGGACTGAGCCATTTAAAGTAAATTAGAGAGAGGAAAATTTTCAGAGCAAAACAGCCATAGGTTTAGTTTTATAAGCCAAAGGTTTTTAATCTCCTATGAAAACACTTTCAGACGAAGTTTAATTAATGATTCAAAATCAATCTTTTAGAATCTTTTTACATCATCTTCCCTCTGGAATAAAACTGGTCAAATTGATGACCTTCTATGATCTCAAAAGCATATTGGCTTTTAAGGATTTTGTTAACAAGATATTGGAGCAAGTCACCTTATTGCACATTGCCTCAGTTTCCCCATTTATAAAATGGGCATAATAAGGTTTATTTGATGAGGCTGTAGTTAATGTGAAATTTGGTCTAGGAAAGTAGGAAGTTTTTATGGAATTAGGAAATCTTCATGTTTTAATTCTTTATGATGATATCAAGAGTTAAATTTGTTTTCTGTCTTCGAACTTTCTTCCCCATCCAGTGACTAACCTTTTTGTAAACTAGTGTTCATTCCATTCTCACATACCTCCTCCTTCTGTCTCAGCTCCTCTAGGCGCCCCACGCCCAGTAGTTGGGAGATCGGAAAGACACCATCTGCTGATTAATAAACAGACATGTATTCATTTATAAGTTGATTGGATGAGGGTGTCTCTTGATGTCCCTGTTCTGAATGTTTGTGCATTCCACTACATCCTCACTTACTGAAGTCACACTCAGAGGCTTTGTGGCTGGGATGAATCACATCTGAGCTGACCATCCTTCCTGGAATCCGTGGGCTGCAGAGTACATGAATTTAGCCAAGGTGGACACCTGCCACTGACTCAGAATAGGAGTGGCTCTGGAGGATCACATCTTTACAGACTCTGCTTGGGACCCTGACCACAGGGCCTGAGGATCATGGATGGAGCTTCTATGGAGCACCTTCTGCATGCTCAGTCTTGGGGTGGGGGAGCGTGTGGTGAAATTGGAATAAATCAAGAGACCTGGGTCCTCGCACCTCAGAAAGAAAGAGGATAGCAGGGGATAGTGGCAGGCTTGGGACAGAAACTTAAGGCATTTCATGGGCAGCTTTTTATTTATCTAGGCCAGACTGGGACCTAGCACCAATAAGTTCCCCCCAATGGATTAATATTCTTCCTAAAGATCCACAAATCTCTCAAGCCCCTCTGAGCTCACCGACTTCCATTGGCTCCCCTCTCTGGAGCGTGATGATTTCTCTGGGAATTGCAGGAGCTCGTGCTTGCAGCGCTTGGCCAGGGCCTTGGTCTGCCTCCTCCAAGTGAAGTTGAAGAGCTGCAGATGTATCTGGGCTCCTCACCCATTTACTTGCATTCTTTATGCCCAGCTTGGTGTCCCAGAGACATTAATAGTTGAAAGGGGATTGTTCGCTTTGTTTTTTAAAGAGATGTTGAAGAAACAGAAATCAAGAGGAGTCAGCCCTTCCACTGCCCCAAAATTAATAGGCGCAGAAAATACTTTCATGAGATGGGTACTCACACCAATCAGTTTCCAAGGCATTTCCATTTTCCAGAAGGGACACTTGAGGCCCCTGCATTTAAAAGCACTTGCCCAAAGTCTTGTTGAAAATCAGTGACAGAAGTAAGAATAAAATCCATGTATTTTTTATCCCAGTCTGAGCTTCCACTCTGTACAGCAGTGAGGACTTAGGGCAGCCTTAGAAGGGGGACGAACAGCCCTTTGGGGTGGGGTGGGCATGCACGTGGGCAGCCAGGACAGGGCCAAGGGCTAGGGCCATCTCTGCGGGGCCTGCACATCTCTCCCTGTGAGCTCACGCCAGTCCTCACTTTCTGTCTTAGTCTTCTCTCCTCCAGCTTGGGCTGCCATCCACACAGCAGGGCAGATCTGCGGGGGGGGGGGGGGGGCAGCGTGTCTGTGGGTACACGTACCTGACCCCTCTGGCCCAGCTCTAAGCCACACACCCACCCACCACTGGACGCAGGGTCTGAAAGCCAGTGGGTGGTGAGTGGATCCCAGCACCACAGCAGGAACATGAACTTTAGGTCACACAGACCTAAATTCAGAACCCCAATCTACTGTTCTTAGTTGTACCGGCTCACACAGGCTACTTTCGGAACCTCCGTTTCCAAACTTGATTTTTACACCAACCCAGGCGAAGAACACGTGTTAGAAAAGTGAGAATCAGAGATGGAACAGCCATGCAGGGGCAACACTGATGATAGGAGGGGTAGGTCATGGCCGATGGGGCCCTCATTCCCTGGGGCTCTGTTCGAATCCTCCCACCAGCCAGCTCTATGAGGCAGGTGCGAGACTTGTCCCATTTTATGGATGAGAAAATCGAGGCTAGAAGAGTTGGGCACCAGTTTTGCTATCTCTGTATGTCCCTCATGTGCTTCCTGGGGCAGGCGAGGAATTCCTTCTCGCCGTACTGGGGAGAAGTGAAGACACAGAGAGGAAGATTAACCGTATGCCCAGGGTCATCAAGGAGTTGATAGAGGGGTTGGTTCTGAGTCCAGATTCCCTGCTCCATCTCAGGCTCCCCCGCCCCCGGCCTCCACTTGCTGGGCCCCGACAAGCCCCAGGGAAGGCATCCTGCCCCAGAGTGGTGCTCTCCCAGGCCAGCCTCACCCCTCCTGCCAGGGAAGCTCTGCCCTTATCCCCTGCCAGACAGCCTTGTTGCCCAACGTGTGGACAGGAGCCAAGCCTGGCAGCCTTTGGTGGGCATCCAAGTCAAACTGCTCTTTCCTGCGCTGAGTTTAGCACACAGCATGGCTTCATCGTCCAAATATGTCCTGCCAGACAGGCCTCAGCTGCTGGCCGGCGGGGCACTTGGAGGCCCGAGAGAGCTTGGCCCTAATTGGGCCCAGCCAACATAAATCTCTGCTCTCATTAAGAGGAAGTCCAGCCATTCTCTGGCAGGGAAGGGGTGAGAGGTGGGGAAGGATGGCAGGGTAAGAACCTCTCACTGAAAGGGGTTGAGTCCTGCAGTGGCCCTGGGACCCCAGCAAGTGTCCGGGTAGTGCTGGTCCTCACGTCCATCCACACTTCTGAAGGGGTGAGAGGCTGCCCCCAATGATCTCTGAGAGTTCATGCCAATCATAGAGCTGTCCTGTTGCTTTGGGTGGGGGGGATCTTGTTTTCCCCTCTGCTTGGAGCACCCTCAGGGATAAATCCCATTATAACCTGTGGTGCGCTGGGCTGTGTCTGTCACCTGACTTGGGGGGTGGTTAACACAAAGTCCTCCCCATGAACAAAAGATCTCCCAGGGGCTGCTTTGCTGTCTGGAACCTTGGTAGCAGAAGGCTTGGATGGCCCCAGCCACAGAGCAAGGTCCTCTAGCAGGGGTGGCTTCCCAGCGAAGCCGGGTCACTCACAGGGAGGCAGGTAGGAGGTTGCCTGTCAGGGTCTGTCCTAAGAGCAGACTTGAGCTGGAAACCATGGTCAGCTGTGATGACCGGAAAATGTTGGGTCAGTTTGAAAACAGATTATACAAACCTTACAACCTCTGACCTTGCCAAGCATGCAAGCACCTAACCACCCACACATGCATCATGACATTCACTCCATCCTCGGTGTTTATGAAGCACTAGCCACTCACACCAATAACGCGGGGCGCTGGGCATGTCAATGAATCCCACAGAATCGTTGCCTTATCCAGAGTCATGATCTACGGAGAAGGACACGCATCTGAAAAATTGATGACAGTCCTCTACCAAAGATATGTGCAAGGTCCTCTGGGTACAGATGCAGAAGTTATGGGCTCTGATGCGGGGGGAGGCGGTACAGGGCACAGACAGGGTTCCCAGAGAAGGTGGCATCAGCGGTGTCTTGGAGAGTGAGTTGGAAGTACAGAGAGGACAGCAGAGGAGAGGGGAGAGCGGAGCAAAAGCTGAACAGAAAGACAAAAGGGGCGCTCTGGTCAGAGAACAGAGCAGCAGAGTTCTGTGTGGTTAGAGGGGAGGATGCAGAGTGAGGGTTGGGGATGAAGGTCTAGTGAGGCTGAGGCTTGGACTTCTACGATGTCCCAGTTAGGGGGGACCTAAGTTTGTTCCAGTGATATTTTACAGCAGTTCCCAAACCCTGTCTGTGCCTCAGAGACATCTGGAGAGCTTTCATAAAACACAAATAACCAGTTTCTACCCCTGAGATCCTGATTTCGCTGGCATGGCGGGGGCCGGGAATCTACATTTTTAAACCAGTTCCCTAGGTAATTCTGAGGTAGCTAGCTAACAGCTTAGCATTGCTCAAAAATGTAAGATGCCAATACATGCATCAGAGAAAAATAGGGCAGAATTGGGAGACAGAGAATTCTGAGCGGGGTGGGGCGGGGGATGTCACAATTTTCAATAGAGTGGGTCAGGGCATGGAAGATCTGAAGGAGTGAAAGAGAGAGCCATGGGGAAGCCTGGGAGAGGACCACTCCAGGAAGTGAAAACAGCAGGTGCAAAGGTCCTGCGGCAGGGCTGATTGATGTCTTGAGGGGAGAATAAGGTCAGTGCTGCTGAAATGTAGGAGATGAAGTCAGAGAGACAGTGGGGGTAGGCAGGTTGTGTAGGGCTTATCCCCTGGCCTTTTTAAACCATTGATTTAGTCCCACCATCTCGTGAAGAAACAGGCCCAGAGAAAGGACCTTGAGTAGACACATCTACTCTGTGTCCCTCTTTGGCACAGGGCTCTGAACGAGGCTGTGTGGCTGGGTGGTGCAGACGGGCATGGAGATGAATAGAATATAGGTTTTGTTGCCCCAAGGATCTCAGTCTAGAGGGGGAGACCCCACTCATGAGATCCTTTCCAACAGATGGCAGACTGTAATCCATGCTAGTATCCTGATTCCAACTATCACAGAAATAGCAGTCCCAGTTTGAGGGTGTGTGGAGGAGGTGGACATGGGACCGAGCAGACTGTCACTGAGTAGTACCTTGAGGGGTGAGGGGTAGGACTTTAGTGGGCACAGCAGGAGGCACGTGCCCAGCGAAGCAGCGCAAGTGCAGAGATGGAGCCCGAAGGGAAGGGAGGTCTGTGGTTTGGGGAAGGCAAAATGCGGGGTCAGAAAGTCCTGAGTTTCAAATCTTGCGCAGCCTTGACATTTGAGAACAACTGGGGGCACAGGGCTTTTTGCGTCTCTCCGGTCTCAGTGTCCCCATCTTTTCCACAGGGTTAACCCCTCCTCTGAACATTGGCTCTGGAGCTGAACGAAGTGGTGCCTGGTCCTGGGTCTACGGGCCCGGGGCGTCGCGGGGGGAGGACGAGCTCAGGGAGGAAGTCTTGCAGGGCCCTGCTGGGGGTAGAGCCCTCTCTCTTTTGTGGCACCAGGCTGCTTCCATTAGCTGCAGGAAGAGGAAGAAAGCCGGTGGGGAAGGCAGGAGAGCATGATTTGGTCTGTTTTCCTCTTTACCTACAGCACCACTTTCCGGCCTTCTGGGAGCCCTTGTGGGCAAGGGCCACCGAACAGTGTCCCATCCGCATTCACACTGCCCATCTCATTGGCCAATGTGCTCCAGATCTCAACTGCACCCTGGAAGTGGCATCGTTATTATTGCCCCATTTCACACGGCGCGGGGGGGGGGGGGGGGGGGGTGGGGGGTGGGGGGTGCTATGGGAGGTGGGCAGCAATGGCCGTGAAGGAGCCAGGGCTTCTTTATATTTTTTCCTCTCTACCCTGCTGACCTACCCACTTCGCCCTGCCAGGGCTTCCAGGTTGGCCAGACCCCAGCCCTACCCTCTAGGCCCAGCCTGGTTTGCTCAGCCTGGGGAGGGAGCCTGGGCTGGGAAGAAGAGGCGCATCCATCCAGGTTAACCCTTTCTCTGCCAGAGAAGGAATATTTCTGAGGTAATTTGGTTAGATGCAAGTTCTTTACTCTCTTGATCCTTCTTCTTTCAGTAAACCCTTCCTTAGCTCTCTCGAGCGCTGTTTCCTGGGTTCAGCATGGGGGATAAAGAGGCAAGTCAGACCTTGTCCCTGCCCTGGACCTGCTCACCACCTCTGGGGGGACAGAACGGGGGACGTACTCAGTGCTATGCTGAAGGACTTGAGAAAGATACAAGCCCTGGGGAGAGGCCAGGAGCAAGAGATGAGTTTTACCCAAAGAAACAGAACGTTCCCTCTCCCTCAGAATGGTCATTCATTCATTCATTTACTGTTCACTCAGCCTGGGCCCTGGGGAGGCAGAAATGACCCAGACTGTTCTTGAGACCCTTGAAACTGGTGAGGGGTGAGGATGGACACACATTCAGCTTTGAAATCAACCATTATGGAGAGTGTGGCAGGGGATCGAGGGGGTGGGGGGGCAGGGTTAGAGTGGGGGCTGCTCCTGGGAAGAGGGGGCATTCACTTAGGCCTTGAAGAAGGGAAAGCCTTTGACTACTTGAAAATACAAAGCTGGGATCCTGTGGAACCATGTTTACCACTTGCACAGAGATGATGTTTCTGAACCAGGACCCCCAGGTCCTGGGAGAGCTCTTATTTAAAGTATCTGGGTCGTATTCCAACTGAAATTATCAGTTCAGGGCTGACCTTTGTGATCATTTTTATATAATTGTCTTCTCACTCAAGGCTACATGTACTCACAAACTTTCTATGGTTTGATTGCTCTGATCCAACTTTTCAGAGACAGAAATGAATCAGATAAGAACATGTCCCTTTTCAGTCCACATGTCTTGATTTCTGGTTCAGAAGCATCATCTGTGTGCTGACATCTACACAGCTGGGGTCTACGTTGACCCTCTAACCCAACCACAGTGTGCCCTCAGGAAAGACGTGGCCACAGTCACTTCTCCTGAAATGTAGTGGTAGGTGAGCAGCAGAGAGAAAGGTTAGAAAAGATCTAAGTTCCTGGGTCCCCTCACCAAATGGAAGGTTGGGGTGGTGATAGCATTTTTGGCTTGAAATGACCTGGCCGAGAAAGGAAGTTCAAGGATCCGGAAGGTTTGGTTGTATCAGTGGTTAAGAACAAAGGATTTGGGGGCACCTGGGTGGCTCAGTCGTTAAGCGTCTGCCTTCGGCTCAGGTCACGATCCCAGGGTCCTGGGATCAAGCCCTGCATCGGGCTCCCTGCTCCGCGGGAAGCCTGCTTCTGCCTCTCCCACTCCCCCTGCTTGTGTTCCCTCTCTCGCTGTGTCTCTCTCTGTCAGATAAATAAATAAAATCTTAAAAAAAAAAAAAAAAAGAACAAAGGATTTTGATTTGGTTAAAGCTGGGTCTGATCCTTTGCGCAGATACATGTACCTTTGGGCAAGTCAAAACTAACATACCCCATGTCTCATGCATTTTCTGTAAAACCATTGAGAGCATTCTGTGCAATAATGTAAAAACACGCAGCCTTGTATCTGTCACTGGGTGAGGACTCAGAAGAGACAGGGCTGAGAAATTAGTCATAGTAGTGTAAGCACTGGGAGCCTGCAGTTAAGATGACTTTGGGGACCAGAACCTTCACCGCCCCTGAGATCCTGTGACCAAGGGCTGTCATCCAGGCCTCCCTCACCCCTTCCAATTCACACACCTGAGCAGGTGCAATCAGAGGCCAAGAAGCCGAAATGCTCAAAAATCAGAAAACACTAAGGATGAAGATGATGCCAGACAGAGGGCTGCCTCTCTGGGAATCTGAGACCCCCCCCCCAAGCTCCCCCAAAGCCAGCCGGATCTTTTTGGTCACATACTGCAGAAGAGATCTAGAGCTTTGCCCCCAGGCCTGGGCCCTACCCCTCTAAAAGGCCTCTTCTCATCTCCATTCGGCTGCTTCTATCCATTACCCCTGAATGGAAATGGAAGCTTAATTTTTCTCGCTTGAAGCCATTAACACTCTGGGCCCTTGACAGGAAACACCGCTCAGCTTTAATTAGCCACAGCAAGCTCCCTGCAAGAGCTTCTAGCACAGCCCGGGGACTTCAAAGATAAAGCCTGCCCCATTCTCTCTAATCACAGCTATTAATGAGCCAATTAAGGCTTTCTCTGGGGCCGAGGCGAGCAGCTCACTCAGGACGGTGGGCACACAGCTAAGGCTGCGGGGAAGCTTGAGAATGGCTGGGGTTGGTGGCCCCAGCTCTGCAGCTCATCGGCTGTGCGCTTAGGATGGAGCAAATGTCCTCTCTGGGCCACCTTCTGCAACGGGGGAGGAGAACACTGTTTCTCCTGAGGAGCTATTATTGTGACAGGAATAATTACAGGTCAGTGGTTCTCAAACTTTAGCATGCTTCAGAATCACCAGGAGGCCTTATTAACACTCTTTGCTGGGCTCCACCCCAGGTTTCTGAAGCAGTTGGTCTGGGAGGGGCTGCCTGCAAAGAAAGCTTATTCTCAGGTGGGGGTGTTGCTGTTGGTTCAGGGACACGTTTTAAGAAGCATTGCTCTAGACAACAAATGTGAGATATTACTTGAAGATTTTGATTACACACCCATCTATAAATGTGCCGTCACCCCTTTCCTTCACCTGCCTCATCTGACCGTTTCCAGAAGTTTCCCATCTGGGCAGTCAACACTTGGACACAACAACGTTGGTCACGCTGCGGTGGCCTGACAGTGTCTAGCACTCCAGGTGTGCTCCTTCGGGAGGGGAAACGGATCGGGGCTCCCCGATTCCAGACAGATCAGACAGCGTGGAGCCCTCCAAGTCTTCTTGACCGACGTGCTGGGCGGTGGATGTTGAGATGGAGCTGTGCAGAAAGGAGCACACTCCGGTGAGGCAACGAGGGAACGTGAGCAAAGCGTGGCACGGGGATAATGCCTGTGGCTTGTGGGGGACTGGTTAGAATCTTCTAAAGAATCTTCCACGTAAAGTGGTCCCTCACGTTGCATTTTGCGTTTCCTTAGGCAACTGAGACAGACTCATTCAACTATTGCTTCCAGCCTGCAGTGCAGCCACCTGAGTCGCTGTGCTTGGTGGCTTCACAGACAGACCTCTGTGGTCAAAGCACAGTTCAGGTCCTTAGGATGCTGGGTCTCAGGCGGGGCGGTTGCCACCCGTTCAGACCCCTCCTGGTGCTCCCTCCCACCTCCTGGGCCCTTCCTTCGACCTCCTCTCATTTATGTCTACTTCAGCCCTCACAGCCCACCTCAAGTTCCACAGAGGGCTTGTTCTGAGTACTCCCACTTTAGCCATTTTTGCCTTATAGATAGGGCACCCCAGAGTGCGTGCCCAGGGGCTATGGAGGACGTTAGCAGCTATAATGTGACTCAAGGAGTGCTGAGCTAAGCAAAGTAAGTCAGGAATCTTCTCTGTAGAACTTCTCAGAGCCTTGAATATGCTACTGTGGAGATCCAGGAAGGATGCTTAACAAGCAGCATTTCCAAACTAATTTCACCACAGAATGTATACTTTTTCCTAAGAGGATCTTGCTTTGATACAAAGGAGCTGGCTAAGCTTCAGATTCCAGAAGACCTGGGCTCCAATTCTGGAACCCATACCCCTTGGAGCCTTTGTCTCTTCATCTGTAAAATGGAGATAGTGGTCCTTCCCCTGGGAGCTCTTAAAAGGCTTAAGTGAGGCAATATAGGACAGGTGCTCAGCTCAGAGTGAGGTACATAGTAGGGGCCCAATAAATGTGTATTTTCTCCTGTCCCTATTGCCTTTCCTGACACAAGCTTACAATCTGAGTGTGTTGCAGGTCCCTGGCATATGAGCGTGAAGCCACACTCAAATGCACAGGGTTGGAGGAATGAGAGCTCATAAGTGACCAGGCCATCCAAGCAGGCTTCCTGGAGGAAGAGGGTCTTTGCTAGGCGAGATTCTGAAACGAGTTTTCCAGCAAAGGCCTGGGACAGTGGGGGAGCTTGGGGGGGAGGCTCTGAGAACTACACCTCTCTGCAAGCAAGCTACAGCAGGACTCCTTTGCTTTATTTTCCTTTTTCACCCTGGAGGCCCATTTCCCCACCAAGTCTAGCCGACGCAGCACTTGCCTTCCCCTCCCACGGCTTGAACTTGGCCAACATCTCAAGTTCCCGAGGTGTGAGCCTCAGAGTGGGGCCCTTCTGGCTTGTAGAAATTCACTGGACCACAGAAACCTGCTGTACCAATGCGCTCAGAAATCTCAGGTCAAACTGACCACCAGGACCTAGGGTGCTGGCCCACACCCCACCTATCCAACTGTGGCCGTGGGGGCGGGCAGGGAGGAGTCCAGTCAAGGCTGAGGAGGAACTCTGCAGATATTCTCCCCCCGGACTCTTCATCACCCCTGCCAGTGGCCCCACGATCAACCATTTCCGGAGACCGTATTTTGAACCAGGCTCATTTCATTTAACCAACTCACTTCATCTCTATAACATCCCTAAAGCTAGAATTACATTTCTCATTTTACTCATGAGGAAACAAAGGCTCAGAGAGTCAGCTTGAAACCAAGCCCGCCTGGTCCGAAGTCCAAGCTCTTTCCACTGGTGCCACAGACCTGTGGATTTCTCTTGGCAGATCTCCTAGTGTGGCTCATCCCCACCTCCAGAAAGCCTTCCTGGTCACCTCCCAAGACCATGCTGACCTCCCCTTCTCTTGAGTGTCCACAATTGGAACTACAACACTCTTCTCCCAAGCGTCTGTATTTCTTGGAAGGAAAAGGACTGGCTCCAGGTCCCACACTTGGCCCCCAGTAGCCAGCACAGCACACATAGTAATCTCTGTCGAGAGAAGGGGTGACATGTAATTTTTGAGATTACACGGATGGGTCACGTCCATGGCATCCCCCGCCAATCCTGAGCTCCGCATCTTCCAACTCCACCCTTCCTCATGCTTCCTCACGCCACCCTGGGCCCGGCTCGCAGGTACTAGCTGACTCAACTCTCCTAGGTGTCATCTGTTTTACCCCTCTGCGACCCCGCTGGCTAGATTTCAGCAGGACCCCAAACATTCATGAGCACACCCCTATGGGCCAGACACTCTCAGGGGGGTGCTCTGTAAGATCTCAGCTCCAATTTTCTTCCTCCAAATGAGTTGCAGTCCGCATAGTCCTCGTCAGACCTTGAGCTCGCCCCGCCGCCCACCGAAATCCCCTTCAATGACTAGCCAAGGTGCCAGGGAAATTATGAAAACCATGTGACAGGTAAATGGTTGCGCCTGCAACTTTCTTAGGTTTCAAAGGGAGGACGGCTTGCTCCAGCATGTGGGCTGGGAATTCAGGCTTGCAATCACTTTCCAGAAAGCACAGGGCACAGCAGACCCTTACAGGATTCTGCTTTTCCGTTCGGTGGAATCCAGCTGAGCCTCTTGCTTCTGGGGACCAAGAATGGTCATGGACCTGGCTCCATCCAAACACTGTGGCTTTGTTCCCTTGCGTGAAGAGCAGACACGCAGATGGGTTCTGAAAAGAAAAGGAGCAAAGTAAACAGGTCGGAGGGTTCCAGAGCTGGCAAACACCTTTGGTCACTAAGTCCAATCTTTCACTTTCCAGATGGGGAAATTGAGGCCCAGAGCAAGGTGTTTGCCTAGAGTCAAACAGCTTCCGGGAGACTGAGCCATGGCTAGAGTGAACACATCAATATCTCTCAAAAATCTTGCAAAAGTGGCCATGAAGAATTGTATCCAGAAGCTTCTATTTGTATTGGATGGTAGAAATACAACAGGTACACGGGACTGGACTTATTCTATCTGTGGATAATGCTGGGCATGTCCTGGTGAGGTATATAAAGACAGTGAAGGCCGGTTGGGATCCCTAGCTAGATGCTCTGTCTACCAGCCTCTGGCCACATGGCTCTGTCCCCCAGGGATCCGGATGCCCAGAGAGCTCATATGCAGGCTGCATCCAGATCAGAGCTCAACCTGGGCAGCAAGTTGCCTTTGGCATGGGGACAGGAGAATCTCCAGTTGTTACACATCAGGCTGTTTCTACAGGATCCCGTGAAAAACCTGTAAAAGCATTTTCTACACCTTGATAATACTGGGGCTCCTGTGGGTGGTCCTTATATATACATACATTGAGCAACTCTTAGATGTGTTAGCACCTTCAATGTCTCCCTATTGCTATAATAGAGACAAAGCCCCTCCCACGATGCTCATCTGTGCTTCTCTGACCTACCTCTCACTTGTTATCTCTGTAAACTCATCAGTCCATGCCATTCATGCTGAAAGCACCATCCATTTTTTTGCCTCTGAATCTTTAAAAAAAAAAACAAAAAACTTCTGGAATGTTCTTTTCTCTTTCTCTTTCTGGAAGATTCCTCATCCTTCTCTACAACCCATCAACCCAGAGAAGTGTCACCTTCTCTGCCAGGTCTTCCTTCTCCCAATCCCCAGGCAGGTGTACCTTCAAAATAGATCTCCAAGCTGACTCTTTTCACCATCTGCTCTGCTACCCACCAGGTCCCAGCCACCTCATCTCTTGCCTGTTTTGCTCCAGCATGCTCCTAACAGGTCTCCCTGCTTCGGATCTCTTCCTACTACGAAGCGTTCTCCATGTGGCAGCCAGGGTGATGTTCTGTACACCATAAATCAGATCAGATCACTTTTGTGCTTAAAACCTGCAGATGGCTTCTCATTGCGAAACTTACCATGGCTTATAACATCTCCCCTGCCTGTCTCTCTATTGTCACATTATCCGTTCTGCCTTATTCTTCATGTTCCAGCCACAGTGGACACCGTCTTGTTCCTTGAACAGACCAAGCTTATTCAGGGACTGCTGCCTTTGTGTGTCCCCGCGGGGCTCCCCACCCCACCAGATCCTTATAATTCAGGTCATGGCTCAAATATCACTTCTTGGAGAGGCCTTCCCTGACCCTCCTATCTAAAGTAGCCTCCCAGTTTTATTGTTTTTGGGGCAATCACCTCCATATCAAGTGATTTATGTATTTATTTGTTTCCATATCTCCGGCTGCAATATAAGCTCAATGATAGCAAAGATGTCACCTCTCTTTATAGACATGTCCCCAGTGTAGAAAACAGTCCAGGTGTTGAGTGGGACTTCAGTAATAAACATCTATGAATGACTGCCTTAAATGGTGCCCCAGCATACAAAGCCTATGGGAGAAGGAGATCTTTGTGGACTTCTTATGGGAATGGAAACCTGGATGAGCCATAATAAGATGGTAGGGTTTGCGTAGGTGGAGAGAATCAGAGTTGGCATCCCAGGAGGTAGGCCCGGCCAGGAGCGTAAGTTGAGTGGTTGGAAAGAGAGAAGAGTGCAAGAGAGAGAATGCCTAGAGCGGGGGAGGGGAGCAGAGTCTGGAGGCCCTTGGAGGCCCTCGCAGGCCAGACAAGAGAGCCCCTTTTCCTCGCTCACCTTTGCACTATTTCCCAATCCAATCCCTGCAGCTTCCCTTTGCATGCACACAGTATTACTTGCAGTTGAAAAGGTAGACAGGAGCCACAGGAACGTGGGGTGTCACATAATATCATGGCAAATGGAAATGAAGCTCACTCCTTCTGGGGCAGAGCGATGTTCATGCCAATACAGGCTCTCAGAGAAGCCGGGCAGAATTAGTCCGGATGCGCGAGAATAGCGAGTTACAGTCTTTGCTTGCAAACGGGCTCAGTGGAATCCAGCCGCAGAGTCTTTGACTCACAGATTTTCAGAACACGCTGCTCTTCTGGCTCACAGTGGCTATCCAGTCCAACCTCCAACGCCCTTTAGCATTCCGTTCAAAACATCACCAGTGGCTCCTTGCATACCTCTACTGACAGAGAGCTCCCCACTCACGTTGCTGGAAAGCTCTGGCTCTCGGAAAGTCTTCCTGACACTGAGATGGACCTAGTCTCCCTGGAGCACCCTGAGTGGACTTCATGCTGCCTACTCTGCCCCCAGGCAGCACGGTCAGCCCCCACACACAGAGCGGCCACCCCAGCTCCAGGCTTTCTGGCCGGACCCCACGCCCTAGGCTCTTGCCCCCTTTCTCCTTGGTATCGCTTCAATCCTTGCCCGGCCCTCAGCGCCTCCTCTGGGCTTGCCCCCCTTTGTCACTACTCTGCTTCCCTTGCACCGGGGCAAGTCTCCCCGGGAGGGCGCCAGCCACCCTGGGAGTCCATCACACCCTCTTCACTCCTACTTTAAGGCCATATGGCCTGGCTGGTGAGAATGTAAAATGGTACTGTCGCTGTGGAAAACAGCATAGCGGTTCCTCAAAAACAATCAAATGTAGAACTACTCTATGATCCATCAATTCCACCTGTCAGAATACCCTCAAAAGAACTGAGAGCAGGGACTCGAACACTTGTGCGCCCCAATGCTCATTGCAGCATTCCTCACAAGAGCCCAAAGGTAGAAGCAACCCATTCAGCCATCTACAGTGGAATGGATAAACGAAGTGCTATGTCCAGACAATGGGATGTCGTTCAGCCTTAAAAAGGAACAAGATTCCGACACATGCTACCACATGATGAACCCTGAAAATACCATGCTAAGTGGAATAAGTCAGACACAAAAGGGCAAACAGTGAGTGATTGCACTTCTAGGTACCTCGAACAGGCAAATTTATAGAGACCGAAAGTAGAACAGTGGTTACCAGCCTCTGGGGGGAGAAGAAGGTGAGGAGTTAACTGTTTAGCGGGTACAGAGTTTCTGTTTGGGAAGATGAGAATGTTCTGGAGATGGATAGTAGGGATGGTTGCACAACAGTGTGACTGCACTTAATGCTACTGAACTGTGCACTTAAAAACGGTTAAAATAGCAAATTTTGTGTTATGTATATCTTACCAGCATAAAAAAAAATTTTTTTTTTAAAGACCACACATATCTACCCCCCATTTCCTGCTGAAGAGTAATCAAGTACCAGACATTTATAAAATACTCATTGCAGGGACCGTCTGACATGCTGCGGGCCATTGGGATGAGCAGTAGAGAGTGTCCTTGTTCATAACAGCAGGAACAGCCAAGTGCTAGGCTAAGCAATTAACATGGATTGCTTTATTTAATCCACACAGCCTTCTCGAGTAACTATCGTTGTACCAATTTGACAAATGGAACTGCCACTCTAAGAGGCTAAGCAGCTTGCTTAAGACTACACAGGGACAGATTCCAGATTCAAATGTGAATGCTTGATTCCAGAGACTAGGTTCCCAATCATACTTGACTACTGCTCGAAGAAACTTAAGGAATGCTTAAAGAACAAGAAAATACACACACACCCCCTTAAGATGCTGTGCTGGGTGACATGTGTGCCAAGATTTGTGGCAGAAGGGGGCAGCCGTTAATTCCATGAGTCCTCTCACTAGGCTATTCTTGATCAATATTTGTTGAAGGAGTAAGTGTTGAGCGACCATCAGCGTGTCCTGAAGAAGTCAAGTTTCCTGAAGGAGGTGGAGTTTCAGCTGGGCCCTGCAGTGTGGGAAGAAGGGAGGGAAGACGACCTCCACCTCCACTCTCCCCAGAAGCCCATGCTGACCTCCAGGCTGTGCACCAGTGCCCCCCCGCCCTCCTCCACTCCCCAGCTTCCTTGTTGATGGCACCCCTACCATCGTGAGCTGGGCTGCTTGGCTCCCTGTCTCCTTCTCCACTAGATGGGCACTCCTGGTGGGCAGGGCCCCAGTCTAACCCTGTCTGTGCCCAATGCCCCGCCAAGAGCTGGCCCAGAGGCAGTGCTCTGGCGTTCCTCACTGGAGAGATGAACAAAGGGAGAGTGCTGGAGAAACCCTACAGATGACTTCTACCTTGAGGAGCTCTCCTTCAATTCTCCTTATTTCCCTATAATTAGAACCAAGTCCCTGTTAGCTCAGTTTCCACTCCCGAAGGTGGAAGGAATTTAGGAAACTTCTACCAAGATGCTGAGCCCCGTTCTCAGTCTGACTGTCTAGACATATGACCTGCAGGCTGCCCTTGGCGTGATCTTGCAGAAGCGGCGGGGGCTGCGGCAGCAGCTGGTGCGTGTTACCTCTGGGGCTGGCAAGGCCTTCCATTCTTCCATTCTCGGGAGTCCCCACCCCGATGGCAGCAGCCCTGACCGAATGGCTGAGGCGCACACCTGACTGGCAGTCGCCTGAGCAGGTGATGGCTGGGCTGCTGCTGCAAAGAACGACCCCGGGGGGGGGGGGGGGGGGGGGGGGGGGGGGCCCCCCCGGGGGGGGAAAAACCACCCCGGGGGCGGGGGGGGGGGGGCGGCGGTGTGCACAATTCAGCTTGAAGGCAAAGCAACCGGGTTCCCTGGAGGTGTGCGTCAGGGCCACATTGGGCAGGAAGGAGGGGGCTGGGCAGGCTCCTGGTTGGGGCTGCCTCCCTGCCGCCTTCAGAGCTTGCCTGCCTGACCTCTGGCCTGTGGCCCGCATCCCGCCCTGGTGACACGGCCCTGCATCCAGACTTAGCTTCTCTCACCTCCAAAAGAACAACCCCAAGTGGAGGAAGGAGTACAGGACAGACCTGGGTGCAAACCTAGATTCGTCACATGAGCTGTGTGACGGCGGAACAGCTCCTTCATCTCCTGGATGCAAATTGGAGATAATAAAACTTACTTCCAGGGAAGGTTAAATGAAATCATATTTATAAAGTGCTTCGACCCGTGGCTGGCCTGTAGTCAGTTTTATGTAAATGTTTGTTAAATGAATACACATTTATCTCAGCATCCCAAGTGGCAGCCTTGGAACTTGGGAGATAGTTTAAAAACAAAAACAAAACAGAAGGTTGTAGGATAAATGAAGAACTGAGACCTGGATCTGCATCATTCCCTCACCGCGAACAGATGGCGTGACTTTGGATAAGTGCCATGCCTTCTGGGGGCCTCGGATTTTCTGTCTGTGCAATGGGGGTGCATGACACATTCTTCTGAGGGTCTCCCGTGGCTTGAACATGCTGGGACACAAGAGCTCACAATACTAGACTTGTCGTCCTTCCTCAGTGGGCTCTAGATTTGGTCCGCTTCATCCCCAGCTACTCCTGATCCCTGGAGGATCCGGGACTTCTGTGCTGCAGAACTCAGGCCTCTTGGAAATGCCTGGGCCGGGGATTGTCAACGTGGATTAGTTCTGGGAAACACGACAGCCCGCAGAGTGTCCCCAGAGAGGGTGCTTATCCTGCCTGGCCACGGAGGGGGTGGGCTGAACATTCCAATCGGCCAAGTGGCCTCAGGGGAGAATTTAGAGAAAAGGGCAGTGGGAAGCTGGTGCTGGAGGTCTCTTAATCCCCGGGAATTTAGAGCAAAGTGGACTCCTAACTGAGCAGGGATTTGCTTCTCCTCCCAGCTTCAACAGCCTGCTTCTGCAGAGAGAGGTTTTAAATAGCAAAGGTGACTTGGCTTGATTTGGCCAAGCTTACAGTTGGACACATTCCTCCTTTGGTTCCCAGGAAATAGCCTGGTGAGGGTGGGGGGATGGAGGTGAGCTTAGGTGTCCCCGATAGGGGACATAAGATGTGCTGAATAAATACGGAGGGGGCTCCCTGGACCATTGTGGGGCATTTTATGGCTTAGGAGGCCTCAGAGTTGTCTTGTGTGATTCTCCTAGGTGGAGAAACTGAGTCCCATGGAAGAAAAAAAGACCTGCTCAAGGTCACTCTTGAGCAAAGTAAGTCAATGGCAGAGCCAGGGCTAAGGCCTGGGTCTCTTGACCCTAAAGTTGGCTGACCCTTACTCCTCAGACACGCAATTTCTGCACCAGTTACAATCAGCATAAACCAGCGCGTATTTTATTCAGTGCACATTTCCATGGCATGTGCTAGGCATGAGGAGGGTCGGGGCTGGGATGGAACAGAGATGACCAGGTGCCACCCTTGTCCTCCAGCTACCAAGGCAGGGACACTAGCAGCCTGAGAATACATGCTTTAGGGAAAGGGAGAGGAGGAAGGGGTGCACATCTGGCCAGAGCAGGGAAGGGGCTGGTGGCTGGGAGCTCAAAGCTGCCCCTGTTCTCTGTTTTCTCATTTTCACTGGTCTTACCTCCCATGCTAGCCAGAGAGAGGGATTAAGGCTCCCTCATTAGCCAGGGTGCGCCATCAAGCCAGCTCTCTAAGGCAGTGGCTTCTCTCCCAAGCCCAGCAGGACCTCCCACTGAGTCTCCTTCCAGTGGCCTTCTGGTTGGTCCCAGGTTGGCTGCTGTCTGACTCAGGTAAATCATCTCTCACCTGGTTTTCCTGGGGTCCCGGCCTCCTGGGCTCATGTTTCCTGCTCACTGCTGCTAGAGAGGCCTTTCTGCAGTGAAACGTCTTCAGGAACTGAGCATTGTGGAAACCTGACATTGACCGCAGTTCTTGTCAGGGTTGCCCGGAGACAGGTGCAGCCTGAGAGGTTCTGGCAGCCCCAGGCGTCAGAGTTAGGAAGAGGAAGAACACCTGGGGTAGGCTGTTTCAGCTCCAAGGGAGGTAGCCAGAGGGTCCCGTGTTCTAGCAGGCTGCTGGGGTGAGGGAGGGGAAGAAGGAAGGGAGAACGGTTTCCCCCATCTCGAGAGGTGTATGAGCAGGGTCTTGAAGCCCTGTTGCTTGCTTGGACATTGTAGAGGGTGTTTAAGCAACCAATAGGCACCAAATTCCAGAACAGGATCGAAGACTGTAAGCACTTCTAGGGCCCTCTCTCTATTTCCATGTCTGCCTCCCTTCTTGGGTGAGGAGCAATTTGAGAGCATTTGTGGTTGCAAATAAGCATGTGGGTCTGATTTATCCTAGCCTCCTTAGCCGTTAGCACAGAACCTAGCACTTACTAGTTCAGAAGTGCTTGCTGAGGGAATGAAGGACTTGTGAGCTTCTCAGGTCCCAGAATTACTCCAGAACTGGGCCTGGCCTCTGCAGCGGAGGAATGATGGGGACTCGGGTGTGGAGAAAAAGCTCCCCTCTGGCCACCAGTCCCTGGGACCTCCCCCACTTCAAAGGACTTGTAGATAAGAAGGGCTTTCTGGGCTAAGTGAGATCTGGCCCTCCCCCGGCCTCCCCCCCACCCCCACACCAAATGTGCACATGACAATCTAGCTTCCTTATCTGCCTAGGCTCAGATTTGACACCCTGGGGCTTGAAAGGCTGCGAGAGCAACTGATGGTCCATCCAGATGTCCTTAAAGGCCTCCAGCTGTGGACTGCAGGGCATTGTTCCTTCCGAGGTGCCAGCCCCAACTTCCACCTGCATGAAGGTGTGAGGCCCTGCTCGGGTGGGAATGAAAGAGGCTATACTGGAGATCGAAATCGGAAAGGCAGAGGATCCCATGAGAGTTGCAGACCTGGCTGGAAGGATCCCAGGAGAGGGAAGAATGCAAGAGGACACAGAAGGTGGAAGCTCTCACCTTTGAAGGGGGAGTTCCCTATATAAGACCAAGTCCTTAACTCACTTGATGAGTGGATGATTGCATGGCTGGAAGGATGGATGGCAGGAATGGATGGTGGTCCATTCAAGGTTATTGAATGCTTCCTAGGATCCTGCGCAGTGAATCACACCCAGCCTCCATCCCCAAGGAGCTCGCAGTACACAGGCTGGGATGTCACAGTGGTAATTCAACTTGGGGATGGACATTGAAAGATGGAGGGGGTTGTGGCTACATGCCGAGGACAAGATTGAGCAGAATTCTCAATGCCGTTCAGGTCTGAGATGCTCTGAGCATGTCATGAGCCACCTTGAGATAAAATTCAAAATGATTGAATATCTTGGTTGGTGTTGAATTCATGCCTTCTTAAATTGGGTTTCAGTATGGTTAAGATAGAGTGGGCATAAAAGTTCATGAAAAGCTATAAAAAAATTAAAAATTGAGAAAACTGTATCTCTTAATGTAGTTTGTGTGCGTGTGAATTGAAAACTTGAAGGCGAAGAGTACTCTCTATGGTCTTTTATTTAATACAATCCATGTGAGGATTATCACACACACTACTCATGTAAGAACACTTGGGTTCATGAAGGTTAAGAACTCATTCAAGGCCACAAAGACAAAGTGGCAGAGCTGGGATTCGGTGCCATTGCTCTGACTTGAAAGTCCGCAGATCTCTCTTACCTCACATGGATCTTAAGATTTATATCAGCAGAAGGACCCCTGGATACAACTCCTGCAACTCCAGACCCCGTAGAAACAGAGATTGAAAGTCTGAAGTCTGAACAAAGACCTGGAAGCAGGAGAACCAGGGGTCAGCTCAGTGGAGATGTAGTTACTGTTCAGCATGAGGGCAGGGAGGAGAAGGAGTTGGGGCAGGGAGGGAGATTGGCCCAGTTTTCGGGGACTTTGAACAGTACACCTCAAGCTGCTCATACTCCCCACTACCCCTGCTGTACGGTTGACACCCAGGGGCTATTTGTTGGAGATGTGTATAAACCAACCAAATGCGAAAGAAGCTCAGAATGGCAGTGGGGGTGGGGGAAGGTTTGAGTTATGTGAATTCAGGTTCTGCTGTTCCTGGGAACAGAATTTATGACAAGGATGTAAACTCTCAGCTAACATGTATTGATTGCTTACTTGGTGCCGGGGACTGTTCTAAGAACTTTACATCCTCCCAACAGCCCTGTGAGATGGGTACCACTCCCTATGAACCCACTTTACGTATGAGCAAATGGAGGCCGTCCTGTGCACTGTGGACCGATGGCATGTTCGCTGGATCCCAGTTCTTACATCTATCATATAGAGAAGTGAGCAAGATAGAATAACTCCCGTGAACATGGCCAACACACTCTTGGTGTGCGAGAAATGTTCGTGGTTGAACTTTAGTGGGACAGGAGTAATGAAGTGGCAAGGCCCATGTTTTCTGACCCCTGACTCTGGGGTTCCTCTGCCACCCTATCTCCCATCCTGAGGGTCTAGCACATAGTAGGTGAGCATCGGATGTCTGTTGAGGGTTGATAAAGTCTTCGTGCGTTCCAGGGTCCTCTTTGGCCTGGCTGCCTGCCTGCCCCTCAACCGTGGGAGGGATGGGGTGTGGCTTTTTTGAGCCAGGACGTTCCCTCCTGCAGACACTGCTTTCCCGACTCCTAGTGGCCTGATCTCAAAGGGGGAGAGTTGGCCGGCAGCCTCTGAGGAGGCGTGGCAGGGATCCCCGGACCAGGTTCTGCTTCCCTTTTTGCCGGTGTCAGCCCTCGGGCAGGGTGGATCCCCAGCTCTCTAGGCCGCGTGTGCAAGCCTGCGTGTGCCGTCTGAGAGCCGAGTGCGGATGGGAAGCGCACGTGCCTCCCACCGCTGGGTGTAGGTGCAGCCTGCGTCTTAGTGTGAACGAATCAATCTTCGTGCCCATGTCCTCCTGGTCCTTCAGAAACAAAATCACTCAACTCTGGGACCTCGTCCTCTGCAATGGCCGGCGGGGAAGTTCCGACGTGGTGTCAGACAGGGAGCATGCTGCACCTACTCTTCGCAGCACGTCTTTCTTTTAGCACCCACTCCCAGCCAAGGATTTCTGCAGAACTAGTGACAGGACCCTTAGGATAACAACCTCTGGCCTTGCATGGGCCTCGGAGGGAGAGAAGGGGTGGATGAAGCGGGTGCCTGAAAGAGAAGACTCTGGAGCAGAGAGGATAAAGAGAAAGGGCGCAGGCAGGCAGGGGGAGCAAGCCAGCGGGGCTTCGTGCATTCTGTCCCTTGCATGGCTCCCAGTGGTGGGGTGGTGCAGTGGGAGGCGCATGACCTCGGATGTGCACCGAGTTCAGGCCGTGCAGGGCTGACCAGGGAGGGGCCCTATTGCCCTGGAATGATTTTTAAAGTCATCCTCCTGGCTGAGATCACAGCACCTGGAGGCAGCCAGCCAGGCTCTCAGCCCCTGTCCTGAGCGAGCCTGCGGAAGGATGTATGCTAGGCCACCTTGGGATGGGAGCTCTTCTCAGGAAAGCCCAGCTCATCCTGACCTGTCAGACCTGCCAGACCCTCCTCCCCGCCCTTCTTGGAACCCCCAGCTGGGGTCAGTTTGCACGGCTGGGGTGAGGGTAGAGCATGGGTGGGGAGAGGCTGCTCTCTGGGTCCTGCGGCTCTGGCCAAATATCCTTATGCCAATTGGAAGGAGCCCAGAATGCTGAAAAGGGCCCTGCAGATCCATGAATGGGACATAGAGTTTTGTGGGGAGACTTCTCAGCTGCCTTACCTCTAGCAAGTCTCCGGGCCTCTGTGAGCCTCCATCTCCTTATCTGTAAATGGATAAATAATATACATAGCTGTCTTGGGGGCACTAAACTGCCCATACACGTAAGTAACCAGCCCAATGCCTGACACACAGTGGAGGCTAAAAATGTCAGTTCCTTCCATCTCTTCTCCTGCTATCCCTTTTCTCTTGTTTCTCGCTCTGCAGAGCCATCCGTTGATTATTCTGATGTGTATTCACTGAACGCCATTAGTGGTCGGTGCTGGGGATGCTGGGGTGAATGAAGTGGGCCCGGGCTCTCCAACAACTTACGGCCTCATAGCAGGGGTGGACAGACAAGGACGATGCCACACAGAAAGTGGACCCAGGGACGGCTTCTGGGGATGTATTGCCTGTACCTTCTCTAAAGTCCCCTCAGCTGACATTCCTTGTGGTCAGATGCCCTCCTGCTTCCTGAGCAACTGGTTGGGCAGCTTCCATTTGTCCTCCAAGCACTGCCTCCTCCAGAAAGCTATTCAGGCTTCCACGTGGCCCCCCGTAAGCCATTGTACTAAGCACTTTACTGCCCCGTCCTTGGAACAACGCTGTGGGGTGGGTAATATCATCACCCCAGGTTACAGATCAGGCAGTGGGACTTCGAGAAGTCAGCGAACAATGGCAGGATGTCATCTGAATTCAGCTCCAAGTGCAGGGTCCAAGCTCTTTCCACAAAACGAATTTGCCTCTTCCTTAGGCCCTCCATCTACGCTGGGCTCCCCTCAGCCCCTCTCAGAGCAATTATCACCTGGTTCTTTATTGTTTATGAACTGTTGTTTCCATGGGCCTAGAAAAACCCTTGGGGAGCTGGACCGTATCGGGTCCCTGTGTGTGACCAGGCTCCAGCGCAGGTCTGGCACGGAAGAAGAACGAGTGAACGTCTTGTTGTTCAGAAGCACAGCTCAACCGGGCAATCTGTGCTTGGAAAGCTGCCCTTCTCAATGGATTCCGCCTTGGCAGCGTGACCCCACCTTGTTGGCCTGGGTCTCTCCCTTCCTCCTTTCTTCCTGGTTCCAGGTGCTCTGGGGCCAATAGGATGTGACAAGCAGGATGTGGGGTGGCCACCTGTGTCCGGCCAAGGAGTCCAACCCAGGAGGTGAGGCCATGAGCTCCTGACTCACGCCGAGGTGAGGATGAAGGCCAGGGGAGGGAGACACGCCTGACAAGACGTCACAGTTCATAAACCCAGTGAAACCCAGGGAAGCTTTGGAAAGGAGCTTAAAGAACTTAGGAACTGGAAAAAAGGCCTCAGAGAAGCGGTCCAAAAAGCAGGAGGCAGATCTGGCCGGTTCCTCAGACATGGATCTGGCTATTGTTGGCATCTAAGTGGCTGCTTCTCTTCCCTGTCAGAGGACAGCTACACATGGCCTGTTTGCTGGGATCCCAGCAGGCCTCGAGGCCACGGGAGCCTGGGAAGGGAGCTACCCAGGGAAATGATGGACAGATCGTCGGGGGGCCGACTCTGGGTGGGAGCTTGGTTCTCGGGCAGACCACACAGCTGCTGAGACCCCGGCGACGGATTCTGGGGAGGACTAGCCCCAGTGATGGATGCTCTGATCCCTTGCTGTCTGCTCCATCTCCCCTGCTCACCCTCCAGCTTCAATCCTGCCTCCTTGCTCTCCCCTCAGTCATGGGCCAGTGGTGCTGAGGGCAGAAGAGCCAGCAGATCCCTCAGGGAGGGGAAGCAGGGAGGCTCAGGCCACCAGTTCATGAGTCAGCTCAGCTCTGGTGCTCCTGTCAGCTGGACATGACACAGTGGCAGCTATGGAGGAGAGAAGGGGGTCTCTGGGACCAGAAGAGCTGGCCTCAAGCCCTGGTGCCCCCACTCACCAGCTCTGTGACCTCCGGCAAGCGACTTGACTTCTCAGAGCCTCAGTGTCCTCCTCTGTAAAATGGGGATAAGAGAATCTCCCCCCCCCCCCCCCCCGTCTAACTAATGGGTTGTTGAGAGGATCAAAGGGAAAGAGGGTTTTCAAGTTGCTGTCAGTGGGCATTACCATTGTCGCCAACCACACAGCAGGCTGGTGGCAGAATCCAGCTCAACCCAGGTCTCCTGACTCCCAGACATTTGTCCTTACTCTTTCCTATCCCCTCATATTGACCAAGCCTAGGTTTTAGCCTGGTCTGGAGGCTGAGGGAGAGATTTGATGACCTCAAGTTTCTCAGCCCCCCTGGGTCTGCCTGATTCAGCTCCAGGGACTGGGGAGCACGTGAGAACTGAGCCCTTGCTATGTTTACCTGATTCAGTGAGTGAGCAGCGAATGTGCTGATAAAACCATTCTTACCCGTGGAGCCCTTAACAGATCACTACAGGCTCAGTGCGAAGGGTGGGTGATGGAGAGGAGGCAGATAGAAGCTCCAGCCCTTGAGGAATGTGCAAACTCTCTGGAGAGGCGGGACACCCATATAAGAAATATTAACTACAAATATAGGGCAGAGCGTCCAAGATACCAGGTCTGGGTCTGTTCATAATAGCGACTCCAGGGCCTAATGCACATTGTCAGCAGTCAATAAATACCCATCAAATGAAGGCATAAAGAGATGAATGAGTGGCACAGATAATCCTTGTATGTTATCCATCTGCCCCTTGGGATTCCCATGCTCCTAGGAGATTGGAGAAAGCTTGGTCTAACCTCAGACGGCTCAGCTGTCCCACAGTTGTTTGTCATGCTTCTCTGTCCCTGCTCATGAGAGAGTGAACTCCTCCATGCCACATCAAACCATCAGTCCCACACACAAAACTTTGCCTTTTCCTTTTTCTAGAAAAATGTAATTGCCCTGGGAATTTTGCCATGTTTTGTCAGTTTGGCAATGCTCTGAGGGTATCCCAGGGGAGGATTCCCAGGTTTGCCAACTTTTACAAGCTGCCCCATAGAACTAAATCCCCACCATCCCAACTCCGAGCTCCTGACCTGTGCCCCTCCCCAGGCTTCTGGAAAACATGGTCTAGAGAGCATCCACCCCCAACCCCTTCCTGACCCAATCCAAGGTTTTTCTCGCAGGAAGAGGGCTGCTGGTCTGCTTTCCCCTCTTTCAGGGAATTCCAAATAATAAAAAATTTTCTGTTTTTTCCCTTCCATGTTAATCTCTCTGGGCCCTGTGAATTCCCAGACAAGGTCCCAGAGGGTAGTGAGTCAGGTTCAGACTATGGGTAGAGAAGCCCTTTCTAACACTGAGCACTATCTAGATTGCTCAGAGGTGCTGAGCTCCCTGTCATAGGAGGTGTGCTAGCAGAGTGAGATCACAAAAGCTCCTTGTAGGTATGGATGTGAATTCTCAGGTATTTATCCAATGTGGGGGTTGGAAAGGGTATGAAGCCAGAAAGCAGGAGACCTGGATTTTCAGCCCCAGCTCTCTTATTGACTCTCAGTGTGAGCCTGGTCATGTCCCTGTCTGTCTCAGTGCCTCAGTTTCCCCACTTGCACAACGGGTGCAGAGCCCAGGACAGGGAGGTCAGAGTGCTCTTTTAGGGTCCTGATTGCTCTGAGCCACTGTGATTTTCTGGTATCTCAAGAGTGGAAGGTGATTTGTTTTTTCTGCAATTGGAACTGAGTGTCAAGTTTGTGGCAAGTTGAGAATGACTGGATCTTCTTATCTCTCTGGCTCCAGGCCCAGTTGGGGCTCCGTCTGGCTGTAGCAGACAAAGAAGGAGCACCCCAGACCCTCCTCTGGCCTGTGGAGAAAGTGGAGCAAGCTCTCAGCATCCTGCTGTTGTGGCCCAGCCAGGCAGGGCCTGGCCTCCCCAGCCTGGGAAGAGCCAGGATGGCAGGGGCATGGGGCCGTGCGGCCTCTGTATAGGGGTGGGGAAGAATGGGGAGGATCTGTCTGCATCTTCGTGCTGCCTGGTGCCAAGCTCTGCTCTGGGGATGGGATTGGGGTTTGAAGCCCACTCCTGTCTGTCTTCTTTTTGCTGGGCAGACTCCATGAGAGGATTTGGGAAAGGATGGCTCTCTCTGACTCTCATTGAGATTGGCCCAAATATTCCAAAAATTTTCCCATCTAAGGTCTCCCAAGATCCCTTTACTTATTAGCAAACATACTGTGAACAACCACCACATGCCAGGCTTTGTGCTGGGCCCCGAGAAGTAGCAGCGAATAAGGAAGAAATAGCCTTTGGCTCTGGCCCAACAGCACACCCATTGCCCACCCCCAGCAGCTTCTAGGGCCATGGCCAACTTCAAACACACGTCCATTGCCAGCACTCTGGAGGGCCTGCAGCGCGGCCTGCTGGGGGAGGTCATCAAGCACTTCGAGCAGAAGGATTCTGCCTTGTGGCCCTGAAGTTCCTTAGGCCTCCGAGGAACACCTGAAGCAGCCCTACACTGACCTGAAGGACCGTCCATTGTGTCTGGGGCTAGAGACATACATGAACACAGGCCGGTTGCGGCCATGGTCTGGGAAGGGCTGCAGGTGCTCAGACAGATGCCCGGGGAGACCAGTCCAGGGGGATGCAATCTGGGCACCATTCACGGGGACTTCTGCACTCGTGTTGGAAGAACATCGTTCTTAGTGGTGATTCAGGAAACAGTGCTGAAAAGAAATCAGCCTACAGCTTATGTCGCCCAAAGAACTGGTGACTCCCAGTCTTGTGCTTTCAACCAGATCTATGAATAATGGGGGGACAAAGCAGCAGTCCCCTCTGCCAGTGCTTGGAGTGTCCCCTAACACAGCTCTTCATTCCACGGACTTGGAAGCTGTAGGATCAACCTTTCTTTTCTACTATCTATTTGCCAATGAAGTCTTTGGAAACTGGGGAAAAGAAAGAAAGGGAATGGGGGGTGGGGGGCAGAGGAAAAAGAGAGGAAGTAAGGGAGGGAGGGTGGGAGAGAGGGAGGGAGAAAAAAAGAGAAAGGATGGAAGAAGAAAAGAGAAAGAAAAAGAGAGAGAGAGAAAGAGAGAAAAAGGAAGAAAGGGGGGTTCTATCTCCTGTCCAAATTCCAGCTAAGTCGCCACTGTCCCAGGAAAGGCTTCCTAGACAGACACGCTGGGTTAGAGCCCTCCCTGTGCTCCCCGCTGTCAGGCATCCCCCTCACACTGAACTCCGAGTACCCCCCACCCCACCCCCTGCAGACTGTAAGCTGTCCGTCTGGGTGGGGACTGGGTAGGGAGAGGGCAGTGAACGTGGGGCAGAGGGACTGAACTCCTGGTAAGTGTCTGAGATCCTTAGCCCTGCATTCCAGGTCTACCACAACTCCCACTCCTCATTTGGGCTCCTCTCTTCCTCTCCCCAAATTCTCCAGCGTTAGCTGGAGGAGCTACACTCCCTCTGGCCTCCAAGCCTTTCCATATGTGGTGCCTTCCACCACGGCTGTCCTCCCCCTTCACGAAGTCCAGATGCCCTTCCAGTCCAGCGGACGGGGCCCGAGGACAGGAACGCTGGGCAGTGAAGGCTCGTTAGGGCTGCAGGGCTGACTGGTTGTTTCCAGGGCTTTCTTTGTCCCAAATGCTCCCTCGGTGACTCAGAGGTTTGCCATGAATAATAAAGGTCACTGGACCAAAGAAAACGAAAGAAGGCTCAGGTCTATAAAGTGGATATTGTTTCTCTGGGTTGTGGGGAACTCCACTCTCTCCACTGTGAACATTCTCCGAGCCCCACCTCTGCTGGTTGTCCTAAAGCCCACCCTTCCTTCTGCCCTCTCAACTCAGTGCCTTTCCCCTGCCACAGGTTCCTGGAGTTAATTTGGGATCCATAGGATCTCTGCCTGAGGTCCAGCGTTCAAGTCCTTACACTTGATTAATTCATTCATACATTATTCCTTTTGGGCTGGTCACTGGGGGTACAAGATTGTCAGTCTCTGGAGAGAGACATGTAGACAGACAATCGCAGGTTCATGTCACAGAGGGGATCACAGGGGGCTGAAGAAGAGGGGACAAGGGGGCTTTTTCAGAGGATGTGCTATCTACACTTACGCCTGTAGGATTATAGGACTTGGCAGGCAAAGGGGCAGGGAGTGTCCTGTGCAAAGGAGCGGGTCTTCAAGAGCAAAGCAGGCCTGGAAGCAAGAGAAGGACCCGCTCCAGGTCCTGGAGCAGCACAGTGTGAACTGAGTGTGAAGCATCTAGAAGTAAGGGTAGAGAGATTGGCTGGGACCACATCACAAAGGACTTAGGGAGTCAGGATAACGAATTTGAACTTTATCCACAAGACAACAGGAGACACTGATAGGTCTTTGTCTATCCAACTGTGAACAAATTAACAACCCGTGCCTTCATTCAGCTGTAAAGAACCATATTCTAATGCCTCCTCCCTTCTCTTGCTGTGTGACCTTGGGCCTGTCCTTCTCCAGCCCACATCCCACCCCTCCCCCCATGACCAGGCCTCTTCATCTAGAACATGAGGCATTGGGACTAGGTGACCTTTAAGTCTCTGCTAGCTCTGAGATCTCCGAATCTAGAATAGTCTATTTGATTAGTTAATGACTCGACTAAACAACATTTACTGAGCACAAATTTTGTGTCAGGCATTTTACAAGAAGATGGGGATCCCCACTGCTGCCCTGCAGGAGCTCACAGTCTGTCCGGGAGGCAGATACACACGACACAAAGCGGAATGAGCTCGGAGCTGTGGGAGCACAGCAGAGCAGTGATTCATCCTCCCTCAGGGATCTGGGGGTGGCTTCAGAGAGGAGGCAGCAGATGATCCGGGCCTCGAAGGATGTGCTGGGAGACAAAGATAGGGCCTGCTTTGTTCAGGAAGAATGAGTCACCTGGGGAAGGCTGGAGGTAGCAAAAGAGGCCTGGAGACAGGTAGCCAGCAGACCCCGGGAGCCCCGAATGCCAGGCTGAGGGTGTGCCCACCCCTGCAGGGCATGGGGAGCGCAGAAGAGTCCCGAGGAGGGGGTGAGCTCATTCTCTCTGTTTTTGGGACACTGGACTGGACTTTGTTTCATTGGCCAAAGTCAAAATCATGTGGTAATACGGGAAAGGAGTGGTTCTAGAGCCCCAGCTATAGGCCAGGCTGTGAGCCAGGTGACCGAAATACATGATCTTTCCTGTTTTAACACTGAATCGAGCCCCCAAGACAGGAATGATAATTCAGCTTTTCACAGGAGGAAACTGGGGCGCATCATGCCTGAGGTCACACAGTCAGAAGGTGGTAGAACCAGGGCCACCCCCCACCCCCAGTGTGCCCGCTCCAGAGCTGTGTCCTTGCTGCCGGCCACTGCCCCGTCCCCAGCCCCGTGCTCAGAGCTGGGGACTTTCCACTAGACCCAGCGTCTCTCTGAGCACTGGCCTCTGGTGTTGGTGGGGTGTAGAGGGCACTGAGTGTTGGAGAAGAGGGAAGGAAGTGCTCCCCATCTGTCCTGTCACTGGACACCCTCCAAGAATGGGCACCAGCCTCCTTGCTGCCCTGGGTGGGAATAAACTCTTGAACTCTCTGCAGAGATAAAAGGTGCTATCTCCTCCCAGCCCTGAGTGTCGGCAGATGGGGCCTCTCGGGCCAACCTCCGGCTGCCTCCACCCACTGTCTGGAGAGGGTGGGAGGGCCGGGTCCTTAGGTCCTGCCCTCCCTGGAGATGCCCCATCCCTTGCTTTCTAAGAGTTCACCTGCACAACCCCTAACCAGTAAAGCCTAGAATATGGGAGACCTGAGACAGGTATGGATTCAGGTCCCAACTCGGCCACTTTCCCAAAATGGGAGGGTGAACAAATCACTTCTCTGAGCCTCAGCTTCTTCATCTGTAGAATGGGAGTGCTAACCTCACCTAGGGGCCAAGGGAAGTTGGCGTCTGGCACACAGCAAGCCCTTCGCCAGTGGACAACCATTTCAAGGTAGTGATGAAACAGAGCCAGGCTGCTCGGGTTCACATGCCCCGCTCCAGCTTCTATGACTTCGGGAAAGTTTACTTCTACTCAGCGTCTTTTCCTCTTTTATAAAATGAGGTTTGTGAGGATGACCCAGGTTAGTTCCAATAAAGCTCCTAAGACAGTGCCTGGCACAGCGGCAGGGGCCCGTTAGTACCAGTTATTGATTTTTTTAAAAGATTTTATTTATTTATTTGAGAGAGAGAGAGAGAACCAGAGAGCACAGGCAGGGGGAGAGGGAGAGGGAGAAGTAAACTCCCTGCTGAGCAGGGAGCCCGATGTGGGGCTGGATCCCAAGATCCTGGGATCATGACCTGAGCGCAAGGCAGACGCCTAACTGACTGAGCCACCCAGGCGCCCCCCCCCCCAGTTATTGATTTGTAGCATTACTCTCGAATTCCCCCTCTGATGGCTGATTGGGGTGTCCCAGCCTCCCCCTCCTAGACCCTCCCTGCTCTGGGAAGCTCCAGTGTCTCTTGCTCTCTTGCTCTTCCTGGGCAAAGCTGGCGCCCACCCACATTCCTGCTCCCGTCTCGGGAGAGGGTGCTCAGTGGATCCCTTCCCAGCGTGTGTGGAGGGATTTAAGGCTGCCAGACACACAGCCTTTCTGGCCTAGCTCAGAGCCAGTAGGTAATGCCACTCTGTCCCCCACCCACCTGCCCAGACCGTCCTTTTCTTCATCCTACAGACAAAATGCCCCTTGGGATAGACTTGGGATCCCACAAAGTCAGGGCAGAAAGGGGCCTCAGAAGGCACCCCACCTCCTCCATGCCCTTACCTCTTGCTCCCTACCCTGCAACAGAAAGCACCCGACCTCCAGTATGAATCTCAGGGCAGCCAGACTAATCTGTCTGCCGCTGATGCTGGGGAAATGTCAAAGGGCCACTAAGTCTGGGTCTCCCAGGCAGGGGATGAGCCGGTATGCCCTTCCACAGTCACCGCTGGGCAGACATCCTTGGAGCCTTTGCTATTTGAGGGATGTTTTGATAACCTCTGATGACTCCTCCCCTCCCTGCAAAACCACCCGATCACCGCATGCTGTGGGCCTCCTCTTATCTCCTCTCTCTAAGCTCCCCATCCATTACTGGGCACGAGTATTATCTGAGCCTCCATGGACGGAGACTGATTTCTATGAACAATTGGAATAGCTGGCTGGTGACCCGATGTTGCTGCCACCAGGGTGGCTGGAGCTTCAAAGCTCACAACCAGCTTTTCCTCTCTCCATTCCCATGGCTCTTGTCTGTCCCAGTCACCCTAACCTTTTGCGCGGATCGTGGATACAGCTTTCTGACGGCGCTCCCTGCCAAGCTTCTTGCTCCTCTCCCCGCCCCACCCCACATCATCCACTCCCAGCCAGACTCTACAGAGCAGCCAGACCACTCTGTAACTTGAAGCTTCCTAGAGAGCACCCTGACCTTGACTTGTCATGTAGGGCCTTCCTGATCAAATCCCAATTTAACTATTCAGCCTGGCTGGTAGCAATTCACCCTCATGTTCCCGAAGTGCAGTCAAAGGAGGCCTTTACCCAAGCTGCTCCCTGTGGGTGTGCTCATTCATTCAGTCATTTGTTCCGTCAACCACAGTTGGGCACCTGCCTTGTCCAGGCCTCCCATGGCACACTAAGAAGGTGGACAGGAATAAGGCACAGACCTTGTCCTTAGGGAACCCATGCTGGTGGGAGAGGCAGATCCATAAACAGGCCACCTGTAATGGAATGAGATGGATGGGGTGGGGAAGTCTCAGAGGTCTTAACCCACCCTGGGGTTAGTAGGGAAGGCTTCCTGGAGGAGGCGGCAGACTGGGGTCCTGGAGGAAGAGAAAACTGGCCAGATAAGCAAAACTGACAGTATTAAACAATACTGACTTCTTGAACCAGACCATTTCAAATGCTGCTTCCTCCAAGAGTTTTTCCTTAATTTGCAAGACCTATACTTCCCTCCCTCCAGCTCCCTGGGCACACAGCCATTGAGGCACATAAGGCCCCACACCTAGAAGAGCCCCACACTTGGTTTAATTCTCTGCTGGTGCTGGTTTGAAATTATTTATAATTTCAATAATTTTCAATTTTTTAAAAGATTTTACTTATTTGTCAGAGAGAGAGAGAGAGCGCGCATGCACGAGCAGGAGGAGGGGGAGGGGCAGGGAGAGGGAGAAGCAGACTCCCCGCTGAGCAGGGAGCCTGATGCGGGGCTTCATCCCAGGACCCTGGGATCATGACCTGAGCCGAAGGCAGACGCTTAACCGACTGAGCCACCCAGGTGCCTCAATAATTTTCATTTTTCACTAGGTCCTTCCAAATTATGTAGCTGGTCTCTTCTCCCTCAGCTCTTGTCACTTTCAACCTTGAGTTATGTTTATACTCCCCAAATGCCTTGTCGTTTCCCTGGGAAGCACTTGCAATCCTGGGTGGGTCTGACTCTGTTGTCAGGGTTCGGCACAGAGGCAGGCACTGAAGAAGCCTCTCTCTGTGAAGATCTGGGGGAATGAGACCCCACTGGAACACTGCTGGCTCATCCAAGCCAGGACATCTCCCATGGAGAGAGGCATGGTCCAGCATGCATGTGGTCCAGGAATTTGGAGACAAGAGAGATGTCTGTGGCTGGAGGTGACAGGAAGTGTTCCCCAGAGGACCCTCCAGTGCTCTCCTGCCCAGTGTCCCTTCTCAGCTGAAAGTCCTTCCTGATATCTAATTGCAGTTATTCTTGCTACACTGATACCCTCCTCCCTTCTCTGGGCCTCTGCACAGGCCTCTGGGCATAACAGAGAGAAGCTGGGAGGTAGGATGACAGCACCTTAATTTCCCTGCTAATTACAAGCGCTGGGAAGAGGGGTGCTAAATGCCAGATAATTATCCAGGAGGAGACACGTGCCAGACTCCTGGCTGCTCCCAGCCCCAGGAATTTTACTTTAATGGTTTTCTTTTCTTCCTTAAAAAAAAAAAAAGATAAGAGTTAAGGCCTGGTCCTCTCTCTCCTTAGCCTTAGGAGGTAAAGAAAGCAGTCCCTTTCTTAAAGCCCGCTCCTTACCAGGAGCCGAGATCCAGACCATCCACACTGGGTCTGGGGAGAAGGTCTGAGGATTGGATCAGCAACCGTGT
Source organism: Neomonachus schauinslandi (assembly GCF_002201575.2). Taxonomy (NCBI): domain Eukaryota; kingdom Metazoa; phylum Chordata; class Mammalia; order Carnivora; family Phocidae; genus Neomonachus; species Neomonachus schauinslandi. The sequence continues at coordinate 37,057,415 of NC_058406.1, forward strand.
TCCTACTTGAGTTAGGCTGAGGTTGTGGAATGGGGTGGGCGGGAGGAGGAGCCCCAGCCCTGTCCTCCCTGCTCCTCTCCAGCAGACACACATACAGGTACACACACACACACATGCACACACACACGCACACACACACGCACGCGCGCAAGCACACCATCACCACCACACCACCGCCACGGCTCCCCTTTTGAGAAGGGGCAACCTAAAGCTGATGTCTTGTTCAGGGTTGCATGGCCCGAGGAGACGGGGAAGCGTCCCCTGTGGTGCCCTCCATGGGCTCTGCCACTCATCCTGAGGGCAGTGTCACCCAGCTGCTTGGACTCAATCCTGGGCCCTGCTGCCTGCCAGCTTCAGGCGGAGCTTGAAAGACTCCCAACAGGAAGCTATTAAGTTGATGAGCATTCTTGTGGTCCTGGATTGATACAGGGACGTTCTGTTTTGTAAAGCTGTTGTAATTTCCATAATAACATTTTCCTCCTCTTAAATAAACTTGGACCCCAGCCCGAAGAATATGGCTGGCTTTGCCTGGGGAATTCAAGACCTGAGATCATGGAGCGAACACTCCCTGGAAAGGTGGGGAGGGGAAAAGAGAGCCACAGCTCCCCCAGCCCCGGGGCTGGAACTCAGATGGGCCACTGGAGTCAGGCCGAGCAGGAATCTCAGAAGGACCCATAACTCAGCTCGGGCTACCCGGGCACTTCTAGCCTCCTGAGTGTATCCCTTTTACAACACAGAGAGGCAGCCTAGGATGGTGGCTAAGAATAGGGACTCTCAGTTTCAATTGTAGGACCACTACAGACCACTTGTGTGAGGTTGGGAAGGTCCCTTAACCTCTTGTGCCTCAGTTTCCTTGTCTAAAATATAGGATAATAATATTACAGAATTTACAGGAACACTGTGAGGCTTAAGTAAGATAATATATATAAAGGGCCTAAGCACAAAGCATGTGCTCAGCACATCTTTAAAAGAAATCGACACAAATGGCTGTCTCATAGGTAATTTTACAAATCTAAGTTTCCCAGATTCTAGAGTCAGGGAATAATAAAATCTTAGCATAGTCAAGTGACTGGGTGAAAAGCCTTAAGGTACTAATGGAATCATATACTAATTAGCAATGTGGAGTCTGATTCACAGCATTCCAGTCTATGACACAAGATAGTACTCACATCTTAAGGTCTTAAAGGTCGGCCCAACACTGGCTGTCTAACCTTTGCCCCCGTATCTCCATGACCGTGAGTCCACTACCTCTGAAGTTTGGCTCCTGGGAAGTTGTTCTTTTTTTTTCTTTTTTAAGATTTTATTTATTTATTTGAGAGAGAGAGAAAGTGAGTGAGTGAGAGAGAGAGAATGAGCAGGGGCTAGGGGCAGAGGGAGAGGGAGAAGCAGGCTTCCTGCTGAGCAGGGAGCCCAATGCGGGGCTCGATCCCAGGATCCTGGGATCATGACCTGAGCCGAAGGCGGATGCTTGCTTAACCGACTGAGTCACCCAGGCACCCAGGGAAGTTAATGTTGAATACAGATCTGCCTCTTGTCAGCCCCTGGTGGTCCTAGTTCTCTCTGGGTGTATCTGCTCCCTCATCCCATGAGAGCCTTGAGAGATTGGGAGAGGTGGGGACATCCAGGCCCACCCAAAGCCTGCTCTTCTCTGAGCTGCTTTCTCTCAGACCCAGGCTTTCCCTCGTGGCACAGATACGCTGCCTTGGTGCCTCTGACCCTGGCGGGCCCAGTGGGACTGCTGTCACCCTTGATTATCTTTTAACTTGGTCCAAGACCACGTTCTTTCCAGCAGGTGAGCTTCTCTGAGGCTCACTTCCTGGAGCCCATTCCCGTGAATGATTACAGGAGTGAGCGCGTGCGTGTGTGTGTGCCCTTCTGTGTGCAGATGTGTAGAGGTGGGGAAGGGAGTTTTGAGGCTGGATCTCAGAAGTTAAGAACACGAGAGGAAATGAGGCAGCTGAAAGTCCTTCCAAAGGGAGACCAGCCCAGCCCTCGCCGTCACTGAAGTGACTGCCCGGCAGCAGGCTGGGAAGGTCCTGACTCACATGCCTTCCACCTGCAGAACATCCACAATTCCCATGACTGTGTCAGTTTTCCCACTCCCATTTCTTTTTAAAAGAAGCAAACAGTCAGCTGGTGGAGGCCCATGAGCCCCTGATGCTAGTGTGACTGAGCTGAAGATATTTCTCCCAAACACACCTGCGGCATCTTGGTGGGGGTTGGGAACGATGCACAGGACGGTATGGGCGTGCTGTGCACCATGGTGCCTGGCCAAGGGGCAAGTTGGGGCCAAGATCCAGCCAGTGCTCTGCTCACCAGACACCCTCCCTGGCGTGCAGCTAACCAGAGGAAGGGGCATCTTTTTCTAAGGCACACACAGGCATCTTAAGGCCTAGCAGCAGGCGAGGGGGCGGTGGCGTGGGTGAAGAAATCATAAAAAATGTAGGCCCAGGAATATAGGAACTGGGAAGGGAGACAAGTTTCTTTTGCTGTGAGAGTTACAGGACTGACTCAAAGTCAACCCCTCTCCTTGAGAAGCTCCAGTCGAATTCAGGAAACATCTCAACAGATGGTGGTGAGCCGCCACAGGAGCCCCGAGGAGGTCGGGATGGGGCCTCCAACTCTGGGTGCTGGAGGATCAGAGCACAGCAGATAGGAGAGGCCCGGAGGGGAAGCCTCAGCAACATGTGATGTTGGGGAACAGGGAACGCGATATTGTGATTAGTAAGAAATATATATCTGGTCATTCAGATGGCCAAAAGATATTCCTCTTGTAAATTTGGTCTTCAGCCACAGCTCTCAAAACCCTTGGAATTTCCTGAATGATAAGAGCAAGAGGAGCTTCTTTTATCATAACATTTGGCCTCTTGTCCTCAGTTTCTGAAATCCCTTCAGAGCCATCAAAGTGAATGGGTGTCTTGTTATTCATAACAAGCCCCTTCCCACCACAACTGGCTTCATGTTAATGAGGTGACTTTTGGACAGCACTTAAGGATGGGGGATGGTTGCCAGGGGAACAACAGAGAAGAGAGGGTTGGAACTTTCAGTCCCACCCCTGGCTGAATCAACTGCCAACTGCCAAGGATTAATCAAGCCTTCATATGAAATGAAGCCTCCATAAATACCCCAAAAGGTTAGGTTCCAGAGAGCTTCCAGGTTGGGGAAGCAGAACTCTTCCACGTGCCGCCATGCTATGCCCCAAACCCCATGAGGACAGAAGCTCCTCTGTTCTAGACCTCGCCCTACATCTCTCTTCATCTGGCTCTTGGTTCGTATCCTTTAATATCCTTTGTAATAAACCAGTAATCTAGTGAGTAAATGGGCTTCCCGAGTTTTGTGAGCCGCTCTAGCACATCAATTCAACCCAAGGATGGAGTGGTGGGATCCTCCGATTTATGGCGGGCCGGTCAGAAGTACAGAGACAATCTGGACTTGGGATCAGCCTCTGAAATGGAGGCAGTCCTGTGGGACTGAGCCCTTAACCTGTGGAATCGGATGCTGCCTCCAGGTCGACAGAGTCAGAATTGAGTTGAGCTGTAGCGCTCCCCCCTACCCTGTGTTGGAGAATTGTTTGGGGCTGTGGGGAACTCCCCCTTAGCCCTTGCCCCCAACACAAGGTTGGAATTGGGTGTGGGAATCATTTGAGGAGTGATTTAGCTTCCAGCACAGGGCTTAGCATGAAGAAGGCCTTGCACACGTATTTGACGAATGAATAAGTGGTTGGATGAAGGTGCATGGGTGATGGTGGGGGACTGGAGGGAGGTGGGCAGGGCCTGGATTTGGAGGGTGCCCGCGGCCTCTATGTGAAGATGCTCAGACGTTTCTCTTGTTGGTGATGGAAAGCTATTGAGGGACATGACCAGATTTGGTGAATGATCCCTGTGGCAGAGGTGAGGATGGGGCTCTGAGGGTGAGACTGGAGCAGGGTGACCATCAGCCACATGTGTTGTCACCGCCCTGTGGCAAGCCTTGAGCTGGGAGCTAAGTGGATGGGACTGGGCAGACCATGGTGCGGGTGAGGCTTGAAGGCAGAGCTGGACACAGGGCCGAGCTGCCTGTGTGGCTAGAGGAGGTGCCAGAGGCAGAGACACCCCTGGGTGCTCCTCAAGTCTGGCCCTCGTGGGTGTGGGCCTTCTTCTCCACTGGCAAGACCCTTACCTGCCCAGACCCGAGCCCGCGGGTCCGAAGCAGCAGCTGGAGTCTCTCCCAATATGGATGTGAGATAAGCTCCCTCCTGATTCCAGAGCTTGGAATCCAGGGACCTCTTGAGTTGCCAAGTCAGCAGCTCTGCACCATAACACCTGCCTCCTCCCACAGGAACTTCTGGAAAGCAGCGTCCTGGTGGCTGGGTTCTATGGAAGAGGAGCTGGAGGCTCAGCTAGGCAAGACTGGCAGTGGTAGAAAGCAGGGATGGGCACTGGGAATCCGAGAGAAGCAAAGCCTGAGAGAAGAAGATGATGTTTGAACCCCAGCTCTGCCAAGTGACCGTGACCAGGTCACCACCCCCAACCTGCCCAAATCTGGAGAGCTTAGAGGACAGCAGTCCAACGCAGGAGAGCAAGAAGCTCTGCAGCCCTTTCACTTCCCTGATGAGGACTTGAGGTGCAGGGCTGTGCAGCCTGCTTTGGAAGCGGCAGGTGGGTGGAAGGTATGTTTGGAAAAAGACAGGTATCTGAAGCACAAGGCGGGCTTCTGGGTGGACGTGTCCCAGGATCGAGGAGGGGGCAGCAGGTGTGTGAAGGAGGCAGGGGCTGAGGCCATGCAGCCATTCTGTCTTCCTTATTCCTGCAGCTTGGCATTCTCAGTGCTCCCCGATCATCCTCACCAGCGTCTGTGACCACGACTCTGACATAGCTTCCCCTTCCCCACCCCAGCCTCAACTCCAGCTCCTTACTCTTCTCCAAACACCTCCCTCCCTCTCTGCCTGCACCTGTTCGTTCATCCCACATTCCCTCCCTCGCGTCTTTCCCCATCTGCTTCGGAATGCCCACCCGCCTCCAGCTCACGTGCCTCCCCTGGCCGGCAGCCCTTTCCCCCTCTGAAGCCCCTCTTCCCGCTTCAACTAAAGCCTGGAACCATGTCTCCCTTCCTTACTTAGGAGACACTCTGTTTCGCCCTGAATCTTCATTATCTGTGCCCATGTGATAGGAGTCTGAGGGCCCGGTTTGAATCCCTGCTCTTGAGAGCGGTGCAAATGTGGGCACAGTCCTTAACCTCCTGAAGCCTCCCTGCCTCATTCCTAAAATAAGGATACATGCCTTTGAGACAGGCCATGCATCTGGGCCGGCGAGCCTGCGATGGCCTCAGGGTGTGCCTGTCGTCCTGGGCTACTGACTAATAGTGCCCCTTTCACTCCCGGGAGGGTCTCGGTCTGTAAGACACAGTACATGCGTGCCCTACGCTGGACGCTCTCGTGAAGATGAGGTGAGGTGCTCGGCCAGACAGTCCACGAGAGGTCCCTAGCAGAGCCCGGAGCCCCGGAGTACTCATGAGACAGTCACTGCTGCTCCCTCCCACACTGAGCTCCTTGAGGGAGACTGTCTGATTTCTGATGCGGCTATAATTCCCAGATGAGAATGGCCAATTATCCAAGAATTTAGAGTACAATCAAGTCTAATAAATGCTGAAATGATGTTCAGGTTGACTCTGCCTTTCATGACCCAAAAGACTGTCAGCGAGGTCATCACTCACCTCCTTTTGTCCCTGTGCTGTGGCCCGGGAACAGGGGAGCCACGTTTCCTGGGCGCCTACTACGTGCAGAGCTTTCTGTTTCTGCTACAGAATCCTCACATGCATCCGGGCGGTGGTGGACGCTGAAGGCCTGTGGCCATTACGGAGTGGTTCTGTTTTAGGACCCTCAGGAGCAGGGTTGGGAGTGGAGGAGGAGGAGGAAACAGTGAGGCACCGGAGGGAATCCAAGCTGTAAAAACCACGAGAGCCTTTTAATGCAGCTGGTGACATGGATGCAGTCGAATCCGTATTTTAGAAAGATCATGTTGGCCCTGGTGTGGGGGGCCTGGAGGGGAGTGAAGCCGGCCGGGAGCGGAGAGGACTGTAGCGCTAACCCAGGGTGGGTGGGGATGAGGAGGGGCGGGGCCAGCAAACTCACATCTCCAGATGTAGGGTGGTGGTCCTCACGGTGCTGAGCACGATGCCTGACACACATTCGTTATTCGTGCGCAATAATAATAGCATCATTCGTTATGAAAATAGTAGTAAGAATAATACTAGCACCCATTTGCTGAGCATCATGATGTGTGATGTGCATTTTATCCACATTTTTTTCCCGTTAATCCTCAAATCCTAACAAGTAGGTGCTATGACCAGCCCCGTTTCACAAAGGAGGAAATGGAGGCCCCGAGAATTTAGATGTTTTGTCCAAAGTCACACACAACTGAAAAGCGACAAATCCAGGATTTGGAGAAACAATGGTCCAACTCCAGAGTGTTTGCTGTCATTAAACCTCCACACCAACTGCCTTGGAGGAACTTCTCCACCTTCCTGGGCACAGAGGAGAGACCCAGCAGGAGAACCCCATGTCAGCTGGCCGAGGAGGGGTGAAGGAGGACGGCTCACGGAGAGAGAAGAGCTCCCTGGGAGCTGCTGGCCAGCCTCTGGCCCCTGCAGTTGCCTCCCACAGACACAAGCCACAGCTGACCTGGGGGCCGAGGGGTTTGGTTCCAGAGTTGGGTTCCCTGGTGCTTTGAGGATCATCTCTCTTCCTTCCAGTTCCGTGCGACACAACCATCCAGCTGCCTCCAGAGACCACCATCTCTCTTCTAATTGGTGGAAAATTGGTTGCTAACTGTCAGGAAATCGCCGATTTTCCAACCATTACTGGAGGGACCAGGGCTGTGTAGCTGTGGGGGCCTCTGGGTGGGAAGCAGATGCTGATTAGACCTTGCAGTTAACGATTAGGTTCATGGACCTCCTCAGGCAGTCCTCCCAGACTGCTTATTAACTCCCTGCGAAGACCCACTGGGTAGGAGATACTGGTTAAGTGGAATGCAGAGCCACAAAAGCATTACTATTCATTAGGCTTTGGTTGTGCGGAGGGAGGAGCCCAGGAGAAAAAACGGTGGCCTCGATCCAGGAATGTTAAACAGCCCCATAAGTTGGCAGAGAACTTTATAATTGCTGCTATTAAAATATATGTATTTATATAGGTGATTTGTTGAAGGAAAGAATTTCGGCATTCAGGGGCAATCCCTGCTATGATCTCACCCAGGATTAAGTTGTTAGGGACTAGATATTAATTAAGGCTAAGGGCCCCAATCCCTTCCTAATTAGCTCATGGAGTATAATTTGCCTGCAAATGCTACTGTTACAATCACCTTGAATTTGTCTGGCGCTTTCCTCCAGCTGGATTGGGTGAGCTTTACCCCATTATGGGAGCAGGGAGGAGAGGAGGGGCAGGAGGTCCGGGTTCCTCTTGCACCCTGCCCCTGACTCTTGAGGAAGGGGCTTCTTTCTCCAGTTTCCCCACCTGCAGAGAAAGGGGTATTAAGGGAAGGAGGAGACATACGTCTGAAAAGCCCTTTTCAGCTGGGACGTTCTAAGATCCACAGTTAGTAGAGTCAATGCTGGCCCGAGCCTGGGAATATATTGACGCCCAGACTCTTCTGGGTTCTTCACAAACTGAGAAATCCAAAGGCCTTCCCTTAAGGGGAGTCAGGGAGTTTGTTTTCCTATGGGTCCCAAACTTTGTCAGCAGGGTTTTTTCCCTGAAGCTCAGGAAATGAGGGCATTCGTCAGGCTCGGTGATAGGTAGACCTGTACAGCCAGCAGTTCTCACCCAGGTGGACCCCTCTGTCCTCTGACCAGTCCATCTCCCTTCCCATGTTTGTGCTCTCCCTGCTCCAGAAATTCTCTGCTTTTGATCACTGCCTTCTCTACCAGGCAAACTCCTATTCATCCCTTAGCGCGTAACTCAAATGACCCTTGTTTATTAAACCTTTCCTGATTGTCCCAGGCACGGCTAGTTAGGCCCTCCCCTAGATTTTGCCGTTCTAGAATCCTCTAGTCAAGCCTTCAGCTAACCTGCCTTGAGCTAACTATCAGACTGTACACTTCTTGAGGGTAGGACAATCCCTCGTCTGATTCAGCTTGAAATCTGCAGAGCTCATCCCAGAAGAGGTACCAAAGTTGGTGGGGCTTGCTTTAGGTTTTTGGATTGTGCATTTCTTTGAGAAAGGACTCCCAGAACTTTGTCTCTGGTGTGCATAGGAAAATGGGCTTTGAGGCCAGGGGACACCCTGGTCCTCGGATGGTCTCTGGGCTGTGGGCCTGGATCCTGTTTTCTTGGCCCTAGCAAGGCACTTGAGAGGGGGTCCTGCACAGGGCATCTGGGCTTGAGGAGGATGGTTGAGAAGGCAAGGCCTATACCTTCCTCTCCCTCCTCCTGAAATCCCTGACACAGACCTGAGTGCCCAGATGGGGTTCAGGGGGAAGAAGGCTGTGTTTCACTGAATTCCATTGGCTGTAAGGACCCCACAAAAGAGACTGAGACAGGCCATTCAAACCCAGGCCCCCCTGGCAGAGGAGCCTGCCTGCAGCGCCCTGGGCTGGGGGCTGGGGATGAAGAGCAAGAGAGGTGCTGCTGACTGGGAATATAAACAGATTCCAGGAGGGCTTACCAAAATTCCTGGATGACAGATCCCTAGCAGGTAACAGGTCATTAATAACCATGAAAGATGATGAGGAGGAGGATAATAATAATTAATAATAATACCTCCAAGAGGGCTTTTATACTTTTAAAAGCTTTTTTTTTCTTGCCACTATCTCATTGGATAGTTGCCACCCGCTTGGAGGAGGGTGCGGATACTCCAAAAGGTGAGGGGACAGCTCGTTGAGAGCAGAGCCGGCACCACATCTGAGGGGCCACCCCGACTCCCTCTCCAGGACTTCTCAGAGGAGGGTGGGGTACACTATTCAATGGCCCCATCGTCATGCAGCTTCTGTAAGCTTTTCACTCCAAGGTGTGCTCAGGGTCCTCACCTGCCTGTCCACCATCTGCCACGCGGCACCGAAGGCTGGTCTTCCCCTCCCTTCAGTTTGTGCTAGGTGGTGGGCGTTGAATATTCTGGCAGTCAACCTCTTAGATCCGCTGTCTCCCCTCTGTAGAGGGGGTGGTAGGAGTAAACAGCAGCTCCCTGCCCAGCACATAATGAGCCCTGGACACAGGAGTTTGGGGCAATGCCCGGGGAGAGCAGCCCCCATGCTGAGACACTCCAGGCTGATGCGGAACAGGCGGAGGGGGCAGTTTGTGGTCCTCCGGTGGGCTGGCCGCTGTTCTCCCACCCAGGGCTGTCCTACTTGGGTCCTGTGGACCCTCGTGGACTTCTGGGGAACCTTCCTCTGGTTTCATGCACTCTGCAACAGTTCCCTAGAAAGTTATTGGTGATCTGGGGTGTCCAGTTAGATCCTGAAGGGGCTATTTTACAAGTTAAGTGAGGTTTTGGAAATTTTGTGAATTCACCAGAGGTGCTCACTTCTTCAGTGTGTGAGGATATTTGTTCTGAAGCTATTTCCTCTTGTTTTATCCTTGTTTTGCACTGCCCTGAACTTTGGAGCGCTTGTGCTCTAGTGAAATCCCCGTCCCCCTCGGGGAGTGAAGGGGACCAGTGCTGCCATCTACAGACAGAAAAGTGATTAGGTTCGTTTTAAGAAGAGCTTGGTTAAGAGCAGAGATGAGAGACATAGCTGCCCATCCCAACCACCTTCCTCATCTTATCACCCTAATATTTTGAACCTGTCATTATTTACCACAGTAGTTTTCAGATGTCCCACCTTAATAGAAATTTCTGGTTTCACCCCGGGACGCGTATGGTGCCATTTTCCTTTGGGATCAGGGCTGGAGCCCCAACACCATCACCGTGCTTTGTGTAGGGCACAGAATGATTAGGTATCTGTTCTTTCACTGCTCGTTACGTACTGTGGAATTGCTTTGGTATTAGATCAAGATCTCTGAAGGGCCTGTGACGTTTTGGTTGAGCAGATCCCATTGAGATGGGATGACCCAAAGGAAAGTACCAGGAATGAGCCAAATGGGGAATTTCTGTTCTTGTATATCAGTGGGCTCAGAGGAGCTTCCTCCACATACAACTTGGGCCAGTTCCCAGAGAGCCAAGGGAGCATGTTCTGGGGTCAGAGATACAATCTGGCTAGTGTGGGAGCAAGGAAGTGAGATGGGAGTCCCTGCACTCCGGGTGTTGGTGACATTGTGATTTACTGCCAGCTTTCCATGGCCACAAATATTGTGAACAGTAAGTGAACTTGCACTGGACAACCTGGGGGGACAGAGCAAACATAGACTGAGAAAAAGCAAGCATGTATAAACTATTCTTAAGGCAACATATGCAAGGAAACCTACAGAATTTTCTTTGTGTATCAAAGGAGGAAATGGGAGCTCAGAATGGATAAGTGCCATGCCCAAGGCCCCCCAGCAGGCAGAGGGCAGAACTAGACCAGAACCCAGGCTTCCTAGCTCCTCACCACAGACTCACTCGGAAGGCTTTCATGGGAGGTGACCTCCTGCAACAGGACCTCGCTCTCCACCCAAAGCTCCCTTTCCCTGAGGGCTATGGAGATGAAGCTTAATCTTTAATGAACTGGCTTTCAGTTTAACTTCTCTTTTGGCAATGATTAATACCCAGTGACCTAGCCTGGCCTCAGGTGATCCTGACCAGGACTGACCCATGAGAGCGCTGGTGGCCTCCAGGTCCAGATGTGGGCTGCTGTGCAGCTGGATGAGGTTCAAGGGGAGCTGGGATGGCTTCCTACCTAGTAGAATCTCTTCTGTCCTGTGCCTGGAATTCTATCATTAGATGTTGCTCCTTAGAAATAGGATGGCCCAAATGACCTCCCCTGGTCAGGGGAGCTAGGAAACAAATTATGTTTAAAATACTCACTGGGCTGTTGATTTGACAGTTCTGAGGCCCTGCAGCTCAGAGGGATTATAGGATTCTCAATCTGTAGTCAACGCTAGTGTGATGGCATAGGATCCAGAGCAAAATCAGACTATAAGCTTCTTATGGGCAAGGATGGGGTCTGGAGAGCAGAGACACATGGGGAGAGAGCTCTGAGGCTTGGAGCTGGAAAGACCTCAGTGCAAAGTCTAGCTCCGATAGTCACTGGTTGTGAGAGCTTGTGTAAGCCCGTGGGCCTCAGTTTCTTTGTCTAACAAGTAGAAAGAGAAACTCCTCCCTCTAGGATCCTTAGAGGATGAAAGAGGGAGTGCATGGAAAGTATCTGATCTGGAGGAGGCACACACTGGATAGTGTTTCTGCCCCATTTTCTCCCTGCTTGGACTCGCTTTAGCTGGCCCTCTGCAGGAAGGTAGGGAGGATTCCAGGTTTATCGGCAGAGGAGGATATTTCTTGTGTGCTCTGGGACGCTTACAAGAACTGGTTCTCTCCTTCTGAGACTGGATAGTTAGCCAGGCATCAGGGCTCCATCTTTTCCTTCCCCTGGAGCCACTGGAACCACTAGGCAGTGCTGGGGTCACCTCCCTCTTCTCCCTGGGTCTGCCTACCTCTCCTGATGATTGTAAATTTTGTGAGCTGAGAAAGTGCCTCGGTCCGAGTCCATCGGAGCCTCTTGCCTCTGGTTTCTTTTTCGGTTTTCTGTCTTAGCACCCATTGGCCCCAGCACTGGGGTCGGCACCAGCTCCCCACAGTGCTGCTTCCCGGGCGCTCTTGCATGTTGGCATCCCCAGCTTGGGGACTCCATCCATCAGTCACTGGCCCAGCCTGTAGGGCCTGCTCCCTGATTCATCTTGAGAAGTCTCATCATGACCAGATGAGACCACTAAACGGAACAGGGTCATCCTCTCCCTCTCTGCTCCAGGCATGTGGGGCTGCCCTCAATTGCCTGAAGACGCCCTCCTCTTTCCTGTCTTGGTGTCTTCTCCCTGGGGTATCCCTCAGCTCTGGTGTTGCTTCCCTGATCCTTCGACTCCAGGCCCCTCTGCTCATGGCTTCCCTGCACCAGCTTTCATGCTCTGCCTGGGGTCTAGTTGCCCTCCTGTCTCCTACAGACAGAGAGCTCTGAGAGGAGTTCCCAAGTCCCGGCTGGGGGCTCAGTGCCCAGCGCCATTTTCCTGGCACCATTGAGATGGAGTCCGTGTGAACGTAGGAAAGTGTCTCCCATGACCTCAGCAGGGAGGATCGATTGCGAGGCCTGGGCTGGGGGGCAGGCAGGCTGAAGCAGGGAACCATGGAGCCCCCAGCGGAAGCCATGGCTCCTTCTCTGTTTTGGTTTTGCTTTTGTGGGCTTTTCATTTCAGAAGTTAATCTAGTTAACGCCAACAATGTCATTTCGGCAAGCCAGCAATTTCCTTTTGCCCTTTATTTAATGAGTCCCCGCCCCCACCCCAATTTCTATCATAAAGGCATGCAGGTGGGTAATTACAGAGGTGTGAAATAGGAGTGCTGGGCCAGGGCCAGCTGAGCATTCTGGATCATCCGTTGGGAAGGGTTCTGGGGAACTACCCAGCCCCACTATTCAGGTCCAGGTAGGGAGATTGAAGCTTAAGAGAAGGCAAGGAACTTATATAAAGCTACATAGCAGTAGAAGGTGGGGCCAGAGCAGGAATCCAAGTCCGTAACCCCCAGCTGGGGTCCTTTTCACGACTCAGTGCCAATCCTTCCCCCTACTTCTTGAGAGCATGCCATAGGGGTTCCCACCTGTCATCATTCCATCTGTCCTCCCAACTATCCACCTACTCATCCATCCATCCATCCATCCATCCATCCATCCATCCATCCATCCACCATGCATTCTATAGATTCTTACTGAAAGCCTACTACGTGCAAGGAATTGTGAATACAGCAGAGAACAAGATGGTCACAACTCTGTGCTCATAGATGTCATGTCTGGATTACAGTCTCACACTCAGCCTGATGGAGGCACACCATGGGAACAGATGATTTCAATATAGGGTGGCAAGTGCTATGTTTGTTGTAAGCCTTGGGTCCCTTCTTCTCCATATGGGACCATAGAGAACTGTTCAGAGGAGGGAACAGGGCATTGTAATGAATCCTGAAGGACAGAAAAGAGTGCAAAAGGTAGTATGCTAGGACATGAAAAATTTTTAAAGAATCTGGAGGGATATTTCCCCAAATGTTAACAGTGTTCATCTCTGGCGAATGGGATTTTCAGGATAGTGGGTGGGTGGGGTAGGGGACAAATTTTTACTTTCTACTTTCCGTCTTTGGTGTTATTTCAATTAGAGTGTGTATAGATTAGCATTTTATTCTCTTCTATCTATTCCAAATATATGTGTATTTGGAAAGAATTATAGAGGGTATTTAAAGAACATTAAATGGTGCTCAGTGTGACAAGTGTGGAGTGTTGGAGGCAGCGAGGGGAAATATGAGGCCAGGGAGTTTGGCTGGAGTCAGTCTAAGGTCCTAAAATGCTGGGCTAAGGAGTCTAGCTTTTAACCACAGGGGCCCATGGAAGGAGGAGCAGAAGCCGCCTCCACAGAGCCTAGCAGTGCCTGATGTTGACTGAATGGGGGTGGCCAGATAATGTGGGATCATCTAAGGCTTGAAGCAGAGGCAGTGAAGGTTTGGAGCTTTGCCTCTGTGTGCTGGTGGCCGTGGTGAGGCAGTGGGGAACCCACTATGGGAAGATGTGTACCTGCAGAATGGGTAAAGTAGTATGGGGAACCCTAAAAGAAGAGAGAAAAGAATGCTGTGGTTTCTTCTCAGACCAGAGGAGCCTGGAATGGGTCCAGAGCTATGAACTTGGGCATAAGCTGACAACCATGGGGAGTCCTTTTTTTTACGTCAGAAAATTCTCAGGACCTAGTCTTTTCCAGACCAGACAAGGGTGTCTTCAGTGGCCACAAACCAGTAAAAGCAGGCCACCATCACTTCTGCTTCCCGGGTGTGTCTGCTCTGATCTCTCTTCCCTTCAGCGCAGCTTCAACACTACAGCGGGACGAGCCTCCAAACATGCAGTTCTGACCACCGCCTCCTTACTCGCATCGCTCAGGATAAAGTGCAGGCCCCTCTCATTGGCTCCGGAGGCCTTTTTGATCTGTTCCTCATGTATCTCTCCAACCTCACCTCCCACGATCCCTTCCTCAAAGCCTACTTTTCAGCCAGCTCCCTTGCTCTCAGTGACTGAGCAACTCCCTGCCTTTCTGTCTCTCTTTGCCTGGGTCAGCTCTATCCTTTTCCTTGGGATGATCCTACCCCGATGCCCTCTTTCTACCCCCCATTGGCCCGATGAACATCTAGCCCTCTTTTAAGGTTCCATTTTTGTTTTTGTTTTTTTTCCTTCTGAAGCCTTTTCTGATCACATCCCACTACTGCGTATGCTTCGCTCCTCAGGGTAGACCTGATCATGTCTTCCCTGGGGCTTTGTGGCCAAAATGCTCTGTACTCTCAAATCGATTTACTCGTAAAGCACCATGGCACCTCACTGGACTTAGAATTTGCATATCTGCCTCTCCCCTGCCACACTCCCCACTGCCCCCCTTGCCCCAGGCTATATAAGCTCTCCAGTGTCAGGGACTATTTCCTGCTATCCTTAGCACCTGGCACAGACGCTGGAACATACTAGGTATTGAGTCAGTACTGGCTGAATCAGTGCGTGAATGAATGACAGAGTACCTCTGTAATAATTTCCTCTTATAAAATAGAAAATCATATCACACCCCTACCCTCCCTCACCTCAAGGTGCAAGGAGGCTCTAAACAGCCCTGCAAGAGACAGCCTCCTGCACTGGGAAGATGCCAGGCACGCAAGCAGGAGGGCTGAGTTCTCATCCTGATCCCTCTGCCCTTGGGCAATCTCCTATCCTTCTCTGGGCCTCAGTTTCCCCATGTGCACGGTCCTAGTGCTACTTCCCCTGTGTGGCAACTCGCCATAGATATGTTGTGAAGCTCAAAGATGAGACCAAAGCCACTTACTATACAAGCTTCAGGTAGTACTGAAGTGTCAGCTGGAAGACGTGGTCCCCTGCCAAGCAGCCACGCCTAGGCTTTTTTTTGGGGGGGGGGGTTGCTCCACTCCCACCACTGATGGGGACCTGGTCAGAGACCCTTTCTCCCCCGCTCCAGCTCACTCATGTTGTGGGGCTGAGAGAATGTTAATTATTAGGCCCAGCCCACCCGGAGAGCCCCAGATGAAAGCAAGCTCAGAGTGTAAAGTCTAATCGATGCCTTGTGCCTGGTGTCGGAGCCTCGGCTGGCTCTGCCTGGAGACGGATCATTAATCCAGACACTCCGACCTGGAACACTGGTCCCAGGAAGTCCTGAAACATTCCTGACCACCCACGGCTCAGCCAGGCAGCCCCACGAGGCAGCCTGCTGGCCTCTGAGTCTCAGCATTTTCCAGTCTCAAAGCTAGACGACACAGAGAGCAGCTAGTCCAGACCCCCACCTGGGGCAGAAACCCAGGCTCAGTGTAGACGCTCACCACTGACAGTTGGAGAGGTGTGTCGTGATGAACAGTCCTGGACGTGGAAAGGAAAGATCTGTGCGACTTTGAGCCTTGCTTTCCCCTTCTGTAAAAGTGGGATGAGGCCACCTCACTCACAGGACTGATGTTAGGAATAAATCAGTTTGCTTGGAAGTTTTGTTTTGAGATTTATAGAAACGATATGCACGTGTGAGCTGTCATTATCATTGTTGTTGTTATGAGCTCCTGTTTCTGGGATGGATTCTTTATCCCCAGAGTCTTCTTCAGTGACAACAGTTTGCTTCTCTGCTTGAAAACTTTTATATCCCTGGGGCCTGAAATATAAAGTCAGGACCCCCTTGCCTTGCACCTAAGGCCCTTCAAGTAGTAGCCACCATCCCCTCCTCAGCTGCCTCTCCTGCTTCTCCCTACCCATCAACTGCCTCCCAGACACAGAAAACTGACCTTTGACACCCCCTTGGCTTGGCATGTCTGAGCTCTTCACCCCTTTACTCTTGAGTTTCCCATTTAGGGAAACCGAGCAGGCAGTCCTAAGATGTAATCAAGCATCTTAGAGAAGTCACAGGAGGCCCTGAGTAGAGACAGCGTTTAAGGAACTCTGGGGGTTCCTGAACCTTTGTCCTGGGTCTCTATCCATGATCTTGTTATCTCAGGTAGGTCTTCGAAGGGGGTAGCTATAGACTCTGAAATAGAGAAGGACCCATGAGGTCAGGTCGTCCACAGGGAGAGGGGAGCTGGGGAGGCTGAAACTCCTCGAAGCAAGGAGCCCATGATGATCACAGACAAGGAGAGAATTGCAGAGCTGAGGAGGGTTGCAGGCAGAGGTACTGAAGTTTATGGGGAGGAAGAAATATGAGGGTCAATTTGGGAAAAAGATGAGTCTGTGGACCACCCTCCCCACTACTTATTTATTGTGAGGTCTTCACTTAAAGGACAGGACATGGGGGCACTTCTCTGTCCTCGTGGGCCCAGCATCAAGCTTTGCAAGTATTGGATGCATGATAAACACTGCTTGAACTCAATTTCCCCTCTTCCATTTTACCCTTTTATTTTAAGCTCAGATCTTCCTCCTCCAGATGGAGTTCTCCCATATGGTTATAGAAACTGGATCAGTGGAAAGAGAAATTCTTGGATGTTGGAATTTCAGGAACGTTTCCAGGATGCCAAGAAAAATAGCTCTGTGATGAGCCAATGGCATCATGATGGCAGATCTGGAAAATAGATCTGATTCTTCCTGAGTCGCAGTCTTCTAGGATCCCAGAGACATTGAGGTCATCTGGTCTACTCCATGATGTTACAGATGGAGGAGCTAAGGCCCAGGGAGGGGAAGAACTCGTTGGTGGCAGAGAGAACTGAAACCAAGTCCTTCAGTTGCAGCCATTAACCTCACTCTGATCAGATGCCAGGCCCCCGCCGCCAGGCCCTGCTAAGAGCCGTCTGACATGTGTAGTTTTGCCTTATCAGCAGAAAGAAAGATGACAGTGGGCAGTCTTCACTGGCCAAGCATCCATCAGGACCCACATAAATATTTTCCCAGTGTCTGCATGGCCAGCATCTAGTTGGCTATGTTCCAGGGGACAGTAAATAATTCGGACGACTGATTACTTCCTGACAACTTTCTTGGGTGTGTTTTCTGCCAACTATGTTTTTGGAGAGGATGTTGGGGGAACCTTGATGAGAGCAGCGAGCCAAGCCCTTACTGGGCTCTCTGACGGCATTTCTGGTCAGGAAGGAAGTACCCGTGGTGTCTAGATGTCAACGCACTTGGGCCAGAAGGCTATTTTCCCTCAGTCGGATAGGCCTCTCAAGTGGGGCCAGGAATTAGTTTCAGGGATGAAGGTGGAGTGAGGTTAGACTCTCGGAACAAAAAGCCAGAAGAAATCAGCTCTAGTGTGGTAAATTGGGTCAGCTTGAGCAAAGGCACGTTGGGGTCTTGGCAACCAAGCTGGTGAGGAAGGCAAGGTTAGTGTTGGAACTGGCATAGCCCAGGCCATCAGAGTGACCAGTTTGGGAACTCCAAGTTCAGGAGGGGGTGGGGTGTCCAGGTTCCAGTTGTTCTGATGCTTCATCCAGGGGGCTGCAGCTGGGGCTGGCAGTGGGAATCTCAGGAAAGCATACAGCAGTTCTGGAAGTCAGATTCTGGTGTCCTGACTTCAGTCAGCAATTTGAGGAAATGGGAATAAAGGTGAGGGAAGGAAATATCTAGAAAGAGTGGCAGGGCCAGGGAGTCTCAGGACAGATAAATCTGACACCAGGCTTAGGAAAACAAGACAAATTCTCTATTTTACTCTTAAGTGGGGGGGGAGTCATCATCCTCTCTGCACTGGACAGGACGGACTTAGTGATGGAGCAGGTCTGGGTGTGCCATGGGAAGGCTCTCGGTGCCAGCACTCATTCAGGGTCATGGAGCCCCAATTGGCACTGATGCGGAGGTCCAACATTCCTGTTGCTGAAGGAAAAGCACAGTATCTCTGATGGGTGCAAGGACATAGAAACCCATATGGCTGGAAGGACCTGTACCAACAAGGTTTGGCCTGAGCTTCACGATGAGATTACTGGGGCCATGTGTCCCAAGTGTCCTGACTTCCAGTCCCCAGCCCCACGTGATTATCTTTGGAAACCCAGTAAAGATCACATTTGCTCAATATCTGAAGGAGGCAAGGAACAGAACTTTGGAGGCCCCATCTGACTTCCTTTATGTGGTTCTTGATGATCAG
The DNA here is from genome assembly GCF_002201575.2 of Neomonachus schauinslandi. Classification (NCBI taxonomy): domain Eukaryota; kingdom Metazoa; phylum Chordata; class Mammalia; order Carnivora; family Phocidae; genus Neomonachus; species Neomonachus schauinslandi. Next base: position 37,075,566 of record NC_058406.1, read on the forward strand.
GGGTGGGACCCTTTAATCTCCAGCATGGGCCTGCCACGAGGCATTTGACAAAACTTTTATGAACCGGCCGTTATTCTAAGCTTATATATTCTCTAGGGATAGAAGGTCCTAAATTCACTTCTTCCTAAACTATGTTGCAAACATATTTGCCCTGATTTTGAAGGGAAATGGAAGACTGTTGAAAGACTCTGGGCATCCGAATCAGATGCCTTGAGTTCAGGTGTGGGTTGAAGTAGGTCCGTACCCTTGGCCATTTATTTACCACCACTGAGTCTCATTCCGCTCATCTGGAAGATGGAAAAGTGGCCACTGGAAGGCTGAATGAAGTAAGGTGCATAAGGTGACAAATCCAGTTCCTAGCACAATGTAGATGCCCACTAAGTGATTATCGACTTACTCAATATTCAGCTTGAAGCAATTAAGACGTGAGTTCTGGTCTCAGATCTGCTGGGGCCAGGCTGGGGGGTCTTTGAGCATTTTCCTCCCCATTCTGAGCCACAGCTGTGTCATCGTCAGCGGGGAGAAAATAAGGCCCACTTCACAGGGCTGTTGGGAGGTTTTAATGAGGTGCTTGTAAAAACTCTCAGGTTCCTGCTAGTTCCCAGGTTAAGGGGAAACTGTCTCATCATGAAAACCATCCAAAAAATGAAAACCTACCCTCCACATCCTACTGGGTGCAAAGGCCACTGATTCTAGGCGAGAAGCCTCCTGCCTTCCGTTCTCTCCTTTCTTCGCCCCTCCCTAAAGCAGGCCTCATGCCCCCTCGCCTGGACAGGTACACCTGCCTCCTTACCAACCCTCCCCTCCATTCTCTGGCCCGATCTACATTTCTGCTCAGTCCCCCAGATTCTTCTCCCAGCCCCTTGATTAATTTACATTTGCATTTTCACACATCTTCAGTGGGGAAGACCCTTGGGCTCAGAGTCAGCAGATGTGTATTCTGGTCTTTGTTTTGCTGCTGGCTGGCCTTCTACACACTACTTCCTTTCTCTGGGCCTTGATTCTCTATCTTAGACATCAAGGACTGGACGAGATGAAATCACAGGGCCTTTCAAACCTTCTGGTGTTTTAACAAAATTTGATACCCTCTAGAGTGGCCAAGAATTCTTTCTCTCTTTTTCCCACCACACACACATACATACACAAACAGACTCCCACTCACTCACATGCAGACTCTCAAATACATACTCCCTCATATACATGGACGTGTGTGTTCACACACATATCCTCACACATACATAAATACTCCCTCATACACTTAAGGACTCACACTGCCTAATATACATTCTGAGCCACATGCAGAAACTGGTGTATCTTGTTCTCATTTGAATCCCCAGTGCTTAGAGCAGAGCACCTATTGAATCCTCAAAACTCACTGACAGAATGAACAGATATTCCTATCCCCCCAATACCGATGCAGGGATTCACATTCGCCCATATACACGAGTAGTCAGATGTGCACACGCAGGGGCACTGGTGCGTGCTGACCTGTGTTAGACCCACCCAGCACACTCACTCCTACCCACATTCCCACACCATAGGTCTCCTTGGGGGCCCTTCCAGGAGCTCAGCTAGGAGAGAGCCCTTTCTCATATGTCACCCTGAAGGTTCCCTTGTTGATGTCAGGTTGGCTCCAGGGATAGATCCCCAAGGACCTTGGTCCAGGTGTCAGGGATACTCCATAGTTTTAATGTGGACAGTGCTTTGAAAAGTCAAATCACTTTATCAGATGATATCCCTCGTGAACCCTCAGCGGACCTGAGTGGGGCCTCAGAGCAGGGATTATCTCCCCATGTCACAGCCAGGGAGACAGAGACTGAGAGAGTGTAGGCCATCTGCGCAAGGTCAGAAAGCCAGCTAGTACGTGACTCACCCAACCAGAACCATGCTGCCCCTGTCCAGGACCCTCTCCATCGCCTCTCCCAGTGACTGTTTTAAGAGGATTATTTATTCTTCAGTTGTTTTCCCCCCTCTAATTTATTTCTCTCTTTATCTTTTTTTTTTTTTTTTATCCCCTGTTTCCGCCTGCAAAATGTTGGGTTTCCGCAGGGAGTGAGGGAGGCCAAGTTCACCGTCAGAAGAAAAATCTAAAAGTAACTTTCCTTGTAGCCCTCAGCCAAGATTCCTGGCAAATGAAATGAAACTTACCACACTCTCACGCATCCACCTTCACAAAGAACCAATTTAACTTGCAAAAGAATAAATGTTAATAAGGTTAATACCCACTTCAGAGACTGAAGCACCCTCAGGCACATGATTTGCCAACTAATTAAAAAATTATTCACACCGCTTTATGATTTTTTTAAAAAGATTTATTTATTTATATGAGAGAGAGAGAACATGAGAGGGAGGGGCAGAGAGGGAGAAAGAAGCCCAAGCGGACTCCAGCACGGAGTCCACACAGCACACAGCACGGAGCCCACACAGCACGGAGCCCACTGCGGGGCTCGATCCCCCGACACTGAGACCAGACCTGAGCCAGATGTCCAACCAGCTGTGCCACCCAGGCACCCTTGCTTTATGATTTCTTAAATTTGCATTACTTTTTGTTCTTTGGAGGGAACTGGTGAAGTGTAAACCTATGCCAGTGGTCTTGGCTTCCGGGATGGTTGGTGAGTTTGTGGGTCAGTCTGGACTGGTTCTTTCCCATAAAGAGGACACTGTGGGATGGCTGGGGCCCCATTTGGGGACCCAGACCTGACCATAACCCTGATGATCCTTCTCTTTTCTGACTCCAGCAGCCCTCAAGAGAGTTGGTAATGTTGTATGACAAGACCACTAACTTGAAAGTCAGACTGACCTGTTTGAATTCCAATTCCACTCCTTAATGACCATTTGACTATGGACAAGTCACTTAACCTCATGGATCTCAGTTTTCTCATCTCTACAAAGGCTATTGATGTTCCCACCTTGGTGGGTTATTGTAAGAATCAGGATTAACATTCATAAGGGACCTGACACATGTCTGCTGACTCTGATGAATGGTAGAAACCATCAGATGATACAATCTAGTACTTGACTCCCCTCTGTCTTAGATTTCTAGGAGGAAACTGTCTGAAGTAATGGTACATGTATGAAAGAGGAAAGAAAGAGAGCAAGGTTCCACATCTAGTTCTACAATGGATTTGGGAAGCCCCTGCCCCTCTCTGGGTCTCTGTCATCCCATCTGGATATCCCTAAGAGGTTTCCAGTCTTGTGAACTATGTGTTCACCAAGGCTTAAGACTGGACCTTCTCTTCCTATTCCTACTTCTGGGTCAGATGGGGAACATAGGTCAGATATACAGTAGCTGGTTAAAGATAACTTAGCTGATTAACACTGCCCATTGCCTGGTCAATCAGGCCCAGAGAAATGGTGGAAGCAAACCCAGATGTACTCAAGTCAGCTGTGTGCAAGGGATGACATATGTCAGGTCTTGTAAGTATGATATTGAACAAGTGAGACTCATGGGGGTATACCCAAGAAATGACTTTCACCAGCCTTTCTGCAGGGCTAAATCTCCTCCACCCTTTTTGATGAAAACTTGAAATTGATCCATGACTCTTCTGTTTTCTCTTGGGTAATAAGAAGTTTCCCATTTATTTTAACTCACAAAACATCATTTCGGCTCAATAATTAACATATCCTATCCAGTGTCCTACTATTACTACTATTAGCAACAACAGTAGTAATAAACTTCAAACTTCATTCAAAGGAAATGCTTTTCTCACCACCCACTTGGACCTGGAACTGCTGTTGGCCAATCTCCTTCAGTGAGAATGAGGTCAGTTTCTTCTTTCTTGTTCTACCTGGAACATCACTTCTCCTTCTTCATCTTGCTAACCATTGTAGATTTTTTTATCTCTCCATTGTCAGGGATAGAGGGAGAGAGAGACTAGTATAGACTTGAAGAATCAGGGTCAATATTCTCTGGGCCTGGCAGGCGTTGAACCTTGCTTGTTTTCTCATGAGGCATTTTGTGGGTTCTTTGGAGGAAATCCATCCCCCTCCCCATACAGTCGATGCCTTGATGTGGGTAAATGCATTTCTATTCCAGCCTGGCTGACTGTGACTCCGGGCCAGCCCGTAGGCCTCTGCCAGCACCATCAGCCTCTTTCTGCTAAGGTGTTTCCTCTCTCTACAGGGCCCTTGGACAGAGTCTAGGATGATCTAGACTTTCTCCCTCTCATGTGGTCCAGATCGGGTTCAGAGAAACAGCTTCGTAAGCTCTGCGTGATGAACTCTGAGAAATCAGCTTGCCGTAGTACAGCAAGCACCTGTGACTCTGCTATTAGAAGAGCTGGTCAGCCAGCCTCTTGCCCTTTACACTGAGCAGTGGGAGTCAGATTCCAGTCCACTGGATCCCCCAAATATAGGAAAACACAAACTCTCCAACTAGCCCATTGAAACCACTTTTCCCAGGCTTAAGTTAAGGGAGGGAGTAGACAAAGATGCTCAATGCACTTATAGCTCTTTCCAGAAATCTCCTATCTAATCCCTGGCTCTGTTCTTGGCCTCTGCCACCTTTTTTTTTTTTTTTTTTATGTGCTAGAGGTGGGTGGTCAGCAAAGAGCCACAAAAGCAGTTTTCAACACCACCTTTGACAGCCCTTGCGTGGTGGTCTTGCGTTTCACTTGGGGATGTGTTATCCATTATCTTGGGGCCTCACATGAAGGCTGAACTACCATGGTTAAATTTTAAGATTCTCTTTCCACTTTTTTTTTTTAAACAAAACTTTGAGGTAGATATTGCTATCTCCCTATAATGGTGGAGAAAACAGGTTCAGAGAGGCTGAGAAACTATACAACTAGTTAGGATTGAAAACCGGGTTAATCAGATCCCAAAACCTGAGTTCTTTCCACTGTACCACGAAGACTGATTCTTTGCCTCTGCAGCAGGTGGGGGCCAGCATAATGCTTGCTAGCCCATCATACCGACAGCAAGAATGTGAGCGAGGGCATTGGCATCAAAGTCCAGGGTGGCTGTCAACTACTTCTTAATCTTGAAACACATTCTTACCCACAAATTCATCTGATGGGAAGTCAACCAGGACAAAAGTCTTCCTGATGCCCAGGGAATTGCTTTGGAAGATGCTGGCAAATAGACAGGCTCTCCTGTGCTTCACCCTAACATTGATTCCTTCTTCCCGACTTCTCTCCAACGCTTTTATTTTATTTATTTATTTTTATTTATTTTTGTCTTCTGACTATGACTTCGGAGAGAAGCCCTCTATTAACATGACCTTTATCATCACCAACACCACGTATTTAAAAAGTACTAAGTTGTTTTTAGCATCTGTTTTCAGCTTGCTCATCTCTGTGTTTGCCACTACTCAATAGAGGTTCGTTCAATTAATTTATTGGCCGAGCACAGTTTATGTGAGTGGGTGAGGCATTGAGGAAGGAGGATGGTAATGAAAGGAAATGTGTGCCCAATGGGGGCTGTCACATCAACCAACGATAGCTCAATATCTCGGCTCGGAGTCCTGACCCCCTGGGAGACCCCGGATGAGTCATCCTCTGTCAGCTTCAATTTTCTCATCTGACCGATGGGGATAAAGGTCCCCGTCCTGTCAGCCTCACCGGGAGTGTAAGATGAACCTCAGACAACATCATAGACGTGAAAAGGAATGAAAAAGTATCAAACGTGTGGGTTTGGTCTGTGAAAACAAAACTGACTCAGCCCGCCAGGCGGGCTCTGCAGACAGTGGACTGTGAGGATCCGGAGAATCACCCTGGCCTGTGTGAGTCTCACAAGAGGCCTCAACTCTCTGGAATAAATTATCCGCAAGGCAGAGGCATCAGGGCTGTCTGCTCCCTGTCTGGCCTCCTTGGCCATCTCCCTTTATGAGACATAAATCCCCAAGACTCACTGGTCATTTTTAATCTTCATCAGTGTTTACTTTTTAGTTCTGTCCCCCTTTTTTTCTACCTTTGAGGCTGCTTGCTATTTTATAGGGTTATGAGCCAAGAGGGTAGGATGCAGCTACAAATCTCACGGCTCTCCCTGCTGAGAGAATGGACGGGAGAGCGAGCGGCTGGGGTCTGAAGCCCAGATGCCCCAAGAAGCTTGAGCCAGGCTGGAGGGCCTTCTTGGGCACTGGTCCTAGGAAGTGGGACCTGGGGTTCGTTCTCCTGGTGTGCCCCAGCCTCACAGTTCAGGAGCATGATGGACCGAGGGGCATGCTCGTGTGGAGAGGACACTCAGCGTGGTGGTGGACGTAGCTGGGTGACGTTGACCAAAAGCTGCTGAATGTCTCTTAGCCTTGTGCCCCTCTCGTTTAAAATGGGAATGACAATACCTAGTTCACAAAGTGATCGTGAGGACCAACTAAAATGACCTAGGCCAAAATACCTGGCACACTGCCTGGTCCCCATGAAGCATCCAGAACCCATGAATTCTCTCTTTTCTTCAGTGGTCCACGATTGGGAGGTAGTGAGTTTATTATCTGATCTTTCTCTAGACCCATTTTAATGTGAGCCCTTTGCAGGCAAGAATTCTGTCTGGTTCGGTGCCTCATGATCCACAGCACCTGGTATAATGCCTCACATATTGCCTGTGTCTCTGTGCTCAATAAATATTGCCTAATGATTAAAAAAAAAAAAAAAACAAGTTCTCTGTACGATCCCTGTGGGTACAAAGCCGTTTCCATAGAAGAGAATATTGCCACAGAGACACACCGATGTGTAGAACAAAAGGACAGCATGCAGCTTGATGTTTTTGCTGTTGAGAAGCCCTTCAGTTCAGGAAGGAGAGGAGACTTGCCCAGGACTGGCCAGAAGTTCCGGTGGAGCTGGGGCTGGCCCCTAGGCCTTCTGAGTCCCCAGCTGGGGTTCTTTGTGGTATGCTATGCTGCTAGTCAGCTTTGGAAAGTAGAAGAGAAGCGAGAGGTAGAGAAGCAAGGAAAAGGCAAGCTTAAGAAAAGGAGGAGCTAAGAGAAAGAAAGCATTCCTGCTCACATCGAGAGAGAGAGAGAGAGAGAGAGAGAGAGAGAGAGAGAGAGAGAGAGGCTCAGGGCTGGGATGGACAAGGAATTAAATCCCCAACAGACCATGTCACAGGACAGACAGCCTGATGCTTCTTCAGCACAGAGAGCTCCACCTTCACTCTGGCTCAGCAGTGCCCTTGACTTTTGTCCAAGGGGGACACAGGACAGAGTCTTATTGGTGGAGGTGGGGAAGCTTCAACTTCCCCTAGGAGCCAACCCATTGCCTATTTTGAGCTGGCTGGCAGGTCCTTGGGTTTTCTTCATGCCCCCCACAATGATGCTGCCACCACCACCATTTCTCTTCCTTCTGTTACCATGACTGCTACAAAAGTTGGTATTTGGGGGATGCTTACCAGGTGTTAGGCTCTGTTCTAAGTAGTTCATATGTATTAACTCAGTTAGTCCTCACAACTGCCCCCATTTGACAGAGGAGGACAATGAGGTTAAGTCATCTATTTAGAGCCACATCGTCAGAAAAGGGAGGAACCAGCCGTAAAAGCCCAGACATCCTGCCGGCATGAAAACTTGGCACCACCTGTCCTCGTGTCTGTCTCGCCTTGCCCCTGCTGTCTAAAGATGGCTCTTTGCTTTCACTGAATCTGCACAGATCCTTCCGCTTTATCCAGACATGCTTTGACCCTGCTGCCCACTCATCCGTGTCAGCAAATATCCTAAATAAATATTGTTCCAGACCCTCAGCTAGGGCCTGGGGATACAGATATGAGTAAAGGTGCGCTCCAATGGGGAGACTGACATTTGAATGGAACCTGATAAGAATGTGCTTTCAACATTCCGGAGAAGTGCAACCCGAGCGTGCGCAGAGCCGGATTCAGAGAGGAAGAGACCCGGGAGCCAGTCCTGAGCACCAGGAGCGGGAGAGGACACGCCAGGGGGGCCTGGGGGTTGCAGGCTGAGATGTGCTGCTGCCATATGAGATAGAGGGGACCAGTGGGCTTCACCACTGGCAGGGCCAGATGGGGGGCTGGCAAGTGACGTGGCCAGGTGGCAGAAGACTTGAAGGCCAGGTGAAGCACTGGGGCTTTACCTTGAGGCACTGGCGTACGAGAACAAGAGCCTCTCCTGTTCCCCCCGTTGACTGGCACTTAGTAGGTGCTTAGTAAAACCAGCTGACTGGTTGATTAAAGCATTTGCCAGAACTTCTCCACAGCACCAGACCGCATATTGATTGGAGTCATTTCTCCTGAAGGCCCGGCCCTGCCACAGCAGAGAAAATTCTCTTTCAGCCCTCAATTTCCTCCACGCGGGGACTTTGTTGCTTCTGGCCGCAGATTGTGCCCCTGGCTCTGGGATGTGTTGGGCCAAGAATTTCTGCCAGCCCCCTGGGCTTCTTATGAAATCTGAGATTCGGGCCGGGCCCCAGTTTCCCGACACATGCCTAAATCACTTCCACCTCTCCGAAGCCTCCCCCGCCACCCCCACTCACCACAGCCAGAGGGGTCTGCGGCCAAGCTGGGAGGGCTCAGACCTCCAGAACTCCCAGCCCCAGGAGACACGGGGCTAGGACTAGGCCTGAGGAAGGCCAGGGGAGAAGAGCTTCCCAAATGCACGGCCTCGAGCAGCTCTAATAACTCTGGGGCCCACTCGTGGACATAAACTCTCAGTTTTATTTTGCTATTTATAGTTACTTGTAAAATAAATAACACATTTGATTGGAGGCTGTTAAATTGGTTCTCACTGCCTGCCAAGGGCCTGGGAAGCCCTCTAGGGTATGACTCTGGGCATTCTACAAAGAAGCTTGATTGCTCTTCCTTCCATCCTGGGCCTGCAACACTTTCCATATGCTCGTGCTCACACCTGAGGCCCGTGACTGCCTCTCACAGCCGCACTCAGAGCTGGCTAAGGCCTCCCTGCCTGTCTTCATCCCAGAGCCTCCAAGAGCAGGTAGGAGATACTCTAGCATCTTCCACTATCTTCGAATCAGTATTCCAGAAATCTAAAAGTTTTTAAATCCTAGTCTATTAAGATCCAAGAATATTGAGGCTGTAAATTGTGAGAAACATGAAATTCTAAGCTACTTGGAACTACTAAAATACAAAAGTATTGAAATACTAAAGGATATAAAATATTGAATAATAGGAATATTAAGAACTTAGCTCAGTTTGAGTCTAGGCTTCTGTCTACCACTGAGGTTTAGACAAAGTTGGACATGTCTAGCTAATTGGTGTGTGTGTGGTGAGGGGAGAGAGACAGGAGTGGGGGTGACCCAGAGATGTCCAGTAGTAATCAGGCAGACCTGGCAGAAGGGCAGGGCGGGCCAATCCATTTCCTTTCTTGGTTGTCCTTTATGTTCCCATTGACTAAAGGCCCAGTGAGAGGCCCCAAAGGTCCTGCCTTCTACTAGTTCCACATGTGTTCACAAACAGGGCACAGGAGATACTACTAGGAATCTGGGGCACATGGGGGCAGGAACCAGGGCAAATCTGAATTAGTCCTGTTGTACAACTTCATTTATTTCCCGGAGAAATTCAAGTTATACTTAGAATTCTAGGCTCTCATGGCTTTAGAATTTAAAACTCCAAGGAGTCAAGAATTTTAGGCTCTCAAATATTTAGACTAGAATCTGGACTATTAGTGTTACAGATTATTAGAGTCTTAGAATCCTAGAATTCCAGCATGGCATAGTTTGAAAGGGCCTAAGAATGCATCTGATTCAGTCTCTTCCGTAGTGGAATAGAGTGGAGCTTTGGGGAGAGTCTGGGCTAGTGAAGACCTGTTGGAGGCCAGTGTGACGTTTGTTGAGTTTCACATCCAGGGCCTGGGCTAGGCATAGTGACATGAGCAAGGGAAAAGCAGCAGCACATGGTTACCATTAACAGTAGATGTATAAACAGGATCTCCAGCTAATTCTGCTCAGTGCAGGGAACATTACAATTAAGAGAGATGCCCAGTGTTCTTACTTTATGGTAAGGAAATAGAGGTCTCCAGAAGGAAAGTGATTTGTCCAGTTTGGAACAATCAGTTAGTGACAGATCAGATCTGGACATGAATTTGTGGGTTTTTTTTTCACTTGCAGCCAGTTACTTCCCTTCTACTGGTCTCCTGGACTGAAGTCACTCATTTCACTCCTTTGACAGCTTTATGGGAAGTAGTTAGTATCTCACTGAGCTGGTTAGTAAACGGGAATATAAAGAACAATGAAGAAAGGACATGGATTGTATGATGGGGCTGTAGACAAAATTCACCAGCTAATCCAGGGCAAGGCTGTTAGTTTTAACCTTCTATGGCCCATTCTGTCTTTCGGTCACAGACCAAGTCCTGTCCTTCATGGGCTGAACCTGGACCTTGGTCACAAAATGAGGCCTCAGATCAACCCTTGACCTTGGCCAAAGACTGAGCCTTGACTGCAATAGCAAATAAAGATAAAGCACTTAGTGAGAAAATGAGAACATAGGCCATGTTTTGTGCTGAGCAGAATATAGGCCATTTTCTGTACTGAGCTAGATCTTCTGATGTAGAGAAAAGGCGGTTTCCCAGAGCAGAGCCTCCTGGTTTCCCAGAGCAGAGCCTCCTGGTTTCCCAGAGCAGAGCCTCCTGGTTTCATGAGTAAGGGGTTTCTAAGAAAAAGACTCTCCCACCAAGCATATTTCAGATTTCTCTGCCCCTGTGGATGAGAAGTGACTTACTGTTGGGTGAATTTGGGTAGAAGCTTTTGTAGAAGCTCGTGCAAGGCTCATGCAGAACTCAGCCCTGCACTTTTCCTTATCTTGAAAGCTATCTGCTCACAGGAAGTGACTGTCTGATGTTCCTCTTGGACCTGGTACTTGTAGGCATGGGTGGTCCCTGGGCTAATAATGTTCTGCCTGATTTGGTAAGTCTGTGTCTTTATGGGAATCATTCGGCAGCACTGTATCAGCCAGGGTAAGCTAACTTTTGAACCAACAGCTCCCAAATCACAGTGGCTCTATGAAGTAAAAGTTAATTTCTTGCATGTTATTAACAAATGTGGGAAGGGTACTCTGCTCTGTGTAGACATTTTGGACCCAACTTCCTTCCACTCTGTGCCTTTGGCATCTTCTAGACCAGTGGTTCTCAACCAGGGATGATTTTGCCCCTCAAGGGATATTTGGAAGTATCTGAGGACATTTTGGTTGTCAAGCTGGGGAGTAGGACCCTATTGGCATCTAGTAGGTAGAGACCAGGGGTGTGTCTCAATATCCTACAATGCACAGGACAGCCCCCACAACAGAATTATCTGGCCCAAAATGCCAGTAGTGTTGAGGATAAAAAAGTATGTTCTAGGGCCTTCTGCGGGCATTCAACCAACAGATGAAGGAGAGGAAAAACAGAGAATTATATGTGGAAAGATTTTATGGTCTTGCATGAAAGTGGAGTACCTCTCTGCTCACAGTCCACTGGCTATAAGTAGGTCACCTGATCACACTGGGAAGTGAATGAGGCTGGGAGTCTAGTAGTCTAGCTGATGGCCCAAGGAAGAGGAAGCAGGTTTGCTGAGCATCTATCCAGTATCTGCCATTAGGCACATTTGTCTCCAATTCTAACCAATAAAGGTACTATTTTAGTCTTTATCTGCAGTCTCTTTTATCTCTGAAATCCTTCAGATTGAATCAACCATGCGTTCAAATGCTGACTAGGGCAAGCTATCTTAACTCTTTGGTCCTCTGGTTGCTAACCCACAACATGGAGGTAATAAAATTGACCTCAGGGGGTTGTCATGAGGGTTCCTCCTGCTCTACTTTACCTGGAGTCTGAGAAGTGACCCTTCCTTCTTCCACTCAGAAGCAAGTTCTGAATGTACCCCATTCCAGAAAATGAAATTTCACCCTGATCACAGAACTCAGTTCTACAGGAGAGGAGAAGGAGGAAGCTTGCAAGAAGTCTCAATATCCATGGTTACCAATAGCAGAATTCTAAGAAGTTTCTAAAAAATGTTCTTTGAAAATGAAAATGACTGTGGGACAAGACCTCGACCTGGAGGTGGGACATTTGACTCCTCATTTCAGTCCCGCCCCCCCCTTCTGTGTAGTTTTAGACATATTCCCTTTCTGGGCCTTCGTGTTTTTGGTATGAAGTGAGCCAGGTGACTTTCCTTCTAGCTATCAGGTTTAATGTGAGCTTATCTGCCCCTTGTATTTCCCTCTCCCAGACTCCCTACCCCACCAAGCTGACCACTTTCTTGGCATCAATACGCACTTGAAGAATGGGATTTTGTTAATAAAGGAAGGGCACAGCAGAAGTGGGGAGCTTAATGACCATCTCCCCTCCTGGGGAGTCCAGTTGGCAGAGGGAAGTCCTCAGGAGTTTGTCATAAATAACCGGGCTCATAGCTTCACTTCCTCAGAAGAAGGTCTCTGTCGTGATTGTCGTGCCCCATTTGGGCAAAGTTGGGAGCCCAAAAGAATGCTCTCTGGCAGATTTGTTTGTCAAGTTTTACATTCACCCCAGCCTGGCTGGAAGCCAGGTCTCAGATATCTATGCAAGGCTTGCTGAAGAGTCTCAAAGAAGAGGCAGAGAATTTCAGATCAGGTGAGAAGTGAGAGGTCAGTCTGTGGGCATGAAGAGTAAAGGATAAACTCAAGGTAGGGTTCACAGAGAACACTTACTAGAGTTTCTTATGGGATCCTTACAAAAATTTTTCTTCATTCTTCATCTCTCTCAGGACATCTGGAACAGGACTCGGCACACAGCAGGCATCATTAAAACCTATTTGCATTGCCATAACATGTACATGATTTGAATATTTAAATTGTTTTTTGGAAAGCTAAATAATTATGTGTTACAAAGAATACATGGTGGAAAAACATCAGACATAAAAGAATTGTCTATTCTCCCTAGTCAGCAATGCTGAAAGCTGGAAGGAGCGAAAGAGGGAAGAAGAATGTGGGAGGAGAGTCTGGGACAAAACTCTGCTGACTTCAAGATCTGGCTGACCCAGATCTTAATTCCCCCAAGAGAGATGTCATTAAAGACTTGTTGACTTAGCTCAATATGCAGCCTGAAGCTTTCTGGGCCCGTAGCCGCCCCTACCCTTTGAAGCACCCCATCCCTCAAGTTTGCACAAGAAGATAGGTCAAAAGAGAGGGGGAAATTTGCCATAACCATCGTGGGAAGTGCAACGTTCATAGAAAGGATACTCCCTCCACTCTACTTCTCCCCTAACTTAATTTAATTGAGAGAGGAGTTTCCAAGAGAGACCCCTGGAGACTGAGAATGTCTATGGGAAGAGGGGACTGGAGGTTCACTCCCTGGTTCAATGCCTGCCGAGGTCCTGAACATGGAGGGCCATCCCAGACTGGTTGTTAGAGCGCAGGGAGCTTAGAGGGAAAGTTCAAGGAGGAGCTTCAAGTCTGCTGCCTGGAATTTGAGGGTACACATGAGCTCAAAAGATTGACACTTGCTTCTTCTTGTTCTTCAACAGCCTTATTGAGGTATAATTGACCTACTGCACATAGCTACAGTGTAGTTTCACAAGTGTTGACATAGGAATACTCATAAGCATGAAACCATCACCACAATGAAGATAGTGAATGGGTCCATTAGCCCCAAAATTTCTGAGATTCAACATCAAAGTACAACTCATAAAAGAAAATTCTGATAAATTAGACTTTTCAAAACTTAAAATTTCTGCACCTCAAAAGAAAACTCTTAAGGGAGTGAAAAGACCAGCAACAGACTAGGTGAAAGTATTTGCAGAGCATATATTTGATACTTAAGTCCAAAATCTATAAAGAACTCTCAAAACTCAATAAAAAGAAAACAAGCAACCCAATAAAAAATGGACAAAGTATTTGAAAAGATATTTCACCAAAGAAGATAGATAGACGGTGAATAGACACAGAAAGGTGATCATCATTAGCGATTTTAAAACCTCGGTGTGCTACTACTTACTACCCACCTATGAAAAGACTGATCATGCCAAGGGTTGGCCGGGATGTGGAGAAAAGGGAGCTCTCACACACTGCTGGGGGGAACGTAAAATGGCAGAACTACTTCAGAAAACACTCCGGCAGGTTCTTAAAATGTACAGCTTCCGTACAATCTAACCATTCCACTGAAGATAGATGAAAGCGTATGTCCATACAAATGGACAGCACAGCTTTCTTTGTAATAGCTAAAAGCTGGAAACAACCCCCAAATCCATCAGCTGGTAAATGGATACAGAAATTGCTGCATACACATGTAACGGAAAGCCGCTTGGCAGTAAAAAAGAATGAACTAGTGACAGGCACAGCCTTGTGGATGAATCTCAACATATTGATGCTGAGTGAGAGAAGCCAGACATAAAAGAGCGCATACTAGATGATTCGATTTAAATAAAACTCTTGAAAATACAAACTAATTCTACAGTAACAGAAAGCAGATTCCTTTGCAGAGGAGGTACACTGAGGCACAATTGACTTGCCTAAATACAGCGTCTGGAAATTTCAGATCTGAAATACTGATTGAGCAATTTCATGCATCACTCCAGTCTAGGGAAAACCCATTCTACTTCATTTCACCATTCTAGTCATGATGTTTTCCAAACATTTTACCTATGTTCAGGGTTTCTTCCATCTCCCGAGGCTATTTTCTGTCAACCCATCTCCTGGTGCGACTAGGACAGCTTACCTGCTGGATGGAGGTGGATGAAGAAAGAGTCATGGGAAAACATTAATCATCAGCAGGTGAAATGTTGACCCAGGCTCACGGAACCATGTCTAAGTGAGAGGCATCAAACAGGTGGGTGGCCTTGGACAAGCCACTTGACCTCTTGGTGCTTTCCTTCCTTATGTAAAATGGGGCTAGCAAAGGTCTTAGTCTGTTCGGACTTCTCTAATGAAATGCCACAGGCTTGATGGCCTATAAACAAGAGAAATGCATTGCTCACAGTTCTGGAGGCTGGAAGTCTGAGACCAGGGTGCAGCACTGCCGGGTGAGGACCCCCGTCTGGGTGGTAGACTTCTTGCTGTATCCTCACGTGGCAGAAGGCTCTACGGTTCGTTTATGAGGGCTTCACCCTTATGACCTAATCACTTCCCAAAGGCCCCACCTACTAACACCATCGCCTTTGCGGGTTAGTATTTCCACATATGGATTCTGGGGGGACACAAACATTAGACCATAGCAATAATAGTACCTACTTCATAGGGCTGTTGTGAGGAACCAAGTGTTAATATAAAGCCCTCTTTCAGTATTGGCACATGGTCTACTCTATCAGGAGTCTGCCATATTCTTGTCCACCCTCTATTACTTGGTAGTTCCCTTCTGCTACTGAAAAATAAGCCTGAATGAACCCAAATACATGCATTTCTTTTTTCTCCACATCCTTACTGTCTCCTCACTCGTTACCTATCTCCATCACCACTCCCAAGAAACGTATCTTTACTTAGTTACACCACTTTTCCTATTCACAGGAGAAAGAGGGGGAACATTTTTTTGCTGTTCCTGGAGAGAACCCACATTTGACACTGGATTCCTGCCCATTGTTTGGAGGTACACCTCTGGATACATGGCTGGAGGGTATCAGGGCAAGTAGTCAAGCCCAGTTCTGTCTGATGGCCAGTTACCCAGATTAGAAATCTTGAGTCCTAGCTCAGCTTCCGCAATGCGCTTCATGACCTGTAGGGTCCCTGTGGTACCTGACCTGTTCCCCAGGCGGCAGGTGCTTGGTCTGAAATGCGTGTGAGGCAGGCACACAACCCATCCTGCAGGTGGCACGAGAATCCGCTGGCAGATTTCTAACCACCCAGATGCCTGGGGCCTGTCCTGGAGATCCCGGTGCTTTGGGTTTGGTGTGAGGCCTGGGCACATGTGTTTTCTGAAACCTCCGCAGGTGATTATGATTCAGCGTGTGGCAGGAACCTCCCTCTGGAAGCCACTGGTTTAGCGAATTCCAGAGAAGGGCAGCCACACGCAAGCATGAAGTGCATCCATGTGCAGGATGGGTCACCCTCCTGCACTCCTGGAGCTCAGAGGGTAAGAAGACTTCACAGCATGTCAGAGTTGGTAGGGACCTTGGGGCTCCCTGACAAAGCACTAATAAGGAGAGTAAGGCCAGGGAGGATGTGTCCGTGGTTGGGGTCCCCCCCACCGCAGCTCACTGTGGCCAGGGCACTCTCATTGCCTCACTTGTCCTGGGATCTGAGAACACTTTTTGGGGGGCTACAGGAAGGACCCTCCCCTGAGTCGATGCCTTTAGCTGCTTTGGGAACAACTCCAAGTCCCAAATAATTCAAAAACGTGTGGACGTGTTTTTGCCTGAATCAGGGTTCACACCCTGGCAGCAGAGGGTTCCAGAGGCCGTGTGCTGAATTACATGGCAACATGGCCCCTCTGCCATGGTCCTGGACCCCCTCTACCTCCCACTCGGGTGCCGCCCTCTTCTCAGAACCCTTTGGGCAATTCGAGCTTCTCTGGGCCTCAGTTTCCTCCTCTGTGAGACAGCAGTAACATTTGCATGGGAAAATGTAGGCATTGCTATGTGTCATTGTAGAAAACTCTACCCACTCTGAACTTTCAACAGTGTCAAGCTGGACTCCAGCTGGAGGCCAAGAACCCCAGAAAGTCAATAGCCTAAACTCCCCACTTTATAGACGGGCAAATGGGGCTCAGAAGCTGTTATGTGCACCATGAGGTACTGCGAGGTGGGTTAGGATCTAGCTGTCCTTGCTCTCAGAGCCTGCAGCCTCCCATGGAGCCTCTTACTGTTACTATTTTATGTTTTTAAGTTTATTTTTATTTTTAAAAGAATTTATTTTATTTATTTATTTATTTATTTATTTATTTATTTATTTATTTATTTAGAGAGTGAGCATGAGCAGGAGGAGGAGCAGAGGGAGAGGGACAAGCAGACTCCATGCTGAGCACAGAGCCTGACATGGGACTTGATCCCACAACCCTGAGATCATGACCTGAGCTGAAATCAAGAGTCGGACGCTTAACCGACTGAGCCACCCTGTTACTATTTTAAATATTCCTGATGTAGCTGGTTGCCTCCTCCCACACCTCTTCCTGCTCTCCTTCTGTCAACATTTAGTGAGTACCTGTTTTACTTGGGGCCCTGTATTAGGTCACTGTTAGAGAATTTTATCCATAATAGGTACCAAGTAAGGGTTTGATGGGGCTTTATCTACTTACAGTTAATGACATATTTAGCAATAAGCACTTGCTTTGTGTGAAATTCTTTTCAGGGAAGCTGTGAGAGATCCAAGAGGGCATGATCCGTAAAGCCCTCAAGGAGGCGGCTGAGTGTGGGGGAAGAGAGTCCACACACACACACACACACACACACATGCGTGCGCGCGCCCCCCGTGAGCATGCTGAGTGCCCAGCAAAGGTGTAGGGGCCCCATCAGTGCTGTGTGCACGGTAGTGGTTTGAGGCAAGTTAGGTTTGGGGCTGGGAAGGCGGAGAAATCACACTGCAGCTGCTGTTTGTTGCACCCATGGGTGATGGTGCTTTCTCGAGCCAATCCCAGACACTCTTCCTCTTTCAACCCCTTATGTGCCAGGTTTGTCAGGCTTCTGTCGTGGACCCTCTGCTCTTCCCACTCTATATGGGCTTCCTGCTATGTCATCCATTTCCCTGCTTCTGTGAGCATCTACGTCTTTGTGGCTTCTAAACCCGCATCTCCTGGGGGGAAGCACCTCGGTGAATTTTAGACCCTCACATCCACCCCCTTGAACATCTCTGACCAGACCACTCCAATGCCACTTGTCCCAAACAACACACTTCCCTGCCAGCCGGCAGAAACCTGGAAGGGGTTCTTGACCCCTCCCTCCCCCTTGTTCCTCCGACAACCCCCACAGTCATGACATTGTTTGAATCAGAGACTTTTAGAGCTCTAACTAGCCCTACCACTGACTCTTTCCTGCTACTGCCAAACTTCCGGTGTGGTCAAGACTCACCTGGATTATTGTAACAACTTTGACCTAATGGGGCTTCCAAGCTTTGGTCTGCTCACAGTCCGTCCTTCACACTGGATCCAGAGGACTCCTTGAACAAAACAAACTGCCCAAGAAAGAAAACCACCCCATCACTTACAGCCTTCAGTGTCTCCCCTCTGCCTGCAGAGTAAACTTCGTGCTCCTGACGGTACCTTCTGTAACCTGTGTTATGAGTTGAGTTGAAGTTCTAACCCCTGTACCTCTGAATAGGACCTTATTCGGGAATGGGGTTGTTGAGATGTAATTAGTTAAGATGAGGTCATACTAGAGGAGGGTGGGCCCTTAATCCAATATGACTGGTGTCCTTATAAAAAGGGGGAATGTGGGCGCAGAGGCAAGCACAGAGGGAGGATGGCCACCTAAAGACGGAGGCAGAGATTGGCATTATGCATCCGAGCCAAGGAATGCCTGGTGCCACAGGAAATGGGAAAAGGCAGGGAGGGACTTTCCCCTGGAGGTTCTGGAGGGAGCCTGGCTCTGCCAACACCTTGACTTCAAACCTCCACCCTCCAGAACTGTAAGATGACAACATCTGTTGTCTTAGCCACCAAGTTTGTGATACTTTCTTTGGACGGCCTTCGCAAAATAATACGACCTATCATGATCCAAATACCAGCCATCTTTCCAGCCTCATCCGCAATCACGGGCCTCAATTCACCTTGCTAGCGCAGCCTCAGTGGGTTGTTTACGGCTCTCCAAACATACCACGCAAGTGCACACCTTCTCTCCCACTGCCCCTCTGCAGGAAGGAGGCTCCTCCCCCTCCCCGCCCACCACCTCTTCTTCATGGACTCTTCCAGAGCAGGGACTCTGTTTTTCTCTTTTCTATCTCCCCAGTGCCTTAGCACCACATCTGACCTAGCAAAATGCTGTAAGAATTTATTTGAGTTTGGTCACATATTCTCCCATAGTTGAGGTTGGCGGGTGGTGGGATTCAAAACACTCCTCACTGGGTAGCCAAAGAGGGTGTCACCCTGCTTCTGCCCACCACTAAGAGCTAATCAACCACAAGACATGAATCCTAGGAAACTTCCTCCACACTGCTAAACATTGCTTCCCCCCCCCCCCGCGCCCCCCCCCCCCCCATTACACACATGCTGTTGCTGAGGCTCTCGGCAAGGCTGAGGGAGATGGACCCAGGGAAAGAGATTTTGCATGTTCTTTTGAGGCCAACACCTAATCACTGTCCCTCTTCAAATGAAAAATGGGGAAAACACAAGCTAACTGTTGTTTAGTGACCCCAACCCCCACCCCTTTAAAATAAACACTCTTTTCAATTAGGAAGATTTGTCACCGGGGACAGTAATTCCTTGTCCTACCAAAACAAACACAGTTGTAATTAGTTTTATCCAGGAAGAAAATTAACTCTGTTTATCTTAGCATAATGAATCATTGACCCTTTCTGTCCAGGCAGCTTGGGGGAGGGTACGGGAGTGGGGGGCTATGATCTACAGCAAAGGGGCATTCTGGGACCCATCTATCTCTCCTCTTGGTTACACAGCTGTCTGTATGAGTTATTTGAAATAATATTCCTGGCCAAGAGTTATGAAGCTGCCTCTGAGCTAGCCTTGGAGACACACTAAATAAAGCTGTGATTTTATGGTTTCAGTCTGCCGAGGATTTTAGATGAGTACGTATTAGATGGGCATTAAGGCACACTGTGGACCCCAGGGTTCGCTTGGCTTCTGTTGTGCCTTTCACCATGACCTCCACGAGTCTTGGGGATGGGAAGGCAGCTGTAGGCAAAGGGGTTGATTCTTGATTGTGGAGGAGAGGTTGTTGCTGCCTGAGAAGGGCAGAAGCTTTGGGCTTAGATGGATTTAGAGTCTAGTCCTGGCTCTGGCATCCTCTAGCTACGTAACCTTGGATGAGATGCCTTATCTTTTCAAACCACAGTCACCTCCTAAGTTTAAAAAAAAAAAAGGAGTGGATCAGGGTTAGTAATTCATATCCTCGAGGATTTCATAAGGATCAGGAGTGAGGTGTACCAAGCCCCTAGCACACCGGGCACCAAGTAGTTAGTCAATAAATGTTGGTAGGGGGGCACCTGGTGGCTCAGTCAGTTAAGCCTCCAACTCTTGATTTCGGCTCAGGTCAGGATCTCAAGGTTGTGAGATCAAGCCCTGCATCAGGCTCCATGCTGGGCGTGAAGTCTGCTTGAGATTCTCTATTTCCCTCTCCCTCTGCCCCTCCCTACTAAAAAATAAGGTAAAATGAATGCTGGTAGTTTCTGTTATTCTTGCATGAACCGACTGAGGGCCCAGGGTAGAAGAACACACTGAAGGTCTTCTCTCTAGTTTAATAGTTTCTACCTCACAGAGACCCTGTTGTGTGCAAGGCTCTGAACTAGGTCCTAGAAATCGAAGGACGGTTGAATCACAGCCCCTGTGCTCACAGAGCCCACAGATTACTGGGGGGAGAGAGATCCCCAGACGTTCTCAATCTGTTCTAACAAATGCTAAGCTGGGACACTGGAGTGAGATCCCCCTGGTGGAGGTGCAAGCAGAGACTGAAGGAAATCTGATTTCACGTGCTCTGGGCCATTCAGTTGACGTCTAATGCCTCACTTAATCCTCATGATAACTCTAAAAATAGGCATGAGGGAGGGGGACCCAGCGACAGAGGGATGGAGGCTCACAGATGTTAAGTCATTAGACCCACACTGCATAGCTGGCAAGCGGTGCAGCTGGGATATGAACGGGGCTTGTCGGACGCAGAAGCCTGTCTTTTGTCAGCTTCACCTCGGAGGTCCTGGCTGAGTTTTAATGGCTGGTGTCCTGCCCGGGGACCCCAAGTCAGGGGCATTAAAGCAGCGTGCTCCCCAGGGCTGGTGTCAGGAGTCCCCACAGTGAAAACTGCAGCTTCTTAGGCTTCCCCTCAGGCTCTTCCAAATTAAAATCTCTTGCAGGGGGATCATTTTGAACAACCATCTAAGATGACTGTTAGGCTCTCACCATCTGTTAGACTCATACGAATCTACCTTTCGTTCTGGACATTGAGATGACTGTTCCCAGACAAGGGGCTTAGGGTGGGGAAGCTTGTCCTCTAGATAAGGGGACAAGAGAACTGTGGAACCAAGGAGCCCTCTTGTCCTGAGATGTGAGAGACAGAAAGAGAAAGTGAGGTGGGCCAGGACCCCTTGAAAGTGGCCTGATGAGCTCATGCTGGGATGAGTGTCTCCGGGCCCAGAGGCAGAGATGGATTGGCACCTGCTTTGAGCACTAGGCCTCTCCCCTTACACAGCCCCTGAACAGGGGGCTTCCGGAACTGAGGAGAGCTGGAGAGGGGGTTTCTTGAAGTTGGAGAGAGCTTTAGCAGGGAGGCAGCACCTTCTACCCACCACCGACGGGGAGCACGGCAGCCTTTATTGACATACGTGCTGTCGGCAGGCTGTGGGACTCTGACCTCCAAACCAGCAAGGAGCAGGGGCAGGGACAAGCCCAGTTTTGGTGCTGCATGGGTCTCTGGGGAAGAAAGCTACTGTGGAATCTGAGGGCATCAAGGATGGTTTTTCTGGGCCATGATGAGGCCTGGGGTGGATACCCAGATGGCGGGAGACCCCACACATTCCAACCAGGCAGACAGAACTGTGTGCTGTGTCCCACTCTGCCAGTGATAAGCTATGCGAACTTGGAAGATTGCCTTCCCGTCCCAGTGCCTCAGCTTCCTTATCTGTAAAACGAGGATAACAGTATCTCTCTGACCAGGCTGCCAGGAGGATTAAATCACTACGGTGTGCACATTACCTCCTTTAACCTTTGCCAACAACCTTTGAAATAAGGATATCATTATTCTCAGATTTACGATTGAGTGTGTGAGGGGTTCAGGCGGCTTGCTCGAGGTGACATAGGTTTTTAGTGGCAAAGCTGAGATTTAAACCCAGTTGTATCTGATTTTAGAAACTCTGTTTAAAAAAAAAACAAAAAAACCTTTGTTTTGACAACATTCCATAATGCTTCTTTTCTAGGAATGAATGAGTGAAGGAATGAGTGAAGGAATGAATGAATGTGCTTACAGAGAGTCCTGCAGCCTCTGAGGTTTTCTGACAACGATAATCACCTTTTCTTGAGGCTAGGTTTATCCCCTCCCCATCACTTCCTGCTGCAGGGCACGAAGCTGCTGGCCTGGCTGGTGAACGTGGCCTTCACCAGAGGGCACCACTACCTGCAGACAGACAGCGCTGGAGGCCGTGTGGCTCGGTGGCTTCTAGCAGGTGTGGGAGTTGAACAAGCCTGGGGTACGATATTGTTCAGGAAACCCTTGGTCTCTAGGACTCTTGGTGAAACAGCTACTGATGATGGGGTTCCCTAAGATCCCAGGTTCCTTAGGATGTACAGGTAGGCCAAGAAGGAGCTTGAAACCCCCTGGCCAACTGCATCTGAGAGGCTGCAGCCAAGAGCTAACGGGCTACATCTCTGGACTCCGAGATAGAGCCTGAGTTGTGTGGGAAAGGAAAGGAGGAGGGTCTCACAAATATTTTTGCAGTTTAAAATCTTCCAGTTAGAACTTTGGATGCACGATTGAATCAGCAAGAAATCCAGACAGGACTCATTTTTCTCAACACTGCTCTGGGTGGCAAGCAGGGAGTGGCCCCCCAGGGGCTATCTTCAATCCAGCTCTAATTTATTGAGAGTGTACTGGGTGGCATGGCACTTTCTGGGGCTACAGGGATGCAACAGGCACAGTCCCTTGTTTAAGATTTTCAGCTCTCTGCAGCTAGGTGGAAAGACAGCATGTGTGAGTGAGTGAGTATGTGTGTGTGTGTGTGTGTGTGTGTGTGTGTGTGTGTTGGGAGTAAGGGAGAAAGAAGGAGAAGGCCTCATGCAACTGCATAAGAGGCACGTTCATATTTACCCTGGGAGGAACGAGTCACTCCTGCTGGTCAGAACCAGCTCTGGTAGCACTGGGCTGAGAGGGGGCAGATAACTTTTCATTTGGGAACTGGTTTGTATTTGCCCAGAAACGAATCTAAGAGTGGAGATTGAGGTCTTTGAGATGGAGAGAGCTGAGCTCTGTGGGTGTGGGTTAACAGACAGACACCCACTATGTGCTGGGGAGAAAGATAGGGAACAGGGAGAAGGAAAGGGGACCAGGAAGAAGGGCCTGGAGGAACTGGCCCTGCATCATGTCCAAATCCCCAACTATAAATATCTGGTCTTCGGGAGCCCAGTCTTGTACCGTTGTTCACATGCAAGAGAGCAAGCTGAGACCCTGAGGCGGCCACCAGGTGAACTGGAAGTAGCCGGCTGACCAGCTGCTCTCAGGTTCGAGCCTGGCCGCCAGCGACAAGGGTATTGTGTAGTATGCAGGCCATCAGCCCTGGTCAGAACACACTGAACCAGCCATCCACAAATTGGGGGAGATTTTACCAGATTGGGGAGGGAGGGATTTGTTGGTTAAAGTCTGAAGAAGATTCTTGGGACTGTATCTCTGACTCCAGATCCCTGAAGGGCCCAGTGCAGAAGCTTTGGTGGAAAGCCAAGCTTTAGCTTAAAACAGGGGCCACTGTGGGGCGCCTGGGTGGCTCAGTCGGTTAAGCGACTGCCTTCGGCTCAGGTCATGATCCTGGAGTCCCAGGATCGAGTCCCGCATCGGGCTCCCCGCTCGGCGGAGAGTCTGCTTCTGCCTCTGACCCTCTCTCCTCGCGTGTTCTCTCTCTCTCAGATAAATAAATAAAGTCTTTAAAACAAACAAACAAACAGGGGCCGCTGTTCTGACAGGACTGCCTTGTGAGGCCGTGAGTTCCAAAGCTGGGAGTGTTCAACAGAGACCAGAGGCCAAGGACTGCTCATCAGTGGGGCTGGGCAGCCAGGGAGGGATGGGGAGGGCAGAGCTGTGATGTCACAGATCCCCTGACTGAGGAGTTATACGCTGGAAGGATTGGTGACAAACAGGGCCATCCGAGGCCTTATTCCTCTCATGATTGGAGGATGGAAAGTTTTCAGTTTATAGGACAGTCCTTCAGGAGAGGCCACAAAATGAATTCTAATCCACGGTGAGATGTGGATTCTCTGACAGGCTTTCAGGAAAAGGAGAAAAGGATGGTGTCTTAGCCCCTTCCAGATGCTCTAACAAAACATCACAGACTGGCTAGCTTATAAACAACCGAAATGCATTTCTCACAGTTCTGGAGTCTGGAAGTCCCAGATCACGGTGGCAGCAGATTCCATGAGAACCCGCTTCCTGGTTGGTGGGCAGCCGCCTTCTCGCTGGGTCCTCACACAGCTGATGGGGGAAGGCGTTTCTCTGGGGTCTTTTTGATGAGAGCACTAATCCCACTCCTGAGAGCCCCACCCCCTGACCCCATCACCTCCCAAAGCCCCACCTTCTAATACCGTCACACGGGAGGTAAGAATCCCAACATAGGAATCTCAAACGCAAACATTCGGTGTCCAGCAGATGAGGATGAAAGGAAGAGGTGGGAGAAGGCAGGAGAAGGGATATCAGAAGATCGAATCCACTCTTTACCGGGCACCCTCACATAGTGGTCCCACTCGATTCTCACACAACCTCCTGTGACTGGTTTCCGGAGGACCACCTTCGGTGCACCACCAGCCAGTAAGGCCCCAAGACCCCCGGCTGCAAAGCCTGCTCTATTCTGGGTAGCCCAGGGCCTTCTTCAGGGTGGGAAGCAGCACCTGGCACCTGAAGGTCATCAGAGGTCATTTCCTGAAGCCCTCACCCCCTGCCTAGAGGGCCTACCTCCTGCCATCCGGGCGCCCTCCCTTGCTTCGGCCAGCCTGCGAGTCTACACCAAAAAGAGTAGGGGCACTGGGCTTCCTCTTGTGGTTGCATTAGTCAGGAGACGCTGATCGCGGGAGGCCATGCCTTTCAGGGATGCTGAGAAAAGCACTGCGAAGAACAAGGTTTGGCCGACCTCAGAGGAATGGGGTTCTGGGCACACAGTAGGCACTGCATACAGGTCTGGTCAACCACTGAGTGGAACAGACACCCGGAAGCAGAGGAGGGAACCAGAGCAAAGAGGTGGGAAGGCCTGGCAGCTGGGTGGGAAGGGCGACCGGGCAGGGCACAGGGCCCCAGAGGCAGCTGCCCGGTCACGCCGGTCACCCCGGTCCCCCTGGGAGTCCTGCACACAGCACCCTCTGCTGCAGGGCCTCAAACCTCTGCTGGTGCAAATGCGGGGCTGATTTATATCAGTGGTGTTCCTGGTGTTCATTCTAGGCTGCACTTATTAATCACCAGGGAAGTTTTAAAACATCCTGCTAAGGGGGGCCCTATCCCTAGAGACTCTGGCTTAATAGGTCTGAGGTGGGGCCTGCGCAGTGCTGTTTTTGAAATCTCTCCCAGGTGATGCCGCCAAGGCTGAGGAAGGCGCGGGTTATTTTTCCCATTCGCTCCAGCTCCCATTGCTGGTGATTCAGAGATTGTTTTTGAGAAATTTCCCTAAATTGAATTTGTATCCTGTGGTAGTAAATGATGTTATTGCACCATTAGGACAATGGGCTGATATTTGTCACCAATAAACCTAAAGATGGATCTCGAAGCTTGTATCCATAAGGTAATCCCAACAATCGGCAGCAGGAATATGATTTATTCCCCACGCCTCTAATGTAATTAAGTATGCATTACAAAGAAAGTTGCACTATTGAGATGCAAATTCGTAATGGCAGTTTACCTTGGGATTGCCATTTTGTCGAGGTTACCATCGTGGGTTTGCTTAAAAGTGCTTAAAAGTGCATTGTGGGTTTGCTTAAAAGTGCTTAAAAGTGCATTATTCATGTAGCAAACACAGGAAGTCCTCGGGGAGAGAAAGTGCAACTCGCTCAAGAGATGGTCTGACGCCTCTGGACTTCATCACATCCAAGGGAACTATTACTTCATCCCTCCCTCTGTTTGTTCTCCCTGGATCCTGTGCTGAACAGGGCAAGAAACATTACACTGGTGAGCAAGAAGGACAAGGAAAAACAATCTGCAGGGTGCACAATTAGGCTCAGGTACACCACTAAGAGCAACTAGTTCTTTTCAGAAATGTCCGAAGGGCAAGCATTATTTGAGGGCATTCCTCGAATGTCTCCCTCCTAGGGAAAACCATGTACCCAAAGAGAGAAGGATGCGGAGAAGAGTTGGAATTCTGAGCCGCGTCTGGGTCTGGCCGCCCCGCTCCGCCCCCACTGCCCTGAAGTCTCTCCCTCCATCCCCAAGCGCTCTGGCCTAGCCACTGAGAAAGCATTCACGGCAAGGTTGCTAACGGGGCCCAGATGAGGCTGCTGCCAGATGACATGAGCTCTGGCTTGGATTATCGAGAAACCACGTGGAACAATATCAGTAATAAGAACCACCATTGACTGAGCGCTACCCTATTCCAGATGCAGGGCTTGAATGACCTCCTTCACCAGTTGGAGGCATTAAAAAAAAAAAGGTTACAAGGCTTTTACTTCTCATTTAATTGTTGAAGGCCTACCCACCTCTAAGGCTACCTTCCTTGACTTTTCCAAAGGCATCATGTAGTACAGAGGGTTTGGTGAGGCTTCCAAGTGCACTCAGTCTGTCGGAGAGATTGTGACCTTGTTGGTTCTCAGAAGGGAAGAGATTGGCTTTAAGCCTTTTTCTTCCAGGGGATGCCTCAGCTCTGTGCAAAATTAGCCCCTTCTCCAAAGCAGCCACATTTGAGGAGATTTCACAAAGGACAATCTTTGTAAGTGTCAAAGAATCTTATTACACCTATTCCATATCTCAGTGTGTACTTTGTGGGCTTTTGTTTGCAAGAGTTAAGAGGTGCCACTGAAGTGTTCAGAGAAAAACCAAAGATCCACTTCAAGGTGATAAAACTTGCAGTGTTTGTCAGATAGAAGCTATGGGCAGCTTCTCTTGAAAAAAAAAAAAGTTAAGTTCTGTCTCACTTGGCAGTCTATCATACATGTGTATACATAATTCAACCCTCAACAATCTTGCAAGGTAGCTCGGTTACTCTCCTAGTTAGAATTCTTATTATCGGAATGATAGTAAAAGCCAATATTTTCTTAGCGCCTTTTTGGTTTCAGGAATCATGCTAGGTCATGTATAAATAATCAATACTATTGCTAATCCGAATCATAAGACCATGATGTGGGTATTATCATTCTACTTAGCAAACTATGAAATCAAATCTCAGAGAAGTAATTTGCCTGAAGTTCCACATTTGGCACGTTCCACAAGTGGCCGAGCTAGGATTCGGTGGCCCATCTTACTGACGACCAAACCCACGATTTGCACTGCATAGGGATCCGCCAGCAAGTGTTAATTGTCCTGGAGATGCTGGGATCTGCTCTTCCCGGGAATCCTGTCTTAACAAAGGCAGGGAACAGATAAAGATGTACCGAGTGTTCCTGCCGAGGATAGGAGGGGCTGCACTATGTCTCTTCCAGCCCAGGGACTGACTTGTCGTGAAGGAGCTGATACTTCCATTGCCAAGCACAAGCTGGCACACACACACAAAAATGTTAAAAAATACTGTTAAAGATAGAAAGTGCTCTCCTGTGGGACTGAATTAATGTAAAGAAAATACACTAGGAACAATCAGGGAAGAGGAGGTTCCGTGGTCTGCTGTGGTCAGGTCTGCGGTGGAGGCAGATTTTGACCCACCATGTAAAAATATCTTGCTTCCTTCCCTCGTTGCTTATAGTAATGACCGCCACCAAGCTGTGATAGGATTAGGGATCTCGGAGCAAATTTCCGTGACCCTTTCCGTGGGAGCAGCCTTCAGAAAGGCTGCAATACTCGTTTTACCTCTAGATGGCACTTGTGTACCTTTATCACTTTTACAGCTTATAGATTTCCGAGGAACTCAGGCAGTGGCCCTGTCCAAAGTCTCTCCAACTTGGTGTCCAACACTATGTTCCTCTAGGACAGGGCATCTACTTATGGTTAATAAAATGCCAGAAGGCACACATGTTTTTATCTTATTTATTATTAATTCATCCATGTATACCTCTTCTCAGCCTAGAAAGTTTTGAGGCCAAACAGCCTGGCATCCTGAATCATACATATCTGAGGCAGATGACACAGATTCCCTTGACACGGTCCTTCTGTCTCAGATGCAGTGTCACTCCCATCCCCTCTGGATCCTTGCAGACGGTCAGGCCTTGGGCCACGGGTCTATGAGGGGACAAAACCCTGGCCTAGCCATGTTCCGGGGCAAAGTGCATGTTTTGTCTCAAGTGACAAGCAGAGGACGTTTGTCTTCTTCAATTCCACATTTATCACCTGGTGTTTGCTCTTACCTACTCTGCACAGAGAGGCAGACAGGTCGAAGATAAGACAGGGTCAAGAGCACAACCAAAAGCCCTGTGTTTGTAGAGGCTGTGAGAAACAGTGAATCTGAAAAGCACCAAAGAGACGTAACAAACAAGCTAGTTGGACAGGAACAGGAGGGGATGGGGGGGCCAGTCATCCTTGACTCACCAGCCTTGGGAAGCAGTGAGTGCCTTTGATCTGGGATGAGGAAAGTGTGGGAACAAGGCTCAGCCTGGGCCAGCTGAACTTTGAGCTGGAATGGAAACATCTCCCCTTCTCCCACCTGCCTAGTATCCCATGGCTATGCCTTTATCCCATAAATACCTGAGCACCTCTCATGTTGTAGGTATTGGTAGAGGGAGGATATAGCTACGAAGAAGACATTTTAGTAATTAGGGGAAATAAGTAATACATAACAAGATCAGATGGTGACAAATGCTATGAGGATGACAACATTGGGAGACAGGAGAGGAAGCAATTAGAGTTGGGGTTTGTTCAGCTAAGGTGGTCATGGTAGACTTTTCTGGGGTGACATTGGAGCTGAAACCTGACCAATGAGAAAGAACCGGCTCTGTATCGGTATTCTTCATTCCAAGGATGCTGCAGCTAAAGGCAGTAGACCTCCTCCGTAAGATGCTAGAAAGGCTTGAGACGTTATGCATGATAAAGATTGCGGATGGAAAGTGGGAAAGAAAACAGGGAGATTAGCTGAAATTTTGCACCTGCAATGGTCAGATGGGTAATGAAAGAAATAAACTATTGATACACAAAAAAACATGGATGGATCTCAGAATAATCATGCTGAGTGAAATAAGCCAAACCAAAGAAGAGTGCATATTGTACAATTCCATTTATATAAAGTTTTAGAAAATTCCCAGCTATTTTCTCTTCTTTTCTGATGTTTACATTTTCCATCAGCGGTGTGGGAATCCTCCACTTTCTTGCCAAAACTTGGTACGGTCAATGTTTTTAATTTTAACCTTTTTAATACTTTTGTGGTGGTATCTCATTGTGGTTTTAATGGACATTTCTGAAACGACTAGTGATGCTGAGCATACCTTCATTGCTCATTTAGTGAAGTGTCTGTTCAGTTCTTTTGTCCATTTTTTTAATTGGGTTTTCTCATTATTTAGTTATTATTTAGGGACTTCTTTACATATTCTGTCCTTTATGATCTATATGCTTTGTAAATATTTTCTACCCATGTGTAGTTTGTCTTTTCAGTTTTTAAAGTGTCTTTTGAAGAGAAGTTTTAAGTTTTGATAAAGGCCACGTGTATGTATATAAATATAAATATAAATATAAATATAAATATAAATAAATATATGTATTTACACTTGATTTCCTGGCCCTACAAGACTCTCCAGGGTCATCTGGTATATTCCTAGCCCCAGTCCTGGGATAGATCATTTCTCCAAAGAACCTGAGTTCCTTCTTTATTGGTGGATGGTACTAGAAACTGAGAGCCGGGCTCTAGCTGAGCTCACTGCCACTGGAAATGTTTCCTGTAGGTCCTCTCAAGTGATAGGGCAAAGAAATATATGTATGTGTATTACCCTAGGTAGACTCCTATCTATAAATATTTCTGTATATAACCATCTGTATCTATATGAAGCTCAGCAGGAATTCATACTGCTACTTCCAAAGCTCATCCATGACTGCAGGAATCTTTCCAGCCTCCTCCCCTTGCTTCTCTGTAAATCCTGCTCCAACAGTGAGGCACTTGGTTCCCACCATGGTCCACCCGTGTACCTAATTGCTCAACTGCAGTATACACGGATAGCACTATTCAGAATTTTTAACCCTTACCTCCCTGGGAAACAATTTTATCAATGACAGCACCATGCTTAGGAGCAGTTCCTTTTGCATTTGGGCTTATAGACTCCATTCATTTGCACAGTTACTCAGGTCAGCCCCTGGCCTACCCATCCCCTTGTTTCATACATTTGGGATACACTTAGATTCCCCTGTCACACTTCAGTCCTTCCTTGGATTATCTGACCTCCTAAATTTTTTTCATATTTGCATACATTACAGTTTGTTTGTGTTATAAAGTTCTATGAGTTTCATCAAATGCATAATGCCATGTATCTGTCACTGAAGAATCGTACAGAATAGTGATACTCCCCTAAAAGTCCCCGGTGCTTCGCTCATACATCCCTCTTCTCTTCCCGACCCCCCCGAACTTTCAGTGACCACTGATTATTTTACTGCCAGTATAGTTCTTCCTTTTCTAGAATGTCATATAATTAACATCAAACAGTAGCTTTTTCAGAGTGGTTTCTTTCACTTAACAATATACATTTAGGATCTCTTCATGTCTTTCCATGGCTTGTTAGCTCATTTCCTTTGGTCGCTGAATAGTATTCCATTTTATGGGTGAACCACCATTTGTTTATCCGCTCACCTATTGAAAAATGTCTTGGTGACTCCAGTTCTTGGCAATTATGAATAAAGCTGCTACAAACATGTATGTGCAGGTTTTTAGGCAGACATAAATTTTCAGATGGGTTAGGTAAATATCTAGGAGTGCAGTTGCTGGATTACATGGTTAAGACTGCATCTAGGTTTGTAAGAAACCACCTGTCTTCCAAAGTGGATGTTCCATTGGACATTCTCCCGAGCAATGAATGAGACTTCCCGCGGCTCCCACATCCTCACCGGCTTATGATGGTGTCGGTTTGGGAGGCGTCAGCCATTCTCTTGGGTGAGTAATGGTATCTCGTTATTGTTTTAATTTGTAATTCCTTAATAACAAATAAGGACTTTGTGCACATTCGCCACTTGTATGTCTTTTTTGATGAGATGTCCAGAACTTTTGCCTATTTTTTGATTGGGTGTTTGCTTTCTATCTTTAATTTTAATATGTAGATACAAGTGTTTGATCAGATATGTGCTTTTCAACTATTTTCTCCTATGCTGTGACTTGTCATTCATTCTCTTTAACAGCATCTATTGCAAAGAAGACGTTTTAAATTTCAATAAATCCCAATTCATCACATTTTCTTTCATGGGTCATGCTTTTGGCATTGTATCTAAAAACTCTTTGCTAAACTCAAGGTCATATAGATTTTTCTCTTCTAGAAATTTTATAGTATTGCGTCTTACATTTGGTCTATGATCCATCTTGAGTTAATTTTGTGAATGGTGTCAGGTCTGTGTATAGGTTTTTGTTTGTCTGTTTTGGTTTTGAGGAGCATGTGTGTGTACTTTTTTGGTTTGTTTTTTTTTTTATATATGGACATCCAATTGTTCAAACAACGTTTGTTAAAAAAAATCCTTCCCCCCATTGAATTGCTTTTACTTCCTTGTCAATGATGTCTTGATTATTTGTATGAGACTATTTCTGGGCTCTCTGTTCTTTTCAGTTGATGTATTAATCTCTATGAATCTCTTCTTTCACTAAACTATGTGGTCTTAAAAAAACACTACATGGTCTTAATTACTGTCGCTTTATAGTAAGTCTTGAAGTCAGGTCGTGTCAATCCTCTGACTTTGCTCTTCAGTATTTGTTGGCAGTTCTGTCTTCTGTCTTGCTAGATAAACCTTAGAGTCAGTTTATCAATATCCACAAAATAGCTGGCTGAGATTTTGATTGGGATTGTGCTGAAGCTGTAGATTCATCTGTGGAGTCTATAGTGGGGGAAGAATGGAAAGCTCATAATCTCTTGAATAAAAGTTTTGCATTTTTGTTACATTTATTCCTGAAGACTTTATATTTTTGTTGCAATTATTAATAAACGGTGGTTTTGAAAAGCTGTATGTGCTAACTCTGTTGCTGGCAGAAATGCAAGTGACTTTGTAATTAAAAAAAACAAAGTAAGTATCATTTAAAAAATATAATTTCTGTGTAAAAACCTGCAAGAATATGCAGCTAAACAATTGTAAATGATAAGAGATTTTAACAAATTGATTAATAAAAAAGTCAATTATTGGGGCGCCTGGGTGGCTCAGTCAGTTAGCATCTGCCTTTGGCTCAGGTCATGATCTCAGGATCCTGGGATCGAGCCCCAGGTCGGTCTCCCTGCTCAGCAGGGAGTCTGCTTCTCCCTCTCCCTCTGCCCCTCGTACCCCTTCGCCCCTGTTCGTGCTCTCTTTCTCTCTCAAATAAATAAAATCTTTAAAAAAATCAATTATTAACATTATGTTTGTGAAATGATTGGATGGATGTTGATATTATTTGGGGTTATCGTTAAGGATGTTTGTGTTGATCCCAGTTTAGTCATTGCCAGTAACGGAATCATGAAACTTATTGTACGTATCTCTTGTGCATATGTACGTATATTTCTATTGAAATAAGTAGTGATATTTGAAAGCACTTGAGTATCTTCTCCCAAAGTTAAAAATAAACATAGCCTACAACCCAGCAATTCTACTACTGGGCTCTACACTTTTTCTTATCTTTACTGCTATTTGGATATTTTTTATGCTGAGACTGTTCAGGTCCCTGGCTTATTTTTCTTTTGGCTTATCTGCCTTAAAAATAATTTGCATAATTAAAATTTAAAATATATGTATTCAGGAAGAGTCCTTCATTAGGTGAAGCTTTGCAAATATCTACTCCCCACCGCCTGTGGTACTGCTTTCGTCTGTTGTAGTCTCTCCAACCCCACTCTCTTTTCAATGGGTAAATTAGACTCTGGCAAGAGACATGGGACCTGTAACTTCTTTTTTAATACCTTATTTGATAGTCCTGTATTATAAAACAGAAACTTCACCATAGATTATACCATTTATATTTTCCATTTAAACATTCCATTTTTTCTAGCAAGTAGAATTCTATTTATTGGCATGCTTGAGATCCTTCACGAATCAGACCTAGCTTAACTGTTGAGTATACACAACCAAATATATATATGTTCCCCAATCCAGCAGGCTAATATATACTCCATATCTTAGCAGTATCGTTTTTTCTCTGTCTAGGATACCTAGAAAAAAAGCCTATGCCAAAACTTATTACTAACAGTTGATTGGAAGGAGGCTGCAATTATAAGCAGCAAAAGTGAAGGGGAAATTAGAAAAGGAGAAGCCTTTATCTGCTTGCTTCTTCCTATTTCCTGTATCTGATTGATCCACGATGATCTCACAAGCATTTAACACACCTTTGCATCGGAGTCATTTCACCCAGGTCCTCTGGGGAGCCCCTGGGGAATCTAGATGCCACCTCCATGATGTGGTGTTTCATCTGAATGTGCAAGTAGTGAGTGGAACCCGAAGGTCATGGACCCAGGCAGGTCAGACCCTGGCCGTGACAGCGGGGTTATGGAGGTTTGGTGAGAGTTGGCCTATTTGCCCCTGCCAAGGAGAAGGCACACAGGTGTTCCCGTTAGGAAATGAGACAACATCAGAGGCAGCAAGCAGGCTCTCTGTCTGGCAAGTGGCCTAGGCCAAGGGCAGATGGGGCCAAATGAGCACGGGGATGGGCAGAGCTGGGTTCTGCACACCTTTTATGCTCTTGTCCACCGCAGCTGCCCTTCAGAATAGTCATCTGAGGAAGGTACTGAGCCACAGTAAAAGCACAGGAAGGAAAGAGGAAAAGAGATAATCTCAGTGGGTCTGACACCTGTGGTTTGACTAAGTCATTTGGTGACACATCAAAGGGAATTCTCTCAAAAGGCAGGATTTCTAAATTGTCTCTGTTTTTTTTCCCCCATGTTACAATGATTCTTGCTGCCTGATGCCACGATTATGACTTCATTTTCGAGGTCGATGGAGCCCCCATTGTCCTCTGTACCTGGATACTTTGTGGCCATTCTTCTCTTACAGATAATAGTACTCACTTCAGGTTTGGTATCTATTCCTGTGTCACGTCTGTAAAGAAAAATAACGGGGGTGCCTGGGTGGTTCAGTTGGTAAAACTTCCAACTCCTGATTTTGGCTCAGGTCCTGATCTCATGAGTTATGGGATCACTGGGCTCTGTGCTCAGCAGGGAGTCTGCTTAAAGATTCTCTCCCTCTGCCTCCCTCCACTTGCATTTTCTCTCTCTCTCTAAAATAAATAAATCTTTTTTTAAAAAAAGAAAAAGAATGGAGGTAAATGACACTGAGGGAAATGAGAAAGCATTCTCACCGCTGATCTTCAGAGTTTACCCTTCTGTTCTAGTTGTGAGGATAGAAACGAGTGTTAAAACAACTTATGATTAAGAAATGTCATTTCAATTACTGTGTCTTTCTCAGCCCCAGCTCCATGCCCCAGCACTGCCACGATGGGCCTGAGAGAAGAGAGAGATGAATGTCTAACATCTTCCCTTGGGAATCTCATATTCTCACTGGCAAATCATAATGAATATATCCCTTATACTTAAGAGCAAACCACAATCGTTTACATGACGATATGAATTATAAGTTTAGTAGGACCTCAGATAAAGGAGTTGTTGTGAGCTTGAACCATCCACAAATTTTCCTGAGCACAGCGGGCCTTAAGTCTAATAATTCTGGTTCCTTATGGTGAGAAGGATCAACATTCTTGGCAGCGTCAGGAATGAATGTGGCATGGTTGAAAGGAACGAAAATTAAGAGGCTGGGAGGCGTGGGTCATAGTTATTTACAGCTTCAGAACAAATTGTCCGTATGTTAGTGATTTAAAATGACAACCATTCTACTATATCTCAAAACTTTGGGTCAGGAATTCTTGCCAGTGCTCAGGGGGCAATTCTTCTGTTCCACGTAACAAAGACTGAGGTACCTTGGTGTCTTCAGCTAGTGGGGTGGCCCAAAGGGCCCAAGGAGGCTTCACTCACATGTCTCATACTTTGGGGGAGTACGCTGGAAGACTGGGGTCGGCCAGGGCTGTCAACTAGATTGTCTATATATAACCTTTCTGCCGCGGTGGTCTCAAGGCAGTCAGACTTCAAATATGGCAGTTCAGAGCTTCCAGAAAGAATGTCACAAAAAATAAAATGAAACAAAAACAAACAAACAAACAGAACACACCACCACCACCACCAACAACAACAACAAAAAACAAAGAGCTGAGAAATGAAAGCTGCTCATTCCTTAAAACAGGCCCAGGAAAGTTTGCAGCCCATCTTCTGCCATATTTTACTGAGCAAAGCAATCACAGAACAGAGAGTTTTAAGAGGAGAGGGTATTCCTTCTGTTTCTGGAAGGAGCATCAAAAAAAGTCTGTGGCCGTATTTAATCCGCCAAACACAGACACTGAGAAAAGCAACTGGTATATCTGATAAGTCTCGGCCGTTGTTCAGCTCAGTGGTCCACATCCCACCTCTAGACAATGGGAGTATCCTCTGCTCCTTTGTTAAATATTTACAGAGTGTGTACTCTGTTCTGGCAATGTTTTATGCCCTGGGGATAATAAAGAGAAATTTTAAAAGGAAATAAAACAGAGACGCTGCTGTGGCAGGGCTCACATATTAGTGGGCCATGAGAGAAAATAAGGACAGGAATTAAAAATATCAGGTGGTGATACGTGTCATGAAGATAGTTCAGTATGATCCAGGGAAATGTTGAATGGGATGGTCATAAGAAGCTGAAGTCCAAGAAGTTGACATTTAAGCTGGGACCTGAGAGGTAAGGAGGAGGCAGTGATGATGGGAGGGTCTGAAGACAATAATGCTGAGGTCAGAGAGCAAAGTTCCAAAGTCGGGAAGGACTTGGCATCGAGAATCAGAAAGAGGGCTAATGGGACCAGGGCAGAGGGATCCAGGCAAAGCGTTTTCTGTGGCCTACAGACTAGATCTGTGGTCTCTGACTTCCTCTGCAGAGCAGTTGGCTGTGGGCAACTCCAGAAGTTTCCAGGTGGTCACAGTGAGCCGACAGGCCGAGCTCCGCTACCAGCTTCCCCACCACAGCGAGCAGAGGATATGGAAGCGGGCTGACCCCAAGATCACAGTCCCAACTGGTTTACTTGTAGGAGGAGAGGAGGGAACTCTCTGGACAAAGCACTCACTATGATATGAATTGCACTGTTTTCCTGAAGGACACCCTGGGAGAAGGCAAAATGACCCTCGAAATTCACAACATCAGTGTTTTTGATCAGTGCCACTGCTTGTTTAAAGAGCATAACACCCGTGAAGAGGCCACCATGGTTCTAAGGGTAGGAACAGAGGGGAGTCCTCTCCAAGTTTCCTTGGTAATGCCCCTCTGGAGCCATGACCCTGAATTCATGAATGCTGGATCGTGAGGTAATCATCTCAAGGCATTTAAGATATATGTAGCTATTTATATTTAAATTAATTTGATTAAGATTTTTGTTCCTCGATTGCACATTTCAAGTGCTCTATAACCACATGCAGTCAATAGCTACCATTCTAGACAGCACAGGTTTGGAATATTTCCATCACAGCGGAATGTTCTATTGGGCCACACCAGCCTCAAGGCTAAACACAGAGACATCCCGTCCCGCAGCAGCTCAGATTTCCAGCTGCCCAAGCAGTCCCCACCAACGCTGAACACTGCAGGCAGATGGGGTCCCAGTAGCTAAAGGCGAGCAGCCGGGGAGGAGGCTGAGATCTGCTCTCTTGCCTCACCTGGTGTCCAACTCCTGATACTGCATGTTCAAAGCAAGCCATTCATAGCAACAAATAAATGCCTGCCTTAAGAAAAAAAGAAAGATTTCAACTAAACAATCTAGAGTCGCACTGCAAGTAACTAGAAAAAGAAGAACAAACTACGCACAAAGGTGTTAGAAAAAAGGAAATAACAAAAACCAGAATGGAAATAAATAAAATGGAGACTAGGAAGATAATAGAAAAAGTCAACCAAACCAAGAGTCGGTTTTTTTTGAAAAGATAAACAAAAATTGGCAAACCTTTTGCTAGACTGAGAAAAAAGAGAGAAGACTCAAATAAATTAAATCAGTAACAAAAGAGGCAGATTTTCATCCTGATAGGACAGAAATACATGTGATTATAAAAGGTAACTATGGACAATTATACACCGACAAATTAGATAAACCAAGAAGAAATGGGTAAATTCCTAAAAACATACAACTCTTGGAGACTGAAGCAGGGAAATAGAACATATGAACAAATCACTAATAGGTAAGGACATTGCATCAATAATAAAAAATCTCCCAACAAAGAACCCCTGGACCAGATGGCTTCACTGGTGAGTTCTACCAAATATATGTAAAAAATTAATACTGATTCTTCTCAAACTCTTCCCAAGAAATCGAAGAGGAGGGAATACTTCCAAAGGCATTTTCTGAGGCCTTCATTACCCTGATACTAAAGTCAGGCAGGGCACGACAAGAACAGAAGATTATAGGCCAATATTCCTGATGAACATAAATGTAAAAATCTACAACAAAATACTAGCAAACCAAATTGCACAGCACATTAAGAGGTCCATTCACCATGATCAAGTGGGATTTACCCTTGGGATGCAAGGATGGTCCAACAAATACAAATCAATAAATATGATGCACATTTTACAAAATGAATTAAAATCATATGATCTCAATAAATGTAGAGAAAGCATTTGACAAATTCAACATCTTATGACAACAAAAGTTGAACAAATTAAGTATAGATGGAATATACCTCAACATTCTTTCATGATAAAATTCTTCAGGGACGCCTGGGTGGCTTAGTCGGTTAAGTGTGCCTTCAGCTCAGGTCACCTCAGATCCCTGCGGTCCTGGGATCGAGACCCAGGTCAGGCTCTCAGCTCGGTGGGGAGCCTGCTTCTCCCTCTGCCTCGGCCTGACACTCCACCTGCTTGTGCTCTCTGTCTCTGTCAAATAAATAAATAAAATCTTTAAAAAAATTCTTCAGAAATTAGCTATAAATGGAATATATCTTAACAAATTAGGTATAGATGAAATGCATCTCAACATAGTAAAGATCTTGAACTTAGCACACAGCTAACATCATACTCAATGGTGAAAAGCTGAAATCTCTTTTCCCCCTAAGATCAGGAGCAAAACACAGTTGTCCATTCCAACCATGCCTATTCATATAGCACTGGAAGTCCTAGCCAGAGCAACTAGGTAAAAAAAGAAATAAAAGATATCCAAATCAGAGAGGAGGAAGCAAAATATCTCTGCAAATGATGTGATCTTATATAAAGAAAACCCTAAAGATTCTACCAAAAAACCGTTAAAACTAATAAGCAAATTCAGTAAAGTTTTAGGATACAAAATCAACATATAAAAATTAGCCACGTTTTTATACATTAAAAATGAACTATCTGAAAAATAAACTATGAAAATGATCCCATTTACAACAGTATCAAAAAGAATAAAATACTTAGGAATAAATTTAACCAACGAGATGAAAGATCTGTACAAAGAAAATTGTAAAACATTGATGAAAGAAATTGAAAAAGACACAAGCAAATGGGAAGATACGCTGTATTTATGGACTGGAAGAATTAATATTGTTAAAATGTCCATACCACCCAAAGTGACTTATATATTTATTATACATTATATAAATATTAATGTAATATTAATATCACTATATTGTGTTAACACTATATATTACATAATTTATAAATATATATTATATAAAAATATATATGGTAATATTATTCAGCCTTAAAAATAGAAGGAATTCTTGGCATTTGTGACAATAGGGATGAACCAAAGGGCATTTTGCTAAGTGTAATAAGCCAGACAGAGAATGAAAAATACTGTATGGTGTCACTTGTATGTGGACCCCAAAAGAATTCAAACTCATAGAAACAGAGAATAGAACGGTGGTTGCCAGGGGCTGGGGGATAGAGGAAATGGGGAGAGGTCTGTCTGCTAAAGGTACAAACTTACAGTTGTATAATGAATGAGTTCTGAGTGTCTGACATACAGCTTGGTGACTATAGTCAATAATACTGTATACTTGAAATTTGCTAAGAGAATAGATATTAAGCATTCTCAACAAAAAAAGGGAACTATGTGAAGTGATAGATGTGTTAATTAACCTGATTGTGGAACTCATTTCACAATGTAAATATATATGAAATCATCACGTTGTATACTTTCAATATATTACAAGTTTATTTAACAATTATACCTCAAAGCTGGAAAAAAAAAAGAGTAACTCTTGCAGGTCCACAGTCCCACCAAATCTGCAGAGAAGGCAACATCATGGGCTAACACGAAGCAATTTCTGAAGTGCAAGGGACTCTGAACACTTCCTCTCCCTGCCAAGGGTTTAGGAAACACACACGCAAACCTCTCCATCCTCTGAACTCCTACTTACTTGAAGTCATGACAGTAGCAGGCGTTCACCAGGCATTTATGCCTGACTACCTCTTACAGTCTCTACCTTGCAGTCTGCACGCTTATTTTCACTGGATTAGGAGAGAGTTGGAGAGGCAGAAGCAACATTCTCAAGGTCACACAAATAGTACGATAAGGACCAGGGAATTGAGCCTCTTTTGACGGACTCCAAGTGCCTGGTTCTTTTCTCTGGCTCTGATGCTTGCTGAAACCTCCCTGGTGGGAAGGCATCTGATCTCCACCTTCCTCCGAACTAGTGAAGGTGTAGCCCTGAGCTAGGGGGCAAGCAGCTTCCAAAGCTGGTGAGTGAGGAGGGTTTGTCACAAACAGCCCTTGTTTTGCCCAACATCCATTTGCGAGATGATAATGAGCTATGGTAGACAGATGGACTGAGAGTCACTGAGATTCAGAGAGAATGTGTGGTTTCAAAGACTAGAGAAATCCAGAAAAAGACATCCACATAGAGATTTTGGATCTCAGAGACTTACAGAAAGTATTTCGAGGAGCTTCAGAATATTTCAGAGAGATAGTCATAGCATTCCAGAGAAAGTTTCCAAAAGTTCAGAGAAATACAGAAAACTGCAGATATTTGCATATTTTCAGAGTTATATCGGGACAACGACACAGACAACTGGGAAAAAGTACTAGAGCAAGATTGAGAGTAGAGAAAATGGAATCGAGATTTTTCTGCCACGCTGCCTCCCACATGCCAGGAATGTCTCTTGGGAACTTTTGACATCTTACTGCAACACGAAAAGCCCAGTGAGTCCCCAGCTATCTACGGATATTGTACGTGGAAGTTGAGTTTCAAATACAAGGTGAAAGGTGGGGGAGGGGGGAGTGAGGTAAGGGCAGTCACCTAGTGGTTTCCCGCGCCCTGGGACAGCCAGCTGGAAGAGGCCAAAATTTGTCCTATTCTTCCCCTCAGTGGCCATCTCTTGTACTGCATGTTCTGAAAAGGGCAACTTTTCCATGGCCTCAGACCCACAGGGGTCAGAACGACCTGCTCTGCAAGCCAGGGTCTTTTAAGAGAACCCACAGATGACTCTCTCCCTTCTCTGAATTCCGATATGACTGTAAATAATTATAGTTGTGCGCCTTC
This sequence comes from Neomonachus schauinslandi, assembly GCF_002201575.2. Lineage (NCBI taxonomy): Eukaryota > Metazoa > Chordata > Mammalia > Carnivora > Phocidae > Neomonachus > Neomonachus schauinslandi. The sequence goes on from NC_058406.1 coordinate 37,115,953, forward strand.
ATCCTGCATTTGCCAGCTATCACCAACTCAGGGCAAACTATGGGCAAAGGGTTTTATAGCCTCTCCTTTCGCATTCACACCAGCCAAGCCAGGTCTCGGAAGAGGGAGCCTACAAGAGGTGAGGCCATGTGCCTAGGGTCACACAGTTAATAAGCTGGTGTCATTTGTCTTACCTCAAATCCCCTATTCCTTTCTCTGTTCCTACCTCTAAGCTCTCCAGCTCGGTCTCTTTAAAGGAAGGTCATTCTCCACTTTATTTTCTCTAGTCACAGGCCAAGCACAGGATTGGATACACAGTAGAAGCTGTGAATGCTGATGAGTACAAACTAATTGATGATTGATTGATGAGTTACTGATTGACCATTTATTGATCATTAGGGATCAGTGCCTAACCGGAGCCAGCGACTGGCTAGAAAGCCATCCCAGGACACGCCAGATGATTCTCCTCAAGCCCTACTAGGTTTGCTGAGGTCAGTGAGCTAGAGTACACCCTATTTGCTGCATGCGACAGAGGCCGTATTCTGCCCATCACATTTGCCACATTGGGATGCAGGGGAGCCAGGAGCCCAACAAAATGAGGGAACGTCCTCAGGCCATTCCTGCAGGGAAGGCAAAGGACATGCAGTGGAGTCTAGCCGAGCAGCCACCACAAGCCTGACAAGGGGCAAGTCTCTCTCTTGGCGAGCTTTCCTCTTTCCAGTTGATGGGACCTGAGTCCGACAGGTCCTCACAGGCTATCAGGCTTCTAGCTGCAGAATAATCCGGGTGGTGAGCCTGGTCTGGCATGGTGGGCTGGGAGTGCTGGCCAGGGGTCAGAGCAGTGGGAGCGGCCTGGGGAGGGAGGGGGTCCAGCAGAGCCCTCGGGAGACCTGTGCTCAACTCTTGCTCTGCCACGCACCTGCCTCTGGGCCTTGGACGAGCGACCAGAACTCTCTGAGCTTCCGTTTTCCCACCAGAAAACTGAAGGTCATAACTTGCCTTGAAAAGAGAACGAACATTTCCGGATCCCGGAGCAGCTGTGTTGCATCACCGCCCCAAATATCAGCATCCGTGTCCTTCGCCTGTGGTCTGGAGCTCAGTGCAAGTTCTCCAGCCCCATCTCCGTCCCAGAGGGACTACTCCCGAGTCTGCAATAAGCCTAAAATGGTGTGTCACGTGTCTCCCAGCTTAGTGCTCACCAGCCTCCTCCCCAGTGCTGACTGAACGCACAGCTTCTTGGGGGAATTGGGAGGAAGGAGCCCAACCACCACCCTTTCCAAGAAGCCCCGGACCAGGGTGACAAAGAGGACAGAGAACTGCCCCTGTAGCTGGTGGCTTTGGGTGTCCATCTCTGTCTTGCTGTACTCTGCCCAAGACCCTGTGGTCCTGGGAAACGTGCTGACTTCTCAGGGCCTTCGTTCCTTCCACTGTCAAGTGAGGACAATGCACCTACTCCTTATTTTATGCGGTAAAATCGAAAAATGATACTTCAGAGTAAGGACATTTAATTGGACAGAACCATTTAGGCTTTACTCGTGAGCGTCTCCTTTCCATAGGGATGGTTTCTGAACCAGCATGTCAAAGTCCTGGCTCTTATGGGTTTATATGTAGTAACGTTATCTTCATTTCTTTGTCTATTATGTAGAAATTAGAAAATGAAAAATTTGTGGCTGGCATTGTGTGGAATTAAAAAGCAGTAATAATCCAATCATTCCAAACGTATAGCTTTTCATCTTGGGGTATACATTTTAAATCAGGGCCAGTGGACGGTGATAATAAGAAAATGGTGTGCTGTTTAGGCTATAAAGTGCGGGATTCCTAGTATCCCCCAGCATCCATTCCTCTCTGTTCATGAGTAAATAAGTAATGCAGATTCTTGCTGGGGCACAGACCACCCAAAATCATGACGGCATTTCCCATCCTTCCCTGCAGCCTAGACGTGGCGACGTGACTGAGTTCTGGACAACAGGATAGTAGTGGAAGTGTTGTGTGCAGTTCTAGGAAATGTACACAGGAATGTCGAGGCAATGGCTGGACTTGGAGCAGCCATTTTAAACAATGAGATGGAAAATGGTAGGGCAACAAGATAAAAGAAGTTCGGTTCGCTTAAGAAATTTGGGACTATCTTACCAGTCTTGTTCTGTCCATCTCCAGACTTTTATGTGAAAAAAGATCTTTCTTGTTTAAGCTGCTTTTCACCTGGGTATGTGTTACAGACAAACTTAGTCCCAGCTGATGGATGTTAGTTTGCATGGTTTTGAGTTTTATACTTTATAAAGAGCTCTCAGGGGAAAGGAGGAAACTGATGCCTTATGTATTCGTTCATTTATTTGATGAAAATGTAACAGTGATGCATGGTGTACCAGGCCCTGGGCTGTGCGCTAGGGCCAGAAATGAATCCAACAAACCTGTGCCTTCCAGGAATTCACCCCTAAGAGCAGTTATAACACAACTGATGAGAGTTATAGTGGGGCACACACAGGCAGCCACGGGGTGTCACATAACCCGGAATTCAGGAGAGGGATGGTACACACACAGCTCCTCACAGCTATCACAGAGACTACATCAGACAGGCAAGAGATTAGCTGGGGGAAACAACTAGAGGACAAAAGGGAGGAAGCAGGGATAACCCGGAGGAAAGGAGGGAAGGACAGAGAGATTCTAGGCAGTTCTAAGAAGGTTTCTGCCGGCCTGGGGAGAGTCCTCCAGCCAGAGATGCCCATTCAATGAGCCACACTTCCTGCAGGAAAGGGCATGCATGGCACGCCTGGTGTCAGCCACACTCAGCCTCTGTCGCCAAGATAGGCTGGGGCCAGTGGACTTCAGGGTGAGCACAGTGTTCAATGCTGAGGGGTGGGGGGGTGGGCACGGGCACGCTGAGCACACCACTGCCAAGGCCACTTCGGCAAGGCTCGCTAGGAGTTCCGCCTCACATTTAGGTATGTGGGGGGGGGGGGGCGGTGCTGGGCCAGGCACCTGTTAGATCATTCTCACCCTTTGTATGTCAGTCAAACCCAAAACAGAAATAGTCTGGCATCTCATAGTTCAGCATCTCATTATATACACGTTATCTTATTTCATTTTCCCAACTCTCTATTTTTCCAATGTATTATTACCTCATTTTACAGATGCAAAATTTTGTGCTTAGTGGGTTAAATAATTCTTCCATCACAGTGTAGCTAGTGAGCAGCAGAACCAGGACTCAAATTCCTCCCCCATCTGTAGCTCTCCTACTTTACCAATCAGCCATCCCAATCTGGCCACAGGGACTCACGATGGAGGTTGAAATCCTGCAGGGGCTCAGCTAATGACCATGCCTCCCACAGACACTGTACTTGGCAATTTATAAAACGTCTCCAAATCCACTGTGTTAACTCAAACTCATTCTTCCAACCACTTGTGAGATAGTTACTATCTCCATTTTAGAGAAGAGAAGAGAAAAGAGGACTAAGAAAGGTGAAGGGCTTTGCCCCCACCACCCAGCTGGTGCATGTAGGCCCCTAAATGAACTTGCGCTCATCTGACTTGAGATTCTGTGTATTCATGATGACTTCACAGCGTTGCTTAGAAAAGCTACTGGTTAAGTGTATGTACACATGCACGTGTGTGCGCACGTGCCAGTCACACCTGTGCCCGAGCTGTGGCCCAACCCCAGACCTTCTCCCAAGCTCCAAACAATGCCTTGGGAAACCTGTCTGCCCAGGGAAACCCGTCTGCCCAGATGGGGACGGGCTGTCCCCACAGTCACAGCAGCTGACTGGGAGCTGCGGTCTTCCCGGCCTGACCCTGGGGTCCTGGAGAACCCTGAGCACAAAATAAATTCTCTTTTCCCCAAGACAAGGTCACGAAGCAAGGACAGGTGTGGCCCCTCAGAACCAGGCCCCGCGGGCTGGAGGGAGCTTTTGGGGCTCCCCACGCCCTCCCCCAGGGCTCATCCACTGCAGCGTGAACTCTCAGAGGCCAGGCCAGGCCAGAGCCGCCGGACGGGGAGCCCGAGGCTGACAGCGGCCGCAGGAGGTTCTGTCCAGGCCGGGCCGCACAGGTAGGGGTCGGCGGGTCTGACGGGGATGTGTTTGTAGTGACTAGAGCTCATAACCCTCTTCTTTTCCTTTCCTCTCTTGTCCCCATCCCTGGGGCTCTGTCACTGTCTTTCTCAGTCTGCTCCTCCTATGTAATAATCCTTTCTTTTTTGGAATTTAGCATCTAGCCTGCCCCCCTGGGGCCTCCCCGCTTCCCCACTGTGCGATCCTGACCTGGGAGTACTACAGAAGCCTTGGCCCTTTGGGGGCTGGGGGTGAGGCGGCGCCATGAAGAAGCCAGTGCCCCCACTGGCCTCCACAGCCACCGTGGTTCCCTCCTCCGCGGAGCTTCTCCGGGACCAGGCCATGCTCACCTCTCTCTCCCCACTGCAGAGAGCACAGCCTTCCGCTCTGCCAGGGCACCACTGACACGTTCTTGGGGAAAGGCGCCCCCGGAGTTGTGCGATGGCACAGCCCCGACAAAGCCTAGCGCAGTGTGCTCAGGGAGTGGCTGGGATCAATCAAATGGAATTGCATTTGGGTTTGAATTGATCTGATGATAAGGCACCTGGTGCGGGGGGGGGGGGGGGGGGGGGGGGGGACCAACCCCGGGGGGGGGGGGGGGGGAAATCATCAGCCATGGGAGCTGAGAGCTAGAGCAGTGGTGGGGGCAGGGCAGAGGTGGCCAGGGAAGGAAGGGTGGCTGAGGGCTGGGGAGGCAGGAGAGGGGCCGAGGTCTCTGGAACCAGAGCCAGACCCCAGCCCAGCCATCTTTGCGCCCTGCTCAGGGTTCCCACCAGAGGAAGCCAAGTGGAGCTGATTGCTCCCCCTCCTTAGACCGATCCACCTTCTGTGTTCTCTCCCCAGAGACATAGGATTAGGAGAAAAAGGACGGGCGGTATAGCACAGCTATTAGAGTGAACCAAGCCTGAATTCAAAATCCAAATAAACCGGAACTGTGGGACATCACCAATGAGCTCCTCTCCTCGCCTAACAAAATGGGAATCATGAAGCCAACCCTACAGTTAATGTCACAATTTCGATCACATGTGGGCTGTGACCTACCCAATACTTCTGGCAAGTGCTGGCAAACTTAGTCCTTACCCCTCATTGTTCTGGAAGAGGAAGTTCATAGCAGGAAGGTTGGCTTCGAGTGGTTTTTCAGGAAGAACTTGTGATAAGGCAGGGCGAGGCCAGCCAGAGCTACAACTGAGCCTGCTCGGGGTTCTTCCTCAGGCTGGGGTGCCGGGGTGCTGGAGGAGACGGGGATACCCAGGCAGCAGTGTGACAGGCGGTTTCCTTCCACGTGGAAAACATCGATTCCACTGTGGATTCGGGGGGCCCTAGCCTACTTTGTATCATCAGCATTTCATGCCTCGTGTTCAAGATCTTGCCAATAGTGACTCATTCCCGTGGCCAAAGGCTTCCCACCTGCACTGGCTACAGGTTCGGTCCTTTTGGGAATGGAACAATCCCAACGCTGCTCACTCGTGGCTCTGTGGAGGGGATGAGCGCTTGTAGGCACTGGGAGTTGAAAGGAAGGACCACCAATGGGTGGGGCACCTGCCATGGAGGATCCTGGTCCTGGCACCACGGTCGGAGCAGGGACCCCAGGGGAGAGGAAGCCGCAAAGATAGACACACTTCCAGCTCAGTAAGAACAGCCGGGACCCTCTCCTCTCCATCCTTTCTACTAGGCGCCAATCTCACCAAACCTGTTGTGCCACTTCCTCATCCTCATCCAACCCCCATCCCGGCCCCCAGAGCCATTTTCTAGAATGCCAGTCTCACCACCCCCTTCTTCTCATGCCTTCTGCCCCCACATTTTCCCTCCAGACCCTAGGCTGCAGCCCCTGCCCCTTCCACCAGTCATTCCCTGAACACACCACACCTGCTTACACTCCTGCAGAGCCCCTGTCTGCTCCTGCCACCACCCACTGCCTCTCTCAGCCCAGCACAGTCCGTCAGAAACGCCCTCCACTCTTTAAGTGCCCATCTGGCTCCAGTTGCCGGGGACAGGAACGGGAATGAGCTACTTAGGTCCCTGGAGGGGCTCACATCTAGTAAGGCCACAGCAGTGAGATAAATGGGGGGTGGAGTTGGGGGGGGGGGGGGACCTTCCCCAGGCTAGAGGAGGAGAGAAGTTTTCTGGGAAGGGTTGGTGGAGGAGGACACAGCACAGAGGAGAACTGGAGGTGAGGGGGTGTGTGGCCCTTCCAGGCACGCAGCAGCAAAGAAGTGCAAGGATTCTGACCCGAACTCTGAGGACACAAGGGAAGGAGGAGCCTCACATGAGCAGGCTGCCTGGGGGACAACCTGGACACTGTGACAGCTGTGGACAGCCTGCCAGTGAGGAGCAGGAGGATGGAGAGGCCATAGGCCGTGGGCCCTGGGCATGGCTGGATATGAGCAGCCAGCAGGAGGGTGGGGGAGGGGCAGGGCAAACACAGCCTCGGGAGGATAGGGAGGGGGCAGCTGGGCTGTCCAAAGGGACTGATATTTTGGGTGGTGACCTCCCAAGACAAGGCCATAAGTCTGGACGAAGTCGCTGGCCCCGGATTCCAAGAAGAACTCTGGTTTCCAGAATCTTCAATGATGGCACAGCCTAAAGCCTAAGGGAGACATGGGCGGTGAACACCAGAAGTCAGGCTCCTGGGCTTCTAGTTACTGCGAACTACACACGGAATAAAGAGGATGCAGGGAGGGGGAGCCCAAAAGCAGCCTTCTCAAGTATGGTTCTTCTGTCCGCCCTAGGCTGGAACCCGCCCAGTTCCATGTGTGTTCCCATGACCAGTGAGCCATAGCCATCCCCGCTCTGGCTGTAACTCCGAGAACATAGTCTCCCTGCAGATATTACTCAGAAATTATAATGTCCCGCACCATATGTTATTCACCTGTATCTTCATTGAAAGTTAACCACTCTCCTTGCAGGTCCACCACCTTCCAGGGCGGGCTGCAGGACCTGCGTGTCTGGGGGAGGGGGGAAGGGGCTATTGTCAGCCAGTCCCGTGTCTCTCCATCTCCCCGCCCGCCACACCTCTGCTGCACTTGGTGTGAAGGCCTTTCCCTGTAAGCCCGCTCAGCCTCCCGGACTGGTCTCTGTTGCTCCTTTCGTGAGCTCCTCAGCTAGAAGGAAGGGCGTGGGCGAATCCTGCGTGAGCGGCTGTCTTCCCGCCAGCCTGGGAGCCACAGCACGCGCACCGGTGTCCCCCCCCCCCCCCCCCCCCCCCCAGGTGCAGCGCAGGTGCGCGCCTCCTGCAAGAGCGTGACCACATCCTCCGTCTCAGGAGCTCTCCGAGAGGATTTCCTGCATATGTGCGGCCTCGTCCTTGAATGCCAACACCTGCCTACACTGTTAAACCATTTTGGATGCAACTCTTCCTGTCTGGATTTCATAATCCACGCTAAATAGAAAAGCCATAAGGGTCGCAATGCAATCTTTCCTCAGTGACTCTGGGCCATCAGTATGCACACGAATCCCCAGCTGCTGTGCAAGAACGCCCTCGGTTGAGAGCTGATGGAGCCTAATTTGTCGGTTTGTTCGCTCCGGGTTGGCCCGTCTTTTCTCCTCATCCTTTCTACGTTACCTGGTTGGCAGGACGCGCATGCGCTGTGCGGCCATCGGCGGCCGGGCTCCCCCGCGGCCCTGCATGGCCCTGCCCGCCTCTGGCAGCCCCACTCCCGCCGTTAAGTTGTTGTTTCTAATTTGTTGTGAGCACAAATAACGCAGCTCTGGGCAGAGCAAAACTAGACAGGCCCTGAGGGGGGATCACTCACTGATAGGTCAAACATTGGGCTTTGTGTTACAAGCTTCACAGTATCTATTTTGAAGGTTTCAAAATTTCTCTTGCTCCCTTCCTGGCCCTCTCTGGACTCTGGGCTGCCGAAATGCCCGGCTGGCTAACCGATGGGTCTCAGGTGCATCAGAGGAGGGGCTGCGGCGGGCCCAGGCAGCTGGCTTAGGGCCAGGTAAAATGTGTGGGGAGGGGTTCAGCATCGGGCATCTGGGACGATGGGGCTGGGGGGCCAGGCGGTCTGTCCACGGTCACTCTGCAGTTCAGTGAGATGTGCTGCTGGCTCGGGAAAGCAGGCCGCCCTGGTCCTGGGGTGGCTGGTCTTGCCTGTACCTAGCGTGCTGTCTGTCCTTTCCTGGACCATTCATTTATCCCGGCACCAGGCAGGTGTGAATTTCGGCCCCCCACTGTGGCTTGGAATAAACAGGTCTCTTCCCGGGCCTCAGTGTCCTATGCTGTAAAAAAAAGGAAAAGTGACACCTGGGGGTGGGGGAGTGGAGGCAGGAGCACGCAACGTGGTAGAGGCTTTGCAAGGGTCATGGCACTCTTTCCCCCTCTCCTCCCTTGTCTTCCTTCTGGAAATAAGGAAAATTGCATTGAACTCACTACTGAGAAACCTGGACTCTAGTCCCAGCTCCACCTTACTTCCCCGTGTGACCTTTCCCTCCCTGGGCCTCAGTTTCCCCTCCACATAAGCAGGAGCTTGAACAGCTCGACTTCTGAGGTCCCTCCCAGCTCCAGAATTCCAGCATTCTCCTTCTTTCCTCCTCCTCTTCCTCCTCCTGCTCCTCTCAGAGGTGGGAGTGTGCCCGTGTGTGTGTATGTGTGTGCATGTGTATGCACGTGTATGTGCATGTACGTGTGTGTGTGTGTGTGTGTGTGTACTGGGGGCAGGAAAAGTGAGAGTCCTGCAGAAGATGGGGTGGCAGTTAGGAGAAAAGGGGACCAGGACTTCCCGAGCCAGTGGAGCTCAGAGCTTTCTCAGCAGCTAATGGCACTTGGGGCTGTTTAATCATTAAAGGGAAGGAACGAAGCCAGGAGCGCCTCAAAGTCCAGCCGGTGGTGAGTGACTCTAACGGAGGAGCATGGAGCTGGCAACAGTGGGGCCTGGAGCGTCAGGAAATGGGGTCAGGACTGTGATAGCTCCACGCTCAGCCCTGGGCTCCGGCGTCACCCTGCACGCCTACGACATCACGGTCCTGGTTGTCTACTTCGTCTTTGTCATCTGTGTGGGGGTCTGGGTGAGTAGTCCCAGAGGTTGGGGCCTGGCAGGTGGGGCAGGCTCTCATCTCTGGCTGGTGGTGGAGCTGGGGGCAGGGTGGGCAGAAGGAAGGCAGATCAGGGAAGCACAGGGCTAAGATGCAGAGGCCTTCAGAAATCCATCTCTCCAGGCCCTTCTTTTATATATGGGCAGACTGAGGCCCAGAGAGGGGTGTGACTTGCCTGAGGGCACACAGCAAGCTGAGGCCGGCCCAGGCAGGAACGCCCATCTCCCAACTCCCTGTTTCTATTCATCTGCTGCCTTGGGCCTCACCCGTCCCTGGCAGCCCAATCCCCAACCCTGCCCTCCTTCCGGTACCAAGATTGCCAACTTTGCGAATGCTCCACTCTTGGCCCACCCCACCCTCCACAGGTGGGTGTCTTGGCAAGGAGTAGTGCTTTCTAACGGAGCTGGGGTTCGTGTGCTCATGGGAAGGAAGCTAGGCGAGTCCAAAGGTCCTTCTGCTCTCCATTGTTCACCAGAGCCTCAGCCCTGGGGCAAGGGGCCAGGCTCTGAGGTCAGGGAGCCCTGAGTTCAGATCCCGGCTCTGACAAAGCCATGGAGCCCTGGGAACATGCAAATGCTCGGTGAGCCTCCGTTTTCTCGTGTGGACAGTGAGAACGGTAAAGACTGCCCCACAGAGAGGTCATGGCCCTGAGTAACATGACACATCGAAGCACCTGGCCCAGTGCCCTGCATTGCGGGCAACAATACCCGGCAGGTGTCATCACGGCCCCTTCGGGAGACGGGCCAGCCCCCTCAGATGCTGCTGGGCAGCAGTGATTCGAGTCCCAGCTCTTCGTGACCCCGTTACGGTGGCAGGGTCATGAACCCTCACTGGGCCTCAGTTCCCTCAGCCGTTCAGTGGGGTGAACAGTCCCTGCCTCCCAAGGCTGGTGTGAGGAAGAAATGGGCACACAGCTGATCACCGACTCCTGGCAGGAAAGGCACCAGCTCCTCAGTTACTTTGGACAAGTTGCTCCCTGACTCAGGCCTCAATTTCCTCATGTGTGAGAAGAATTCCTTCTGCTCATCTGGCCTGCCTGAGAGCCGGAGGTGACAGGTGAAGTTCAAGCAAAGGCTTCAGAAGCACCAGCCCCTCCCCCTCAACACACCCTAGTGACTAGGGACATTTCCTTGGGGGCAAAGAAGCCCCTTGTACATTTCTCTTTTCCCTTCTCCTTCAGGTATCTCTCCCATCTCTAGACCCAATCAGAGACCTGTTGGCTTCAGCATCTTTTTTTTTTTTTTAAAGATTTTATTTATTTATTTGTCAGAGAGAGACAGAGAGAGCGAGCACACAAGGAGGGGGAGCGGCAGGCAGAGGGAGAAGCAGGCTCCGCACTGAGCAAGGAGCCCGATGCGGGACTCGATCCCAAGACTCTGGGATCATGACCTGAGCCCAAGGCAGACACTTAACCAACTGAGCCACCCGGGCATCCTGAGCGTTAGCATCTTAATAAAGTCTTCAAGTTTCTGCTTCCTGGCTCACCGCCCCGGCTCCCAGCCCTTGAGGCCCCAGAGGAAGTTCATTCACGTCCACTTTCCTCTTGTTCTTCAGAGGAGGGGTCTGTGCAGGCTCCTGAACAGACTTCACAGCGTGGTCCCACTTCAGGCCTGGGCAGGAGAAGCCCCAGACGGAGCCCTCCCTCTGCCTGGGGCTGCGGGGCTTTCTGCCGTCTGGGCCCCAGTGCAGGAGTCCTGCAGAAAGGAGGGAGGGGGCGGCCTCCATGCAAGCCCGAGAATCAGATACAAATCATTTCCTGAAACGAAGTTTGGACAGAGGGAGGGCTAGGGGGACAATAACCGTATCTTGCACCCACGTCCAGCACAGTGCTGTTCGCGAAGGCTTTAACATCTGTTGGCCCCTTGGCTCTTCACACCAGCCCCAGGGGACGAACAGTGAGGCCCAGAGAGAGGCTATGTCCCTCCCAAAGGCGGGTAGAGTAAAACCAGTGAAACTGCCCATCTGGTTCTCATGGTCTGGGTCCCCCAGCACCTGAGCCCAGGAACAGGGAGCTGAGGCGGGGCAGAGGTGGGGGAGCTCGGGAGACCCTCACCTCTCTCCCCTTCCTTACCAGTCATCGATTCGTGCAAGCCGAGGCACCATTGGTGGCTATTTCCTGGCGGGGAGGTCCATGAGCTGGTGGCCGGTGAGTGGATCGTCCTCCCTGTCCCCTCCCACCCCTGGATCCTCATCTTGTCTTCTCTCGCCTGGACCAAGGTGGCAGCCCCCTGAGTGGGTTTCCTGGCTCTCTGGGCTCCTTCTCTTTGGCCCCCAGGCACCCCACAACCCAAGAGATCTTGCTAATGCACACCTCGGGTAAGTGCCTCCTAAGTGTGCGCCCTCAGCTGGACACTGCACCTACAGAAATAACCTAGAATGTTCCTGTCCCAGAGAAGCTCAGATTAGCTGGGCAGACAGACTCACAGACAACAGGAGGGAAGCAGAGGGGCTGTGAGTGCCTCTGGGAAGCCTCTGACCTCAGCCAGGGGAGGTAGGAAGGAGACATATCTGCTTAGTACCGTGGAGCAGTGAGGTGAGGGGGATCACAGACATCAATCCCCAGCAACCTCAGGGAATCGATCCTGACACCTTTGCAAACCCCAGTCTCTTCTATCTGCCCACGTCACTTGTTCCTCTTGGTCCTCAAAACTGATCTCCTCTTCCTGAAATAGCACAGAGGGAGGTACGCCCTGCCTGGAAATCAAATCGTGGGATTGTCAGCCCCTGTGGTGCTGAGGCTGTGACACGCCCAGTCACGCCCGGCTCACACACACGTGTGTGCATGCACTCACACACCACCAGCCACCCCTACACCCCATCCTGGTTCTCACCACTTTCCCCACCCGCGCTGGTGACAGACTCCCTGAAGAGAAGAGGAGGTCCAGGACGCTGACAGAGCTCTCTGGAAGGTTCGAGTATCTGGGACAGGAGGAGGTAGGGGCAGGGAGCTCTCATGCCTTCAGCATGATAGAATCCCCAGGAGTGCAGGGGGCGGAGGGCCTGGCAGTTTACAGGGACGGTGACACTGGGTCCCTCAACAGGATACAGCAAGCCACTCGGAGGCCATTCTGCTCAGCTGATACGTCCCCTCCCCACCGTCCCCCACCACAGCTCTGGAGATGAGTCAGTAGGAGGGACAAGAAGCAGGAGGGAGTACCTCTCTGGTCCATTCCGGGAGGGTGACCAGGGGCTGGCCTGGGTGCCCACCAGTCCTGCAGAGAGCAGATCTCCCTGCTCCGTGTGAAACTCTGTGTCTCCCCGTAGGGGTGAGGAAGCAGGAGGGTGCTCCCAAGATGAGTGGGCTGTGGAGCCGGGCAGCCCCCATGGGTGGCGCCGTGAGCTGGGCCTCCTGCACTGGGGCCTCCTGCACGGCTGAAGCCTGAGCAGAACCAGCCCTGCTTAGGGGGGTCTCCGTCCCATTTGCAGCCCTGGAGCTTGCATGTCTAGGTGTCCGGGTGTCTGTGACAGAAGTCCCATAGCTTTGTGCCCCTCCCTACTAGGCCAGTCCTGAGAAGTGCCTCACTCCCCTCCCTGTACCCCAAAGAGAGTGTGTGGCTGGGAAGCCAAAAGCAGAAGGAGCAACAGCATCCCTGCTCCAGAGGGGCCCGTCTGGTCCCCCTGCCAGCCCTGATGGCTGATGTCTCCTTGAGTCGTGAGCTGGGAGCCCTGCGCTGAGTGGGGCCGAGGCCCCTCCCCACTCCGAGAGCAGCCTCGGGGAGGGCCCAGTGCTCTGTGCTCTGGCTAGGTGCTCCAGCCCAGCCCCGCCAGCATCCCCAGGACCACCTGAGTGTGAGCGTGAGTGTGTGTGTGTGTGTGTGTGAGTGTGTGTGTGTGGCAGCAGGCTGTGGCTTCAGCAATGAGCAACGTCAGGCTGGTTGTAATCTCTGGGCCTTTATGTTCTAGGCGATCTGTTCTCTGAATGTCTCAGTACCTTTCCTTTCTTTTCACTTTCTATCGCCCAGCACCCCCAGAACAGGCAGTGGGAACAGGTGAGTCCCCACATTTTACAAGTGGAGAATCTGAGGATTTGCAAGAGGAAGTGATTTTATTAGGATGATACAGGGAGCAAGCCCAGAGCCGAGCTCTTCCCCTCTAGCCCCGGTCATGTTCCATGTCCCCAAGGCCTCGCCTCCGCCCAGGCCCCAGAGCACCTCCCTCCGCCCCTTTCCCTGCCCAATGAAGGATCCCATCAAATAATCAAAATGACAGTAATGAGTGCTTATTAGGTGCCCAACAATAATCATGCACTAGTTAATGGAGTCAGACAGCCAGGGTTCAAAGGTTCTGTCACTCACGAGTTCTGGAGCTCGGGCAAGCCATTTATCTGTGCCTCGGTTCCCTCCTCAGTCAAATGGGGATAATGACGGGACACCCGGCCCAGAGCTGTGGTGAGGGCTGCCTGAGGAAACCTAGAACAGCGCCCGACACTTGGCGACGCCGCTTCCGTACTAACCGTGATGTTGTCCTTCTATCAGTGTCTCTATGGCCTCAGAGTAGTTGGCTGCCTCCTGGAGAAACATGACTCAACTTGGAGGCTGGCCCAGCCTGTGTTCAGCCCCTCAGCTCCTCCCTCCGCCTGGCCTTGCCCTGGAGCCTGGAGGCACTGGGGCGGCAGGGGGCCTCCCCAATCCCTCTCGAGGGGACTTCCCCTCCTCCCCTCAGCATCCTCGTCTCTGGAGGCCCCTAGATGGACGGCCCCAGTGCAGAGCCTTCTCCTCCCTACATGACCCTGCTCTCCATGGCTTTCCCTCTTTCCCACTTGGCCACTCACTGCATGGCCTGAGGGCAGTGGCTTTGTTTTTCCCAACATTATTTCCTTCCTCTGTAAATTGAAAAGATTAATGCTCATCTCTCGAAATGTTTATGCAGATTAAGTGTATTGGTACATATTAAATGCCTCGCACAGTGTCCGCATACAGTAGGTACTGAGTAAATGTCAGGTCCATCCCTCCTCCTCTGTGCTCCCTCACATTCCCTCCTTCCTCTGATCTCAGATTTCCTGAGCCCGGCTCCTGCTCTGTCCATAGCTCCTGAAGCCCGTGGTCCTGGCTCCAGGCTGACTTGGATTAAAACTGACCCTGACCCTTGACCCCACTTGTGCCCTGCAGATTGGAGCCTCTCTGATGTCCAGCAATGTGGGCAGTGGCTTGTTCATTGGCCTGGCTGGGACAGGAGCTGCTGGAGGCCTCGCTGTGGGCGGCTTTGAATGGAACGTAAGGAAGCTGGCCTGGAGGCTTCTCAGGGATAATGGAGGTCTGAAGCCCCCCTGCCCCCCCATCCCAGGCTTTAGTGCTGAGGGGAACCTCGGAGGTGCCTGGGGAGGCTGCATGGTAAATACAGAACCCATTTTACAGATGAGGAAATCAAGGCCCGGAGGATGCAGAGGGACTCATCAGAGGTCACACAGCACTAAGATTAGGTCCCAGGTCCCTTGCTTCCCAGCTCAGTGCTCCCCGACATCATGATGTGGGGGAGGGGGCTGCCCCTCCATCTGCATCTAGGACATGGATACCTACTTCTCTCCACTCTCCAAGGCAACCTGGCTGCTTCTGGCCCTGGGCTGGATCTTCGTCCCCGTGTACATCGCCGCTGGCGTGGTCACAATGCCGCAGTACCTGAAGAAGCGATTCGGGGGCCAGAGGATCCAGGTGTACATGTCTGTCCTGTCTCTTATCCTCTACATCTTCACCAAGATTTCTGTGAGTACCCACTCCAGTGTGACCATCTTGTCTCTCTGAAAATGCTGAGTTTATTTTTTTTTTAAGAGTTTATTTATTAGAGAGGGAGAGAGAACACGAGCAGGGCAAGGGGCAGAGGGAGAGGGAGAAGCAGACTCCCCGCTGAGCAGGGAACCCGATGCAGAACTCGATCCCAGGACCCTGGGATCATGACCTGAGCCGAAGGCAGATGCTTAACCAACTGAGACACCCAGGTGCCCAAAAATGCTGAGTTTACATCATGGCTTATTGCTGGATGTAGGGATGGATGGATGGATGGATAGATAGATAGATAATAGGTAGAAAGAAGGAAGGAAGGCAGGGAGGGAGGGAGGAAGAAGGGACGAATCCACATACCTTCAATGCAAGCCCTCGCTCAGCAGTGGAGTGATCACAGATGAATGAGAAATGTCTGTTGCGTAAATGACGTCCCTCTATTCAAAGAGTTCATCATCTAGAGCACATTCATTCATTTATCTTTCCGTTAATTGATTCTCCATTCAGCACCATGCACTGATTACCTAGAATGTTACAGTTAGAAAGGTCCTTGTTCTTCCTCCACTGACCTACACCCAGAAAACAAACCTAGGGCAAATGGCTTGCCCATGTCCACACAGAATGTAGCCGTAGGACTGGAACTGAAGTTTGGGTCCCGTGCCCCGGGCCAGGGGTCCTTGCACACTGTCCTGTTGCAGCCCTGGGATGGGTTCATGAAACAACCGTGCAGTGGGGTCAGCAAGCAAGCACTGAAACGGGCCAAGTCCGTGAGCTTCCAGGTCAAGAGTCAGGAAAACTGTACAGTGGCTTGTCCACCAATGCTTGAAAATGAGCCCAAGTCAGCTCAGGCAAAGGACGCTCTCCAAGTCCTCTAATAAACCCGAGCATGCAGAGCATCCGGAAGTCCTCTCACTGGGCTCCTGGCCCGGCCCATCAGCCAGGGCCCACCTGCAGCTGCACGGGCCTCTGCTCTGCTGGGGAGCAGGCAGCGAGCCTCTGGGTGCCTGCTCTCTCTTCTCTGACCCCTGCTCCCCACTTCACCTCCTCTGTCTTCACTCCTTCACCCCTGCCTTCAGGGCAACAGACTCTCCTATCTGCACCACCAGCTGACATTGCTCCCTGTTTCAAAGTTTCATGTGGTGCTCCTTTGCTTAACAATCCCTATGGCTCCTCAGCGTCTGCAAGGTCAAGCCCATCCTCCTCAGCACGGCACTTGAGGCTCACCCTCATCATGTGATGAGGACTGACAGCACTTGATATCGCTGAGCAGGAGGCGACATACCCTGGTGGCCACAATGAGGGCCTCAGGTGACCTGGACTCCTGGGTCCCGGCTCTCTGCAGACTGACATCTTCTCTGGAGCTCTCTTCATCCAGATGGCCTTGGGCTGGGACCTTTACCTCTCCACAGCGATGCTGCTGGTGGTGACAGCCGTCTACACCATTGCCGGTAGGGCCGAGGACAGGTCGCATTGGGGTGCGGGCACCAGGAGCAGAGACCGAAAGACAGGGAGAGGTGGAGAGGGATGCCTAGGGATGCAACAGTGAGCAGGGGTGCAGCTAGGAGACCGTCAATAGGACTGGAGTCACCAGGGACTGCTCCAGACAAAGCCACCAGCCCTCCTTCCCCTGTGTCCCCCAGAGCACCTCTCGCAGGCCTGGGCACATGGAACCCTGGCTCGTGGCTAAGTCAGCCTGCAAAGATGGGGAATTTCCATGGTGTTGGGAGGGTAGGGAGGGAGGCTTCCCGGTGGAGCTACCAGCACAGCAGAAGAATAGCCCTGGGATGTTAAAAACAACAAGAGCTAACTGAGGCACAGTGGCCACACTCAGGGGCCACTGGGGAGAGAAAGAGCTAGACCAGAGTGCCTGCGGCTGGGACCGGCCAGTCGGGGGAAGGCAGGCGGCCGGAACCCACCTGCTAAGAGGGCTCCCTGATGTGGCCAAGCACAGGGCAGACACCCAGAGAGGAACCCCCTGTTGGTGCCGACTGATGAGCCCTCTCCTTGGGTCTGCAGGGGGCCTCACGGCCGTGATCTACACAGATGCTCTGCAGACGGTGATCATGGTGGGGGGCGCCCTGGTCCTCATGTTTCTGGGTAAGGAAGAGACCTGAATACACCCCACCATCATGTAGAAACTGCTCTCTGATCTATCTTGGGCTTTTACCTCTGTGGTTTGATTGGAACTTTCCAGAGCATCCCACCACCCCCACCGCCAGGATGGGGTTACCAAAGAGCAGAGTTCTCACTACACCAACTAAGGGTCTGAGCCCCACATATCTCCCCCATTCCCAAGTCCCATGCCAGTTCCAAGCCCCAGGGCCCCACATGGGACTGGAAGCTAGGGTAGGGGCAGGAGACCCCCAGTGGGTCTCAGGGCTGTGTCACTAACTGCCGTCTCTCTCCACAGGCTTTCAGGAGGTAGGCTGGTACCCAGGCCTGGAGCAGCGGTACAGACAGGCCATACCCAATGCCACAGTCCCCAATACCACCTGCCATCTCCCCCGGTCTGATGCCTTCCATATGCTCCGGGACCCTGTGAGCGGGGACATTCCTTGGCCAGGCCTCGTTTTCGGGCTCACAGTGCTGGCCACATGGTGCTGGTGCACGGACCAGGTGATGCCCCAGCCAGGCTTGGCCCAGCCCGTCACAACCTGGGGGCGCTCCCTGCAGGAAAACCATGCACCTAGACGCAGAGAGGGTTGGGGCTTGTTTCGGGACCACCTCAGGGCCCGCCTGTGACTGAGCTGAGCCCCACCTGACCTGGGTGGCCTGCCTCCACCCCTCCCTTTCCAGGTCATTGTGCAGAGGTCTCTCTCTGCCAAGAATCTGTCCCATGCCAAGGGGGGCTCCGTGCTGGGGGGCTACCTGAAGATCCTGCCCATGTTCTTCATCGTCATGCCCGGCATGATCAGCCGGGCCCTGTACCCAGGTAGGAGCTGGACGATGCTGCACTGGCGGTGGGGGTGAGGGGTGGGGAGGGGGTGCCCCGTGCTGTTTCTATTAAGATACATATGCGTTAGGCTTTGTGGGCCAAACATACAATAAGTATTTCAGAAGAAGAAATTGTATCTAAATGTCATTTTAAAATCCTATGCTCCCTTTATAAGGGAAAGACCAAAGAAGGCATTCTTGGTACCTTCCAAGGATTTTTGCCTTTTAGCAAGACATAAGGCCTAAAACCCCCAGGAGTCTGTCAGGCTTTGCAGGGTAGTATGTGGTCAAGAGATTTACTGGAGATGGCTAAATCGTGTACCCAGACATCTGCCTGCCCCTTGACCCTCTGGCTCCTGCAAGAGATGCTGGTTCCTGCCAGAGTCACCAGGATACACTTTCCTGTAGTTTTTTCCTGTTGGAAAGCAAA
Organism: Neomonachus schauinslandi; assembly: GCF_002201575.2. Taxonomy (NCBI): domain Eukaryota; kingdom Metazoa; phylum Chordata; class Mammalia; order Carnivora; family Phocidae; genus Neomonachus; species Neomonachus schauinslandi. The sequence continues at coordinate 37,134,090 of NC_058406.1, forward strand.
TATTGGGCCAACCCAAGGAGGCACAGGAAGACTCGGCTCTGATGGCCATCACTTCTTCTATAGATGAGGTGGGCTGTGTAGACCCTGACGTTTGCCAAAGAATCTGCGGGGCCCGAGTGGGCTGCTCCAACATCGCCTACCCCAAGCTGGTCATAGCCCTCATGCCCGTCGGTGAGTCCTGTCTCCCCACGCCACCCTTCACGCCATCCCCCGGCTTCCTCCAATCCCCGCTGCCCAGGAGGGGTTGCATTAACGGTGGGCATGGACAGGAATAGGGAATAAGAACCTTCACCTCCACACCTCCTTCCCCCAACACACGCGAGCGTACACACACACACACACACACACACACACATGCATGCGCGCATGCACACACACACATTCTCACAAGTGTCTATAAAGCACCCACTCTGGCTTTAATTGTGGAGATGCAGGGATGAAAGGCAGGCCCGAGCTCGGGCTTCATGCCATCCCCAGGACACCTGGGCTCACTGAGGACACAATGCTACGTCATCAGTGTGGGGACACAGTGGGGCTGAGGGAGCCCTAAGGAGACATCCGACCTGGCCCAGGGGAACATTGGAGAAGGTTTCCCAGAGGAGAGGAAATGGAGCTGAATCCCAAGGAACATCTTAGGCAGACAAAGCCAGCTGCAGGTGGGAAATGTCATTCGGGGAGGAGGAACTATGTGTGCGAAGGCTGAGGGCTGACAGAGAGCAGGGTCTGAAGCAGCCCCGCGGGACTCACCTGCAGAGGAATGGACCACAGTGGTGGAGAGGAGGCCGTGGCCACACCTCACCGTGGAGCAGAGCCTTTCCTCTGGGTTTTAGGCCAGAGCATATGAGGGGATTTGAGCTTCTGAAGGACCAGTGTGATGGAGGGTTCACTTTGCAGGAGGCAGAGGGACGGAGTGCTGGTGGCCGGGCCAGGTCTGTGGCTTCAGGGGTGGACAGAAGGGGTTTAAAAGATCTTCGTGAGGTAGAGGTGGCAGGATTTGGTGACTGATTACATTTGAGGGAGGAGAAAGACAGAGGGATCTAGAGAGGGCTCCCAGGTCCTGGGTTTACAATGATATTGAGAGTGGGGACATAGGGAAAAACCCAGGATTATGAGGGAAGTCCTTAATTTGAGCTCTCCTCTCCCTCCAGTAGAACAAGAAATGAATCAAAGAAATAGTAGAGATGGTGGGAGGCCCGGCTAGGACAGGCCGTCCACAGTGGGGGCTGAATGAGGGAGGTGGGAAGGAAGGGCAGCAGAGGAGGGGGCCTAGGATAACTGAGTGTCTGCTATGGAGATTGGAGTTTGCTAACCAAAGGAAGCAACAGAAGGCCCCGGAGGAAGGTGCTGGCCTAGGTTTGTTTGGAACGCCTTGAGTCTTTCAGGGAGACCTCCAGGAGGTGATTAAATACTTGGACTAGGAGGAAAGAGGGCCCGAGGTAGTGGTCTCCCCAGGGACACATGAGTGGTTGTTTCTAGAAGCTTGATCATTAGAGTCATAGAGACCTCAGATATCAGTGGGTTCCATCCTCCCCTGCTATGCAGGGGGAGAATAGGTCCAGAAAGGAAGGAACTAGTTTAAAGATCACACAGCTAGTTGCTTGCAGAACCAGGAAACAAACCCAGGCCTTCTGCCTCCCAGGCCGGGGCCTTAACCTGGCACCACCGTGTCCATGAAAAGGCACACAGAGTGAAAACACTCCATTCTTAACAGGCACCCTCCTCCCCACCAGGAGCCCCTAACCAAGTGTCTACAAGCTCTGAAGCCCAGACTGAGGAGTCAAAACTGCAGGGTCACCTAGGCCCACCGCTCTTAGTGATGCAGATGAGGAGGCTGGGCCTGGACAGGGGCAGGGCAGGGGACTCACTCAGGGCCGTGGCGCTTATCCAGAAGCGGGCCTCCTGGTCTCCCGGATTCCTCATCCGCACAGATGGGAACCTCATGCAATAGCATCCCCACCCCCATAGCCCCGGCTCTGCTGGACTCTGTAGCCTCCGTGGCCCCTGGCAGAGCTGGCCTTCCCAGGCTGGCTGCCAATGGAGACCTCGCCTCTCCCCAGGTCTGCGGGGCCTGATGATCGCCGTGATCCTGGCTGCCCTCATGAGCTCACTCACCTCCATCTTCAACAGCAGCGGCACCTTGTTTGCCATCGACGTGTGGCTGCGCCTCCGAAGGAAGGCTACAGAGCAGGAGCTGATGGTGGTGGGCAGGTGCGCTGGCCCCTCCTTCTGGAGCACCCCTCCCTGCAGGCAGAACCCTTCTCCCCTCTCCTCCTTGTCCTGGGCTGCCCTGGGGGCGGGGGGGGGGGGGGGGGATGAGGTGGGGTCTGGGCCCGGCCTGGCAGTCAGAGCACCTGGTTCTAGCACCAACTTCCTACATGACCTCAGGTGAGTCCTTTCCCAACTCTGGACATTCCTCTGCTTCCAGAATAAGGAGAAAAAAAAAAAGTCTCTTCCCGATCTGTTCAACTTTCTCTTTCTCTGATTAACAGAGTACGTGAGAGAAGCTGACAAAGCATTTAAGAAAGGGAAGGTGAACTGTATGGGGGGGGCGGGTAGTTAGCAAGCAGCTCACCCCCAGGAGCTTTAGATCAGCCCAGCCTTTATCCCAGGAAAACAGAAAGCCTGTTAATTTACTCCATCAGACTCACCCTGAGCATCCCCCTTGCATCACAGCTTGTGCGGGGGACACCGGGGCGCCTGGTACTAGCCTGCCCTGAGGGCTGCTCCTGGCAACAGGAGCGCAGGTAATGCAGCGTGGGGCTGCCTCAGCCGGGAAGTTTGCAGGAAGGCTGTCTCCAGTGGACGCAGAGCCTTGAACGGCAAGCTGGAGAACTTGAACTTTATCTCCTTGGTTTTGATTTTGTGCTTTTCAAAGTATCACTTGGTGGCTTATTTTCTTTTTCTCCCTAGGCTTGTAGTTTACACTGGGTTAAGGGGCACTTTCTGAACTCTTTGCTTCATAATTTAAGGCTCCGTGACTCAGGTGTCTGGACTAACACGCAGGGCCTGAGCATTTAAGGATCTGCGAGGGGAGGGATGAGCAGCTACCACTTGGGTAGCTGCCTCTCTGGTGGGGCCTGATGGGGAAAATGTGGGAGGGAGAGGAGAGGCGAGGACAAGTGCGCAGAGGCATTTCCAAAGACCGCTCCTTCGTTCTTGTACTCAGTGGGTTCCACGGCCATTTATTTCATCCATCAGTGGGATTTGAGCACCATCTCCTGGCCATGTGCATTATTGCATCCAAGAAAAGTTTCCAACTTGTTCACACAAAATCGTTAAGAGAGTGCTTTAGGGTACTTGGGCCGGAGCCAGGATCAGTTGAGGGGCAGTCAGGAGGACAAGGTGGGGTCCCCACTCTGAGCTAAATGCCAATGTAAGGGAGCAGTGGGTTAGAACTGGAGGAGCACAAAGAAGGGAAAAGTCTCTGGAACTAAAGCCATCCTAGAGAAGGGGGCTGTCCTGCACGGGTTTGGGATGCAAAAGAGAAGAAAAGGCATCCAAGCCAAGACCAGAGGCCATTTACTGAAGTGGGGGGTGTTGTAAAAAGTATGGCTTTCTCCCTGAAGAGCAGGTGGCCTACATGACCTCACAGACCCCAATTCAAAAATCCTGGGTTTCTTGGATTCTGGAATTCTGCTATTCTGGGATTTTAGAGGCCTAAATTTCTGGAATCTTAGCATTTCCAGTCTCCTAGCATTCTCTGATTCAGTGACCATGCATTCCTTTCCCTTTTCCCTTCCTGGTTTCTGTGTCCCCCCTTTGCCCCCCACCCCATGCCAATGCCGCCCTGAGCGTTCCTCACAGTGCCCTGTGCCCTCCTTACAGAGTGTTTGTGGTGTTCCTGGTTGTCATCAGCATCCTCTGGATCCCCATCATCCAAAGCTCCAACAGCGGGCAGCTCTTCGACTACATCCAGTCTGTCACCAGCTACCTGGCCCCGCCTATCACCGCCCTCTTCCTGCTGGCCATTTTCTGCAAGAGGGTCACAGAGCCTGTGAGTGCAACAGGGCCCCTGTCTCTCCCTGTACACCCGAGGGTCAGGAGGTCCGGTCTGTCTGTAGCCTGGTGTCTCTCTGGGACATATCAGACACACACACTGCCTCCTTTAGGCTTCCGTCTCCCCATCCATAGCATCGGGTTTTGATTCATTCATTCACTTGGCAAACATTCATTGATCCTATTATGGAAGCTTCTAGATGCAATGGTTTACGAGGTTCATGTAGGTCCACCATCACTGGGCCAGATGGGAGGGAAGATGACTCAATAAGAAATAAGAATAAAGTCTAATGGCTGCTGTGAGAGTGGGGGTCAGGGGTGCCTAACCCACGGGATGCCTGGGAGGGGGCCAGGGAAGCCTTCCTGGAGGAAGTGACATCTGATCCTAGACCGGATTAATGGGGAAGAGAAGAATGTTCCTGACACGTGGAAGTGTGTGTAAAAGGCCAGGACAGACGGGAGGATCTCTGGGGTCTGTTCCCTCTCTAACCCCGTAAGGTTCTGTATGCAGGCAAAATACCAGCCACAGATGACCCCGCACATGCTTCATTCACACAACTGCTGAAAGGCCTGGGAGGAGCTAGAGGTTCCAGGACCATTGCCTTGGTTACCCCCAGGAGAGCCTAGAAAAGAGGGGCCCGATTCTGCCGGCTGTGCTTTGGGGGCTAAGGGATGTCATGGACACAACTCCGCAGGGGCCACAGGAGAGCTCAAAGTCATTGCAAAGGACATCTCAGAAGCCCCTTTCCCCAGGGAGTACCCAGGCCACTTGTCGACTGTTTCTGGACGTCTAACCTCCCTGCTGATCACGATGGTGCACAGCACGGCTCGGCTCGGCTGAATTCTGGGTGTTTATGCTCATTCCAGAATTTTTTTTAAAAGATTTTATTTATTTATTTGACAGAGAGAGACAAAGTGAAAGAAGGAACACAAGCAGGGGGAGTGGGAGAGGGAGAAGCAGGCCTCCCGCAGAGCGGGGAGCCCGATGAGGGGCTCGATCCCAGGACCCTGGGATCATGACCTGAGCCGAAGGCAGATGCTTAATGACTGAGCCACCCAGGCACCCCTCATTCCAGAATTCTTGGTATCAGGATCGGCATCTCATTTTTGAAAATACGAGCCCTCTGACCCTCACATACAGGGAACAGGTATAGGTTTGGGTCAAGTGGTGTTATAAACAAGATAGGGGAGGTGCCAGAGTTTGGCTTTGCTTTGCTTTACTTTGCTTTGTTTCTCTTTCTTTCTTTCTTCTTTCTTTCTTTCTTTCTTTCTTTCTTTCTTTCTTTCTTTCTTTCTTTCTTTCTTTCTTTCTTTCTAGAAGAGCTCTATTCTGATTTTTTATTTATTATAACAGAAAATCAGGATGGGGGATCCTGGTTTTCCCTGCTCATTACAAAAGCATATTCCATTCTAGTTGAATACTAAGCATCTATACTTAGTATATACTAATTTCTCTTACCATTGTGCATGAGAAAACTCCAAGCCAGTGAGGTTGAATCACTATTTCAATCATTCTGGAACAGAGCCAGGATCCAAATCCTCGTCTATCTGATTCTGGAGCCTGTGCCCTCCCCGGGGCACCACTCTGCCTGCCTTTAAGTTCAGACAAAGCCTCAGCATTAACAGGGAGCTCACTAAGGTGGGCCTGCAAACACTGTAACAGACCGTGGCTTAGGCTTGCTCGGGCCTCCCATGTCTACCCTCTCTCCACAGGGAGCCTTCTGGGGCCTCATCTTTGGCCTGGTTGTGGGGCTTCTGCGCATGATCCTGGAGTTCTCATACCCCGTGCCAGCCTGTGGGGAGGTGGACCAGAGGCCGGCCGTGCTGAAGGACTTCCACTACCTCTACTTTGCCCTCCTGCTCTGTGGGCTCACTGCCGTCGTCATTGTCGCCATCAGCCTCTGTACCACTCCCATCCCTGAGGAAAAGGCAAGTGGAGTGCTTGCGCTGGGGCTCCTCAAAATGCTGTCCCTACCCCCGGGGCCTGGGATTCGACCCCTGAATTTCATTCCAGCGGGTTGTCTCCTCTGTGGCCATACACACGTCCTTGGGAACGGGCAGCTCACTGGATTATTCAATCCCAGGTGAAAAGTAATTCATTCAATTGGAAAATTACTCCGGGAGCACCTCGTGTGCCAGGCACTGTGCTAGGGTTACAAAGACGAATGGTACCCTGCCAGCGACTTTTGGGGACAGACACCAACGCCAACAGTTAGTCTACCACGAGAAAGTGCAGAAGGACCAAGCTCAAAGGGAGGGGCTGAGCACCGGGGGTGGGGGCAGTCACCCTTGCGGGGCTGCAGAGGGTTCCCCGACAAGATCACTTGGAGCTGGCCCTAGAAGAAGGAGGAAGGATTCGTTGGCCAGTCAAGAAACAGGTAGATGAGAAAAGACACAGAGTCTCCCAGAGCAAGCGCTCCCCTCTCGCATGCTGACAGATTTTCCAGTCCTCAGTCATGGAAGCTGTCTTTTGAAACCTTTCATCTTTACATCATGGGCGGTCATGACACAGCCCCGCCATCTGTGGGGCTTCAACAACTGAAGTTTATTTTCTCACAGTTCTGGAGGCAAGAAGTCTGAGATCAAGGTGTTGGCAGAGTTCTTTCCGCCGAGGCCCCCCTCCTTGGCTTGCAGATGTCTGTCTTCGCCTCTCTGTCGTCACCCCGTCTTCCCCTGAGTGTCTGTGTCCTAATCTCCTCTTCTTAAAAGGACGCCAGTTGTATTGGATTAGGGTCACTCTAATGTCCTCATTTAACCTTAATGACCACTTTAAAGGCCTTATCTGCACATACAGTCACATTCTGAAGTCCTGGAGGGGTTAGAATTCAGCCCATAATAGAGCCCATGCCAGAAGCTAGTCCCTGAAACATTGGGTGGAAGGCATTACTAACATCCCTTATCTGTATGGTGCTGGAGAGTTTGCAAAACCACTTTAGACCCTTGATGTCACTAATTCCTCCTACAAACAGAGGAGCCAAGAGAGGCGGGTCTCTCTGGTGGCTCACTCCAGAAGTGATCTCTCCCCACTGCTTGAATCTTCAGCTTCTCCGTTGTCTGCTGCCTCACTCCCACACAGAAGTGTCTCCCACTCGAAACCCCCTCCCCAGACCCCGGCCCTCCCTAGGTACACTGCCTCCCGCTGGGCTCCTCAACAGCCGACTTTGCAGGGTGATCACTCGCAGCCTTCACTTCCCACCTCTTGTCTCCTTCTCATCCAGTCTGGCTGATGTCCCCCCTTCCCCTGAAATTGCTCTCACCAAGACCCCAATAACCTTCTTGTTGCTAGAAATTAACGATCATTCCCCCATCTTCGTCCTCAGTGAGTTCTGAGGAGAATCAGCCACCATGGACCACTTCCTGCGTCCTGAAGACCTCTCTTCTGCTCACGTCCATGACACATGCCCCTCCAGTTTGGTTTTCAGTGTCCCTTAGGGTCCCACTTATGACCTAAAACCCTTCTCACCCCACACTGTCACTGAGCCGTCCTATCCATACCCGGGAACTCAACAATCCTCTACAGGAAGATGAAACTCCATTCTCTCTCGCGCGCCCAAGATTCAAACCCAAATCCAGCTGCCTCCCATGACATAAAGAGACACCACCCATACACGGCTAATGACACATTGTGTAAGTATGAAGTCACATTTGCTAAGAGGTACTTTCAAGTGGAGAAGCAGTCCGGGCTCTCCTGAGACTGTACAAAGACGTAGCTGGAAGCCAGCGGAAGGGTCCTGGAGGATGGTCGCTCATCCTGGGCTGCTGGACGTGCCTGTAGGAATTTGGGCTGCTGGACGTGCCTGTAGGAATTTGGCGGCAGGGCAGGGTTTACCTGGGCCAATATGTAACCAAGAGCTGCTGGGCCAGGAAAAGAGTTTTTTGGAAAGGAGACAGTACAGAGCTCAGATAGTCCTGGTTGGGTCCAACCAACTTCAGCTAGAGAACTTGCTGGATTTTCTGCCCGCCACCAAAAAGGGAGAAGAGAGAAAGCCACCAGGGCTGTCCAGGGGACGCAGGCTTGCTGCTCCGTCCCTGGACAGAGACGTCCCTGCCGCTCTGTGGCAGCAGGCTCTGCAGGTACTCTGTAGGCAGACTCTTCGAGCTCGTCCGCCACCTACCTGATGGTCCAAGGCAGGAACCTAAGAGCCATGTTCGCTGCTCCCTCACCCGAAGACCACCCCCTTCTCCTCCCCCACATGCTCTGTATTTCTTGCTCTGCTGTTCCAAGATTCAGCCTACAGCCTGAATCCCTTCAATTCACTCCGAGAGATCTTTCTAAATCCCACAACTTAGAGTCTCTTCCTTTTGTCTAAAGTCTGCAGGGCCTCTCCATTGCCTATGAGTTTCTTTTTAAGAGTATCAGCTCCACAACCCTACCTTGGAAGCCTTCTGTCATGGGGCACCTGCCTCCCTGTCTGGCTTCTTTCTTCCCAGGCTATGAGCGTGGAGCCTGGAGCAAGTGCTCAGGGGAGCAGGTGCTCAGGGGGCGCAGCTTTTCAAAGGAAAGGGCATTCGGGCTGAGAGCCAGGCATCCTGACTCGGTCCTGTGCCTGTTCCTTACGCTCCTCACTGCTCTGCCGGCCTCCTGTGAAGGGGAGTCCTCTTGTTCCACAGTAAGACTACGCCCAAGGGTATCTGAGTCAAGCAGTATTTTCTTTCCCTCCAGCTTGCTCGCCTGACGTGGTGGACACGGAACGGTCCCCACCCTGAGCTGGAGAAGGAGGCCCCGGAGGGCACGCCTGGGACATCAGAGATGCCATCTGGGGTGAGCCCTCCAGGAGGTGGAGGGAGAGAGAGCTCCAACCAGGGCCAGGACCAGCATGGAGGTAGGCTGGGGGCATGCTGGGGGGCACACATCACAGAGGAGTAATGGGGATGCCATGTCATGGGGCCCCAGAGACCCTCCTTTGGGGTTCCCTGGGGATGGGGTCTCTGAGGGATGCCAAAAAAAAAATGACCATTCCTCCCTTCCCGCATGGCTATTAAACTATTTGAGAAATAAGACAAATAAGGAAGGCAGATAGGAGCCAAAATATAGGTAGAAAGATTTTGTTTGTATCTGTGGGGAGGTGCGTTTCCTTATGGTGAAGCCCGGAGTTAGACAGAGGTGCCCATCAGCCTCCTACCCCTGTGAGCCCAACATTGACAAGGAGGAGGGAGGGACACAACCAAGCATGCCCCCTCCATGCTTCCCAAATCTACCAGGAGGGGAGTCCCCTCTCTTCCCCTGGGTTGAATGAGTCTAAGGGCAGAAAAATCAAAGAGTGTTACGCTGAGTTCCCTCCAGATGGAAGGAAACATGAGGCACATCAAAGAAACTGGCCCCACTTTATTATTTACTTATTTCCCATGGGGCTTAAAAATTCTGCCTAATTCTGTCCCTCACGGGGTAAGAGCAGCCCTGGGTCCATACAGTTCTGTCCATCTTCATAAGGTTCCTCTAGCCTGACAGCCGTTCCTATAGGTATCGTCCTTGAGCTGCTGATGGGCCATATACGTTTTGCCTCGTAGAGGTTTTTACATGTGTTAGAATAGTACCTTAGTGAGATGTACTCCAAGGTCACACAGTCTCTAAGGTTGAAAATTGGCATAAGACATGATGTTGCTGCTTTAGACATAATGCAACTATAACCTTCCTACAGCGTGGTTAAATAACCATGTTAGAATAGTCTGATATAATGACATTATAGAGATTTCCTAAATTATAAAATTCCTAAGGGAAAATTATAGTCAAAAAAGTTAAATCAGGTTGCAAGTTAAAGCCCCAAATCAATTTCTCTTGCCCTCAGGAATTAATAACTTAATGACATTTAAGTCCTAAATTTACTTCCTGCCTCAGAGGGAACCCTACCACCTGGGTGGAGTTGGGGTGCCTTTGTCAGCTGCCTTCTCCTTCAGGGCCTCAACAATGTCTCAGTTCCATTCCCAGCCTCTGGCGTCCACACCTTTAATAACTCATGTAAGTCAAGAGCATAGGTAAGATCGTCAAAGTGCCGGTTGTCAGACCTGAACAGGTCCCTCATCTTTGCCAGGTTCGCGGGGTGGGGGGACGGCTTTTGCTCCCCTGAGGCCTGAGAGATTGCCCACCTTTCCTGACTCCCTCCACTTTGCTAAGGCCCTGCCTAGAGAAGCAGCCAGGTGCCTAGAGTTAATGACATCATAAGCTCCAGCATCCCACCAAGATCGAACACTCCCATCATCTTGCCCCAGCTGCAGCAGTTAAAAGCCAGTGGTCCACTATAAAAAGCTATGCGTAATGGAGAATGTAACCCTTTACAAAATTCCGAGGTCAAAACCCACATAGGCTGACTTCAGAAAGCACCACTAAAGCTCAAAGTCAACATCCTCCCCCCGCCCCCTTGTCTAATCAGTTGCCCCAGTGCTTCCAGTGTGTTTTGCTTTGCACAATGTGACCCCTTGTCTCTTTTTCAAGCTTTGTGGCCCATGACCAGATGGGGGCTCGGAACAGTTTCTGCCCCATCATGGCAAGAACCAGGTCTTGCCCCTATAAAATGTATGGCAAGGAGGAATGGCAGGCCCTTCTAGGGAGGTAGATCCAAGAGAAGAAAGGGATGGGGAGAAGCTAGGAAGGTAGCTTCAGCGGGAGGAGAAAGGGCACCACTCCTGCTGTCCTGGCGGAAACCCAGCATGAGATGGACGGACACGATCGATCGTTGACGCTTTCCCTGGCTGGCCCCGTGCCGCAGGGCAGGGCCTGTCCCTTGAGAAGCAGAGAAACATCTGCTCCCTGTGGGGGGCTTTCTCCCCACAAGACAAAGGAGCACTTCCCACTCCTACAAGGCAGCCTCTGGAATCCGCCTCTCAAAAGGCCCACAGGCAGATGAAGTCTCATCCGTGTTGTCCTCAGGTTAAACAGCAAAATGACAGTGTAGTTTTGTGTCCTAAGAAAAAAGAAAAAGAAAAAAATTTTAAGGACAGCCGAATAGATCTGAAAGAAGTGTACACATCCAGGTTGTAGACTGACTTAGATGGACTGGATCACCAATAACCACCTAGTGACTTCTGAGCCTTGGAATTGGCATGCGACGCCCTGTGCATCATCTGCCTCTGAGCGCAGCCCTGAGAATCAGAAGAGAGTTCTTGGATAGGCTTGTAAAATACTAAGACCTAGTACACTTGAAATGCTACACGCCTGGTATTGCTTAGTGCAGCCTTGTCGCTGTGTGACCTCAAGCAGGTCCCTTCCTTTCTCTGAGCCTTTCCCCTCCTGGGTAAGGAGGGAGCAGGACCAGATGGTCTCTTGATGGGACCAGAGATTGCACTCTGTCGTCACACTGAGCTTACCAGGTACCAAGTTCCAAAGTCATTAAGATGATAAAGCATTTCCAGTGGGTTCTGTCCAACCTCAATGAAATATTAATTTTATTTTAATATGCTGTCTGCTAATGCAAAAAACCCCCAACTTTAAAAATACTTTATTACTTCCTTTAAGCTTAGTTTTTAAAGAACTGAGCTACCCTTTAACCTCAAAACAGCCCCATCCTGGTGCTGGGGAGCCAGGTCCGCACAGGCTCAGTCTCATGCATGTTTAGAACCTTATAGTCCCCAGAGCCTCTCCCTGCTGCTCCAGCATGGGCCACTTTTCAAAATGCTAGCAAATGTCCATTCTCACCTGATGCTCAAAGCAACCTGGAGAAGAACCGAGCATCACGGTTAACCTGTTTGAGAGAGAAGCTGCAGCTCGGAGAAGCCGAGTGGGTGACTTGCACAGGACCTCAGGCAGGCCAGCACGGAGCGGGGAAAGTGGTTCCCAGCCGTCCTGGGAGAGATCGCGCCCCGCTCCATCCTTGTCCTCTGAATTAGGATGAGCCTCATCATCCTCACCCCGTCCCCACTACCTGCATCACTGAGAGGCTCTGCTGGATGACTGGACGCTGGGGCCAGAGCTCTGTCCCAGTCCCAGTCTGTAAGCTCCCAGCAAGGCCCAGTGCCACCTGCCTTTCTTTCTGTGCTCTCCCCACCACCCCGCCTTCCGTGTCTCACCGGCTCCCCCTCCCCTGCCCCCTGTCACTCCCCTGTCTGCCACCTGGCCTCACCTCCCCCTCCCCTTCTCCTTCCCTCCCCAGTAT
>NC_058406.1:37146272-37406079 GCF_002201575.2 Neomonachus schauinslandi
CCCCCCCCCCCCCCCCCCCTCCCCCCCCCCCCCCCCCCCCCCCGCGGTCTTCAGCCCCGCGCAGGCGGTGGGGCCGGCTGCTGTGGGACTGGTTCTGCGGGCTGACCGGCCACCCCGAGCCCACGCTGAGCCCCGAGGAGATGGCCGCACACCAGCGGGAGCTGACCAGCATTGCCGAGGAGCCGCTCTGGAGAAGCGTCTGCGACGTCAATGCCATCCTGCTGCTGGCCATCAACATCTTCCTCTGGGGCTATTTTGCCTGACTCCCCAGACCTGGCTTCAGTGGAGACAGAGTAAACTGGACTGGAGCCGGGCCAGTTCATCTTGCTGTGAAAACCGGGGACCACTGAGGCTGAGCTGGCAGGAGCCCCTGGCCCAACCTGCACACTGGCCATGTGCAGAAAGGGAGACCAGAGAGGGCTCTGGGTTTACTCAGAGCCACACAGCAGGACTCGCACCCAGGTCTTCTGACTCCAGCTCTTTTTCCATTATACTGCCTTACGTTCCTACCCTCAGAAACACAGTCTCCACCCTCTTGGTGCTTCTATTTAGGAGCTTTTACTATACATGTATTTTGAGGCTTAAAAAAGTGGAAGATATAAGAAAAGGGGTTGCAAGAACATTGCAAAAGTCCAAGTGCATCTTTGCTCACCTGTATCCCTTCCCTCCACCCTTTGTCCTCCCCTCCCTCCCTAGTTCCCAACCCGTAGTCGTCTATTTCCGGCAGGCATTGACCCAGGAGGGCCTTTACTTCCACTGCCAGACCCCAGGGAATGAGGGACCAGGGTGGAATGTAAGCACGGTGACAGATGGTGTTTGGGCAGGGAGCTCTGGGGGGCTCTCCTTGGTGCCACTCAAATTCTGCCCCTTCCCACCGTCACTTCCAAACACGTGGAGTTCCACGGCCTTGAGGCATTTAATGTACTTGCCACAACTGGGTCAGGATCCCACTCCTGCTCCCACACCCTCTGGACCTGCCTCTGTGGCCGTACCGATCACTGTCCTGTGATGTTTATCTCCCCGGCTAGGCTGCGTACTCCAAGGGGCAAGGACCAAAGACCAAGGCCCTGTCCCAAGTGACTTTGTACCCAGAAAGTAATAGTGTCCAATAAATGGTGAATTAGTAATTCTCTAAGGTCCCAGAAGGCTTCGCATGGTGGCTGGCTGCGTCGTGACTTGGGGAACCAGCTGGTGGGGAGGAGCCTCCTTCAGCTGGAGTGTGCACACCATGCCTCAGATGTCTGGAAAGGGACCACAGTCCTGTCCCATTGCCAAGGACACAGTGAGAAGGTCCGTTCCTTTCTGTCTCGTGTCTAGGCTGCCCCTACTCTCACCTGACCCTCTTCGATGCGGCCTCTGATCATCACTCTGTACTGATCACTCACCGTAAGTGACTACAAATAAAATTCTCGTCCTTTAAGGCTTAAACACAGCTGATTCTATGAACACCTCCTGGTGCTGCTGCCTCCACATTTCCGTGTCTCCTGACCTTTGACCTCACCAGGCCATGCTTTCCTCACTGTTCCCTACTGACCGTTACTGGGAACTCAGCGTTTCCCCCTCATTTTCCCCAAAACCCTTCCCTTGAAGCATTTGTGTGCAACCAAATGTACCAAAGGTTTGGGGAGGGAAAGAATCTTAAACCACAGAAGCACAATTTAAAATTAAGTATTGAACATCCCTATGTTCGAAAGCTTCTAGCAGCCTATGAGAGTTCCCCACAGGCCTCTGAGTCTCTAACCTCCTGCTGTCTGCACTGCGGTGCTCACTCCCCTCCTCAGACTCTACTGTGCTGCAGGGCCTCCTCCTCAGTGTCCGCTCTCTTTGTGATGCGAGCCTGTCTGGGTCCAGACCTCTGTCCTTTCAGCCAGAGATGCATGAGCATGCTATCAAAGGTAGTAGGGCCATGAGAAAGGTAGCCACTCTCCTTCTCTACCCTCTCTGCCTGCTTGGTTCCTACTTATTCCTTACCTGGACGTAAAAATTCTACACATCCTAAGGGAAGCCGTATTTCCCATGGTGACCTTACTATGGTCAGCTGCTTTCCAAAGCAGCTAAGTCCCCAGCACCCAGCATAGAGTCTCATGGTCCCCTGACTTTACCTTTGAAGAAAATGTCAGAGTGACCCATCTGTATAATGATGTCATGAATATTCATCTCATCTCCCAGATTGTAAGCTCCCCAACCGAGTCGCCATTTGCACCCGAATGCAATGTGGTGTTTGAGTAAGTGAAAGAATAAATTAATGAATGAGAGAAAGAGCATCCTTAGCAGAGGAAACCAAATGTTCAAAACACAGAGGTGGGGGAAAACCATGACACAATCAGGAAACAAAAAGTAGTTTAAAATGTCTGCATTGGCAAGGCCCCCACTAACCCATCTGGCTTCTGCACGCAAGTGAGCAAAAAGTGCCTTTCCTTCTTGGTGTGTGACCCCTTGCCAGGGCTCATGGGTGGCTGCGTTTCTGCCCCTACAAGCCCTCCTGGCCAGATGCACTTGTGCAGGGCGCCACCTGCACATCCAGATGACGTAGCCCTGCTGTGTTGGGCAGTGGCGAGGGAGGTAAGCAGGAGCTAGCTTGTGCTAAACCTGGAACTTCATTATTTCTTTCCCGGATCACTGCACCAGCCTCTTGACGGTCATCCATCTCTGTGTTCAAGCTCTCTTCCAATTCACCCTATTACCAGAGCAAGAATGATCTTTGTAAAATGTAAATCTTGTGTTGCTCATCCGTGTAAGATTCTCTACAGTGTTTCCTAGCCCTGCAGGAGGCCCTATAAAAACTGCTAGCAATACCCTCAGGGTTTAGTCCTTGGGACTCCTTCTCTACTGCAGCCAAAGAGAGGCTGTTCTATACGGTGGTTAAGATGGGGACTTGGAAGCCTGACCTTCTGGAACCTTCTGGTTCTGCCCCTTGCTAACTACATGATCCCAGGAAAGTTGCTTAACCTCTCTGATTCCTTTCGACAAATTGGAGCTATTAATTACAGCTACTGCATAGAGTTGTTGAGGGGATTTAAGGAGGTAATTAATATAAAGTATTCTAAACAGTGCCTGGCACATAAAGTCATAATTAAACTCAATAAACATTAGCTATTATAACTACTAATAGTAGAGCTGCGATGGGCGCACAGGAGGCTCGACACTACGTCATCCTATTATTTCAGAGCTCGCACAACATGCTGTCAGAACAAAGCAGGGGAGTGATTAATTTTTCCTGAGGAATCAGGAAAGGACATAACAGAAAAGTTCATATTGGAGCTGGACTTTGGAAGATGAGTCAGAGTTTTCTAGGACAAGTCATGCAGGGCAGAGGGACTGCATGAGCAAAGGCGGTAAGGGGCAAAAGTGCATGGGACGTTCCCATAAAATAGGGATACTATGTGCTCATTTGCAAATACTGACCCTACACATTTAATCTCCCTTTATAAATCACGTTTCATTTCAGCCTCAGCTCGAAGGCAGAGAGCTCTGCGGTTTATTGCACAGAGAAAGGAGCGAAATCTGCATCTCACCACTGATGCAGAGGCTGCCCAGACCGCTCACGTCTCCCAGGCCTGCACCAGCGCTGTTTGCTGGGTGACTTTCTGCAGAAAGCCCTATGGCTCTGTGCTGAGGGCTTTCTCTAGCTGCAGAAAAATGCTTTGCCGCCCGCACAGAGCAGGCTGGAAGTGGCGGGGGCGGGGGGGCAGTTAAGAGCTTGGGAACAGCGCTCAACCAATGACAAACAAGTTGGTGAAAGAGCCATGAGGCTTGTTGTGAACCATCTCCAGAGCTTCTCAGGGGCTTGAGCCCCAGTTGCCCACAGCGTTAACCTGCCCATGAATAAATAGCTGCCTTCCCTGTGAGGAAATGCTGTCTCATTTCCTCACGTTCCTGCTGGGATTCTGGGATCACCTGACAAATAAGCTCCTTGCACCTGCTTTTATGTGCTACTTCCGGGAAACCAAACTCAGTCTTTTGAGACTCGAAAGTCCTTGTGACCAAGCTTAATCTTGCTACTATGTGCTTTGTGAGCACCCCCTGCCCCCACCATACCTCAGGTTCTTCATCCTCAGTAAGAGTGGGGTGGGGGGAGCTGCAGAGATTTGAAGTAGCCGAGATGAAATCAGGAAGTCCTCCAATGCTAACATGGCATGCTTTTGACTCAAGCCCAGCTCTGCCCGGGGGTGGGGGGTGGGGGCAGGGAGCAGGCGGGCGGTGGAGGAGGGGTACCGGGAAAGCAAGCTGCACACTGGCACACTGGAGCGGAAACAGCACAAAGAGAGAAACACTGAAAAGTAGCTTTTGGAGAATTGAAATGGGTTTGCCATGAGCAATAACGACATGAAGTTGCTGCTTTGGACTGTAAAAGGGTGATGTTTAAAAACAAATCGTACTCTTAAAAATACCATGAAGAAACATTTTTAAAAGTGATTTGTAATTGAGCGTGGACCACAAAAGCATTCAATTTAATATGTGAGGCTCATAACTATGTCCCTGGGTGTGAGAGTTCACATCAGTTAGAAGGCGGTGGAAACTGCTGGGCACCCAGGCAAAGCAGGGTCAGTGTTCCATTAACCTACAACTAGTGTCTCTCTCGACTTCCAGGCCTAAGTAAGATGACTGTAATTTCTTCTTTTCTCCAGGGTGAAAAGTTGGGAGAACTTTAAAGGTTATATATAAATATAAATCCTGGAGACTTAAATTGAGCTAGTAACAGTTTACTTTCATATTTCAAAACCAAATCTCAGCTTTAGCTCAGACTCACAAAGTAGAAATGTCAGATTTGTTACTGTGGTCTTACATAAAATCCACAACTTTCACTTAAAGAGGAAAGAAAACCCCCACCATTTTACCCTATCCCCTGAATAGAATACAAAAGCCTGATCCGTCTCTCTGAGTGGTTTGTATGTAAATTTTAGAATCTTGTCCCTTCAGAAAGAGAAGGATCCTCAGGCATCAGCTAGCTCAGCCCTCCTTTGCCTTTGCCCCTCAGGCCAGGTCATACTTTCTCTGATCAGCCTTCTCTAGGAGTAAGGCTCACCAGCCTCTGCTTGTATGCCTCCAGTGATGGGGAACTGTCTACCTCTGAGCCGGAAGCCGCCATTGGACTACATGGACAATTAGAAAGTTCTTTCTTTTACTGCCTAAACTCTGCATCCCTGCATTTCCAACCACATACACAAACAAACCCAACACTGAAAATAACTCAAATGAATCATTTACTCCAAAATTACATCCTCACTATTGGTGATTTATTCTTAAAAGAATAATTCACAAAACTGGGAACTTCCCGTAGAAGGGCAGAATAATCTGGAAGGAGAAGTACATGAAGACTAAAGAAACCGGCCATTTTAGACTGCTCACCATCGTTTTATAAAGACGATTCCACATCGATCACTTTGTGTAGCTCTCAGTACCACTCTAGGATGTTGAATTATTTACAAATGAAGAAGCAAACTCAGAGGGAGAGTGAGGTGCCCCAGCCCTGTCACTCAGTAGTGGCTGTGGTCTTCGAGCCCAGAGATGGGACTCCGCTGCATCACCCCACCACCCTGCTCACATATGCAGCATTCTCTGTGGATAGTACTAGCTTCCAGGCACACAGAATAGATGTGCAAAGAATTGACAGTCCAAGCAGAGGTCAATCTAATAAAAAAGGCAGGCAAGTAAGTTATTGCAGTACATTGCAGTAAGGACTGAAAGTAGAGGTAGGAACAGAATACTTTGGGAAAATAGAGAAAGGAGAAACAAATTACCTGGCAGAGTTGGGGAGGTATGTTCACAGATATGACATTTAATTTGAATTTTGAATGGTGAGTAGAGATTTCTGTACAGAAAAACGGAATGTATTATATTTCAGGCAGAAGAAACAGCACAAAACAAGACAAGTTGGTAATAGGTCACAGCACGTTTGGGGTAGAGTGAGGTGCTTGGTGTGGCTGAAGCATCAGATGTGAAGGAGTATAAAGCAGACCAGCTTGGAGAAACAGGTAGAGGCAATGCTAAGGCCACAGAATACCACTATAAATTGAGCGCCATGATGTAGCCGAGAATGGGATAGGGTCAGGGAGGGTGAGGAAAGGGCAATGAATATATCCAAGGAGCATCTTATTGTTTGTTTCGGAAGAAAGAGAAGAAATTAAAGGATCAGAGGCTGCTAAGGGATGGCTGTTTGTGGGATTGTTGCAGTATCAATGCAAGAAAGGAAAGAAATAAGGAAGAGTCCCCAGCAGATGAATGGATAAACAAAATGTCTATACACACAATGGAATACCATTTAACATAAAAAGGTATGAAACTCTGATATATACTACAGCATGGATGGACCTTGAAAACATTATGCTTAGTGAGATAAGCCAGTCACACAAGGACAAATGTATGATTTCACATATATGAGATGCCTAGAATATGCAGATTCACAGAGCCACAAAGTAGACTAGAGGTTCCCCGGGGGTGGGGAGAGGGGGGAAGGAAAGAATATTGTTTAATGGATATGGAGTTTATGTTGAGGATGATGAAAAAGTTTGGGGTATAGATGGTGGGGACAGGTACCCAGCATTGCGAATGTACTTAATGTCACTGAATTGTACAGTTACAAATGGCTAAAATTATATTGTTATACATATTTACACAATAAAAATAAGGATTGGTGGATGGGTGGATACATGCTAAAGCAAATACAGTAAAGCGAAGAGTTCAGATTTGAGCATGCTGTTGCTGAGTACGGTACCTGTGAGCTGTCCCGTTGGAACTGCCTGACAGCTCTTCGTGTCTGTGGGTCTGGAGCCTGCGGGAGATCCGAGCTGTAAGACGTCCTTATAATTCCTGCTTGGGGAAAACACAGCCCGCCTCACAGAGCTAGTATCGGATCTATGCTCTTGTGTTGGGGGGTGGGGGAGGGTGCTGCCCAGTGGTTAAGTAATTTTTGGGTAGTGAGTCACTTGAGACTTTATTTTGTTGGGGTAAACTGGGAACGGGAGAGGGTGGAGCTTCTCTCTGTCCAGTGAGGCTTCTGGAACTGGTTTGGATCGCGTATGTGACAACTGAATTTGGAGGTGGGGAGAGGCGAGGACAGGAAGGACATGCCCCAGCTGCTGGCAGTTCTGTGGGGAGGCAGGCAGCCTTCAACCTTCAGCCTCACCAGGGACTGGCCCAGCTGCAGAGCCACCTTGTCCGAGGTCCCACCCTTCCGGGGGCAGCCCACATCCAATGACTAATAGGTATAAAGGCACAGTCATTTTGGCCTAATGTGAGACCTGACGGGTCATGTTAGCTCAACAGCCCCTTGGGGTTGGCCAAGGCTGCTACCAGGCCCACATCACAGCTCAGCCTCTCCCTAGCCCAATCCTGTGTCCTTCCTTCCACTGGTGTGGACCCAGGGCACTCCCTATTAAACATCTTGCACTCTGAATGCCAGGCTCAGAGTCTGATTCCAACCTGTGACTAATCAAGCTCCTTTTTCTTTTTTTTTTTTAAAGATTTATTTATTTTAAAGAGAGAGAGCAAGAGAGAGAAAGTGAGTGGGGGGAGGGGCAGAGGGAGAGAATCTTCAAGCAGATTTCCCACTGAGCACAGAGCCCAATGCAGGGCGGGCTTGTTCTCACAACCCTGGGATCATGACCTGAGCCGAAACCAAGAGTCGGATGCTTAAGTGACTGAGCCACCCAGGCCCCCCTGACCAAGCTCCTTTGACTTTACCTAGTCATGGTCCTTGCTATAATCACAAACTCTGCTGACTCCATCTCTGAAGACAGACCCTAAGCTCTGCCTTCTCTATGTGGACTGGTGAGTAGCTAAGGGCTGTGTTCTATTTTACAAGACAGACTGTTAGCAGGCTTCAATTAATCCAGTTGGACAAGTAACAAAAAGACTATCATGTGTTCAGCAGATAATTCCATCCTAGATGCCCCAAACACCCCCACAGCAAAAGCCATTAAAACTTGTGTGTTTTATTTTCTCTCTCCAGCAACCCTGAAGTGTTTGCTGACATTTGAAGTCTGGTAATAATCATTGTCCCCTAGCCATGTTTCTGAATCTTCAGGCAAATTCATGGCTGTCCCATTTTCTGAGTCGGATGTTCTAATCAACTAATCCATTCTAAAACAGCCTTGCTTTTGGATATAAAAGGAAATGATAAAAACAAACATCTTTAAATCTCAGGGTCCAAAATTACACTAGAAAAAATTCCCAAAGGAAACACTGGATGGTCACAGAAGACAGGCTTTATTAATAAAAATAAATATATTTTGACACTTTGATACATTTACATGAATCAAATGAACAAAGACTGGGGACAAAAGATTGATCATTCAAAGCCTCTTAGAGGGATTTAATTTTTTGTTTTGTTTTGCTCTTGGTTGAAGCCCAGAATATTAGGCAAAGTGCATCTTGCATTGTACTCAAATAAATCTCAGAACACAAAGCTGGCTTAACAAGGATAGGGATGTATAAACTTTTATAAATAAAAAAGACTTCAAAGAGATTCATTCCTTAAAATTGCAGCAGCCTGCTTAACAATAGCTCATGTTTGCTGAGCACATAATGCCAGCCGCTAGGCTGTTTAGGTATTACCTTGTTGAATCCTCCCAACCCACCTGAGATAGGTAGGACCGGTGTGCAATGTGAAGGATGCCTCCCTCCTACAGTTGGGCAACATGCAACCCTGGGCCAGGCATTACTTTCTCTTTTTCAGATGAGAAAATGGAGGCAAAAAAAAAACTTGTCCCCTTGCCACCAACAGACACCATTGGTGCATGATTCCGCCAGGACGGGAAGCAGGCTGACTTGACTAAGCCAGGGCTCCTACCACGCTACCCTGCACTTCCCCCTCTGCTAGAATGCACAGAGCTCACTGCAGCAGGCTAGGTAGGCCAGGTAGTGTAGTCTCTATTAGGACGTCCTCCTTATCCTAGCCGTTCTCTCTGCCTGCTCAAAACCCACGCATCCTTTAAGGCCCAGCTCAAATGTCAGAATTTTCCCCGGGCCGTTTCTTCTTGTAGCAGAATTAACCAGATTCTCCCTTTGTCTTCACAGTACTCTGTACCTAGATATTTTGTTTTTCCACAATAGAAGGGTAACAGCATTCAAAATGTTAATGAATGCACCTCTGGTATTCCTAACAGTGGGTTTGGGGACAGGTATTTCTCTTGGTCCTGGAGGCAGGAAAGAAGCATTTTCTCCTGCCGTTTTACTTGCCCTCCAGCCCCCATCTCTCTCTCTCTTTTTTTTTTAAAAATTTTCCTCTTCCTTCAGCCTCCAGAGTTCACAACTGGATTTGTTTATACTTACTATCACATTTTCCACGTTGAAGTCTAACCCACCTTGTTGTCTCATTCTCCTTAGGACTCGAAGTTCCTCAAAAGCAGGGATGGAGCTTCATTGATCTCTGTATCCTCCTTCCTCGGCACCTAGTACTGGGCCCAGCACACAAGTGCTCAACAGAGTTCAAGAAATGCTCCTGTGTGCTTGATGCATATTTCTCTATGTCTTAGTTCAGCGACAGCAAAGTGCTGATCAAATATATAAATCTATAGGACATAATTCAGAATGTTAAGTTCAACTGTTACTGATGGAATAAAGAATTTATTAGCCCATTTCAAAATGGCAGCACAGAACATAAAAAACCCTGTATGTTAGCTCTTTCATTTGTGCTATGATTGAAGAAAGGTTTCCATTTCAGAGGGAAACCACCATGTGCTTAAATTAAATATGCCATAATGTCCGTCCTGGGCTAATGCTAAGTCTTGCATTATAGGTTGTGCAAGATGATTATTTAAAGATATGCATTCTAATCAATGGAGGTGAAGGTGTATGATATACTAAGTTATCATATAAAGGACTCAGGGTAGTCTAAATGTACCTGTGCTTCTCTCATGTCAAAATTTATATCAAATTAGAACGTTAGGCCAAAGTAATTTTATCTCCTAATTTGGAGAGACAGACTCACATTTACACTGACCGCTAAACTCTTTGGACACAGCAAGTTCATCCATCTAGAAGGAACTAGAGGCACATGAAAACTCATACTAGTCAGATCTGATGACATAACATCAATACTTAAGAGGTCGCTGACAGGACATTTTTGTTCTTGTTTTACGCGATCATTTCACGTTGGTGACCGGGTCTCCAAGCCTACTCTACGTCAGAAACAGAAAATTTGCAGAGGAAAAAGAAATTCTGAAATAATGACATGTGCCAATTGTCAGCAAGGACAGGACAGAGACACCAAAGCAGCATCAATGCTAAAAATAAAACAAAACGAAGAGCCGTAATCACGTGGAGGCAGTCACTGTGGGCCACAAAGGCTCCCCTCCACCTCAATAGCCCTGTGTCCGTGTGGGCCGATACAATACGTGCTGTTCATACTGGTGAGCCAGAATCATCATGAATGCATTAGAATATACTATCTTCTAGTTCAAGGAGGTTAGGAAATATAAGTTTAGATACTGCAGTCAATAGTTAAAAGAACAAATATTTTAATGGAAGTATAACAGAACTATTTGAGAAATTCAAATATTCAGAACTCATGAGGGTTCAAGTAGCTGAGGTTTAGAGAATGTAAAGCCCATCCTGACAAAATTTTCTTTTAAAGGCAAACTTTCTAATACCATCAGATATCACTGCCTTTTCTAATTCAGATTTAACTTAAACATCACTACTTTTTAAATTGGTTCATCTCAATATACCTAACTCGAAGTACAACACAATTTATCTCAAAAATCATTTACGTGGAGGGGCGCCTGGGTGGCTCAGTCAGTTGTGATTTCGGCTCAAGTCATGATCTCAACGTCATGAGATTGAGCCCCATGTCGGGCTCTGTGCTGGGCGTGGAGTCTGCTTAAGAT
The DNA here is from genome assembly GCF_002201575.2 of Neomonachus schauinslandi. Classification (NCBI taxonomy): domain Eukaryota; kingdom Metazoa; phylum Chordata; class Mammalia; order Carnivora; family Phocidae; genus Neomonachus; species Neomonachus schauinslandi. Next base: position 37,157,102 of record NC_058406.1, read on the forward strand.
TCTCTCTCTCTCCATCGCTCTCTCCTGCTCCTCTCCCGCCCTCCCCCCCCGCCACCTTAAAAATCACTTACATGGTGTGGACAATCCTACAAAGAGACTTTCAGATGAGAGCATGATGGTGTGTTGCTGAAGAGAAAAAGGATAATCTGATTTTTATGCTTCCTTCCCTTTCCAGTCTTCACATTTGGTTTAATAATCAATATAAAGAATTGCAATTTCTATAATGTGTGTCTCTGCCAAGTAGCATCAATCATACCTTAATTGTAATTATTCACATCTGGCAAGACTTCAGGTCTAACTGGACACATTTTCTCTTCATATCTTACAAACATTAGGAACTTAAGAAAGGCTACGTCCTTTATACTCATGTATAACCTAACAAGCCAGAGAATCATTCAGTGTTTCCAGTTTGCTATTTTACCTTCTGACAAGTTTTATAAAAGCGAAGGGAATGAAACGAACTTGCATTACATACAAGATGTTGCCTACACAAATGCCAGAAAGGAAGCAAAATGAACAGCCGGAACATATGGCAGTGAGCTGACACATAAAGCAGCTAGTTCCACATGAGCAACAAGGAACATCTTGAAATGTACAAGGCATATGTGTTTGAGGAAGAAGACTGAAGTGTTTCATAATAAAAACAGGACAAAGTGAACCATGAGTGCTGAATAAAGTTTTAATTAAAAATGGATTTTTAGCCTTCAATGTGAATATACAATATGCTTCACAGATGGATTTTCTATTTAAGCCGTACCCAAACCAAAAAGTAAGTGAGACAAATAAAGCTTCTGAAAATGGCACAGAGGCTAAAATGTATGTAAATAATAGAGTGTTCTGGTACAAACAAACAAGGAAGGAAGAACAACCCTTCTGTCATCTATTTTCTGCTCGCACATTGCGTAAGTAGACCATATAACCTGCCTTTGGTGCAAACACGTTTCTCCTCAGTTTAAATGTGTAACAGACACATACTACTGAGAAACAACCTACGTGTCCAACCATAAAGGAATGGTTAAGTTGCTTCAGAGTATATCAATGCAATGTTAGATAACCATTAAAAATACAATTATGCATCATTTTAGAAAAATTAAAGTGTACGTATTAACATTGAAGTAGTAAGATACAATATTTGTAAAAAACTAACAACTTTGTAGAAATTGCATAGAATATCACAATAGAACATACAAAAATATTACCAAGTTATCTCAAATTTTTACTTTTATGTGAGCAAATACTTCTATAAATCTAATTTTTATGCAGTACTGCTTTTTTAAAATCAGGAAATAACGTTTGAGAAGTCCAGTTAAAGCTGAAATATCTACCTAGAAAATGTTCTAAGTTTATCAGAAAATGTTTTTATATTAATCTCTGATGCCTGAGCAATGGTGACCCTTACCGGGATAGTTTTATTCTTGTCCGAGGCAAGAAGGAATTATTCCTAAAGTTCACTGGCTATAGGCAAACAATGAACCACACGCAGGCATCGAACAGATTGAAGATGTGACAATTATGCTCTCTCTGTGTGCACAGGGTCAATGGTTAGACTTTTCTATTTTTTCCTTGAAAAAAAAAGCCTAAATTAAACAAAAGGCTATCTAAATCTCTTTCTAATGCATTTAAACAGCATGAGTTTAAGCTGAAAAATCTCTGGCAATGACTTTAGTGTTTGAAAGTGTCTTGATGCCAGAAAATGCTCTTCTATTACAAAATACTTATTTTTTAAAGTTCAGCTGAAGAGTTTTATGTGAGATCTTTAAGATGCACCAAAAGTAAATTCAGCAATAGCCTTTCTTACTAGGTTTTCTGAAGACTTCGTTTCATGTAGAAGACACGTTTATTTATTGCCACTATTTACTGATGTTCTCCCTGCACAAACTCTAGCTCCAGGCAAGTGACCAAATGCTGCCCCCAAACAGTATTTAGCCCTCATTTCCACACCATCCTGCTGCTGCTCAGTATTTTCCCACTTACAGACTTTTCTCCTTTCCTACCTCTTCCAACCCGACCCATCCTTCAGGCTGAACTCACATCCCTCCTCTGTATTCGTGAAACCTTTTCAGAGCAAGGGCACTGGTTCCTCCATCTTTTGGACTCTTACTATTGATGGACTCTTCAGCAATTATAGATTCCTTTGTGATATCTCTTATTGTGATCTTTACAAGTATTTATGCCATCTGCTAAAGTAGACAGAAAATTCAGTGGGAACGTTTGAGAATTATTATTTTTTTTTTTTGTCATCTATAGTGTTTACCGTGCAAGTGCAATAAATAAGCTGAAAGATGAAAACAGCCAGAAAAACAGACTACAAAACCCTGACTCTTGTCTGACTTATGGCCTTTGGGATGTCAGCTACATCTGCTTAATGATACTAGGAGAAGGAAATGGCATTATTTAAGCACCTAACGATCTTTTCTGGTATGAGGACACAATTCACAATCTCTAGTAAAGCATAGGAAGAAGGGCCTTGATGTGATTTCCATATACATCTCATCCTCATCTTGGGCCCCAATTTTACCATGGACCCTTATACGCTCACCATACTAAACTTCCTGCAGGTCCCGAATATGCTGTGCTTTTTTCATGCCCCTGCAAGTTCTGATGCCCTGCCTCTCCTCTTCCGATAAAATCATCCATTAAATGACTGAGATAAAAGGGTATTCCTTTGCAATGTCTTCCTTTACTCATTAATTGCTTCCTCTTTCATGCTCCTAAAGCACCTACCCAAACATCTCTTTCATCTATTTATATTGTGTATTTCCACTACACTTCACATTTTAGAACATGCTGTGTTTATAATGTGCTTGTGAGAGGTCAAGATGTATCTTACTTATATTTGTCCAATGCCACCCACAATAACTAGTTCACAGTAGGTATCCAATGCTTTTGCTAATGCATACATAGATAAATGAATGCTAACTCTTTAGATGAAGGGAGAAAAAAACCTGGTATTTAAAAGTTAGCCATGGATAACCCAAAAGGTGTATCATTCATATGGGAATCGAGAGCCAGCCTTTTTCCTTCTTGGAGCTCAAAACATTTTGTGCCTAAAAACAAACAAACAAACAAACATAGCCATTCAGATGATGAAGAGGTTAGCAAAATGAAAACATTTTAAAAGGAGGAGGGGGGTGCTTGGCTGGCTCAGTTGGTAGACATGCAACTCTTACTACAGAGGAATAGGTGAATAGGTGCGAGACCCTCCAACCTGGGCAAGTATCACAATCACCTAAAGAGACTCTTAAAAATACAGTTAAATTAACTGCATCTGGATCCCCAAAGACTGAGATGAGGAAACTATTTTTAAGGTGATTCTGATCAGTCAGGATTTGGAACCACTGAACTGGAACATAACCAAAAGTTTCACCAGCGGGGTGCCTGGGTGGCTCAGTAGGTTAAGTGTCTGCCTTCGGCTCAGGTCATGATCCCAGGGTCCTGGGATCAAGTCCTGAATCGGGCTCCCTGCTCAGCAGGAAGCCTGCTTCTCCCTCTGCCTGCTACTCCCCCTGCTTGTGCTCTCTGACAAATAAATAAATAAAATATTAAAAAAAAACGTTTCACCAGCTTTTGACTATATTGTCATGCATATTGTCATGCATACTCCACTACTGAGATGAATATTAGGTATGTCTCAGATATTCTACTTCTGAATCCTATACCTAAGGAAAAGTTATTTCCAAATTATGATAATTTCTAATTATTTGTGGTAACTAGATCACTGAAATCTTTAAATCTCACAGAACTTTTTAGTAGAACTGCTAACAAGTTACAAGTTGGCTAGTTTAATTTCCCTTGCTGTTCAAGGGAACGAGGTGTGTTAATAAGCAGGTGAATTGGCCAACAGGTAAGAGCAGATTAGGGAGCAGGAAAAGCAAATCTTTGCAGATATTCACCAACATATAAACAAATCTGAATAAGGGACAACAAGCCTTCTCCAAAAGTACAAATGAATCAAATCTCTCTTAAAGTCTAATATTAAATCCAATACCTAAGGAAAATCAAACAATAGTGGGGAAAAGTTCTATAGGATATTTATGAGAGAACACTAATATCTGGGCTTAAATCCTAATTCAGCCTCTTTCACTTCCACTGTGCACTACAAGAGACGCTTAACCCAAACCTGAGTCTTTTCATTTGTCAAAAATGGGCATTATCATCCCAGCCCTACCTAATTCATAAACATGCTATGGGGAGATACAATAATACATAAAAATGTGTGAAAACGATAACAGGCTACATAAAATACAAGCTATTATTTATCGTAAAAGTTTAGTGGAAATAGTTTTCCAAGGCTTTGACTGTTTGGTAGATAAAAATTCACTGAAGTCAAATTTTTTTTTTTCCATTTTCCCAACACAAACACTTGAAAATACTTCCTAATTCAAAAGCTGGCATCTTTGTTTCTCATTTGGCAAAAACATTTCCGCCCCCTGGGTTTCCAGTGGAACTGAAATGAGTTTGACTGTTTTTGTTTAAGATTATCAACAAAAACCTCTCCAAATTATGCAGTTTCTATGCCAAAACACATTCTTTATGCAGCACAGTTGTAGGAATATATCATATGTGAACAACTGCTGGACCACAAAGAAGAATCAGAATGGCATATTTTTTCTATCCTTCAGGAAAATGTGAAATATTTTAAGTATGTTCATGTCCAGTGGTAGATTCTTTTCAATATAACTTTTTATTTAACAACAACATATTATTAAAAACAGGCAGAAGGAAGCTCTACTAAGTAATGTTTCAGAAAACATGTTTCAAATGAGTTCCATAGTTAGCTACATCATCATCATCATCATCGTAAATATCATTTACAGAGCCCTTACCATGTGCTAGGCATGTCTTAAGCCCTTTATATTTGTTAACTAATTTAATCTTCATAATGACCCCATGAGATTGGTAATTTTATCTTCATTTTACAGATGAGAAAACTAAGATGTAAAGAAATCAGTTAACTTTTCTAAGGTAACACAGTATTAGGTGATTGAGGTGGAATTGCAATGTAGCCGTATGATTCCAGAGACTGTATATCTAGCCACAAGACTATTTTTCTGGGCAGTGGGTAATTCATATGCAGTAAGATCAACAGCTAAAATATTCACTAGCCAGCAATTTCCAAAAATATTTAAGTATATTTAAAATTTTACTTTGTTTATCTCTTAGGTTGAGATCTCTAAAGGAAACCTTTGTAATTAAAAAATTTTAAATCTAAAATTTCTAAAGAATTACCTGGTAAACCTGAGATTGGTCTTCTTAAGAAGGGTGTATGTATATGTATGCATGTGTGCATGCGTATGTGTGTGTATACATACACCTCTCTGGTATCAGACAGTGTGTCTTCTCAAAAAGGTAAGTGCTCAATCACATTCATTACAAATTCTTAAGAGCTATAGAGATGTTCATCTGGCTACTTCTGTTGAATTAGGGTAATTTACTCTAAGTTCTACCTCTAACATCCCCCAAGTTAAAAAATACATATGTGGTTAATTTATAAAACATATCTGTGCTAATTCTAAAACAAATGAAGGAGAAAATAAACCTCCAAGGATCAAAACTGGTTTTATAGGACATACACTCAAACTAAATTTATTTTTATTTCAAAAATAATACCTTCACAAGTAAGAGAACCTACATACAGAGTTGAAATGGACAATATTGTCAGAGACTGAAGTCATGTGTTTAGTTTCACTTGTAAAAGCCACATAAAACCTTTACCAAAATGCACACTTATATACAAGGTTAATAGGATTTTTAAAAATAGAAATAATGACGCTAGGCAGCTGTCGATGCCTGGATGGATTTATGCACAAAACAATGAAAACTAACGACAGGGAAAGGGAACTAAATCATTTTTGAGAATCTACTGCTCGTCAAGTACAATGCTAGTCACTTTGCATCATTTACCTAAAATATTTGCCTCATTTACCTAATGTATTCTTCATAATAACTATCCCAGATAGGTATCATTCCCATTTTATTAATAATAAAAATAAGGTTCAATACCTCCAGATAGCACCACAATACAGAATTCAAACCCAGGTATATATGGCTCTTTCCATATGCTGTACAACCTACATAAATTAAATAACTAGTAAATCTGAAAGTTATACCAAAAATCTGAGTAATGTGATTTCAGGTCTTAAAATATTTTTGAATATTTTTTGCATTTATTCACATAGCTCATATTCAATTTTTGCTCTCCAATCAGATCAAGATTTTTCAAAATACTACCTTTATATTGGCTTGGAATTTTAGTTATTATAGTTACTCTTTATTGAACACCATGCATTGTATGAGGTACTCTACAGGCATTTACTCTTTAAATTATAACAACAACTAGGGGCACCTGGCTGGCTCAGTCAGTAGAGCATATGACTCAGTCTTGGGGTTGTGAGTTTGAGCTCCACACTGGGCATGGAGATTACTTAAAAAATAAATGGTTATAACTCTATGAAAATATCTTCCATTTTACAAGTGAGAATACAAGTTCAGAGAAGTTAAGTAACCCAGAGGTGACAAAATCAGAGAAAGAAATCTGAGGTCTGTTCAACTTTAAAACCAACAGTATTGCTATTGTGCTAGATGGAATATTTTTGAAATTGTAAATTCATTTTCCCAGATCATTTCCAAAAAGCAGTTATGATAGTGCTTCATATATGTCAAAGAATCTCCACACTTGTTTTTCCTATTTTTTTTTTTAAAGATTTTATTTATTTGACAGAGAGAGATGCAGCAAGAGAGGGAACACAAGCAGGGGGAGTGGGAAAGGGAGAAGAAGGCTTCCCGCCGAGCAAGGAGCCCGATGCGGGGCTCGACCCCAGGACCTGGAATCACGACCTGAGCCGAAGGCAGACGCTTAACGACTGAGCCACCCAGGCTCCCCTTTCCTATTTATTTCTAACACTTCTCTGAGGAATGGAGGGCAATATTTATTATTTCACAGGTAGAAAAAATGAGGTTCAGAAAAGTTGTGGAGGAAGTGCTTTTTCTACTACTCAATGTTGGTGTCTGTCTCCTGGAAGTAGAACTTTCTGAAAAGCTATATATATAAATCCTTCCTTTGTTTGCATAGATCACTAATTTTACTAAAAAACACAAAAACTTCAGTGCATAATGAGTTACATTGATAAAAGTCTCCAATAGAATACTTACTCTCAATTCTATTACATATGTTCAAAAACATTAAATGTTTTCTCTCACCTTATTTCTGAACTATATCATACACTAAACATCTTTAAACTTCTGCAACAGAAATATAGTGATGCTTGTGACAGTTTTTGACTTAAAGACTATTTTTTTTTTTCTGATATTAATAGAGCCACCTATGCTCTATTTTATTTAGTATTTGCTTGGAATACCATTTTTCCATTCTTTCACTTTTAGCCTGTGTCCTTAAATATAAAGAGGGTCTGTTGTAGATAGCATATAGTTGGGTTTTGTTTTATTGTCCACTCAGCCATTCTATGTCTTTTGATTGAAGAGTTTAATACATTTACGTTTAAGGTAATTGTTGATAGGAAAGGACTTACTTTGCCATTTTGTTGTTTTCTGTATTGTAGTTCTTTTGTTCCTTTATTCCTCTCTTGTTGTCTTCCTTTGTGTTTTGTTGATTTTTGGTAGGGGTATGCTTTATTCCTTTCTCTTTTTATTTTGTGTATCTTCTATATGTTTTTTTTTGTGTATGTTTTTGGTCACCATGTGACTTGTTAAAATGTCCATACCACCCAAAGTGATCTACAAATTTATTGCTATATCCATGAAAATCCTAATGGCATTTTTTTACAGAAATAGAATAACCATCATAAAATTCATATGGAACCTTTAGGCCCAGAATAGCTGAAGTGATCTTAAGAAAGAACAAAGAAGCTGGAGGCATCACACTTCCTGATTTCAAACTAAATTACAAAGCTACAGTAATTAAAATAGTATGACACTGACATAAAGACAGACCTATAGCAATGGAATGGAGAACCCAGACATAAAGCAACACATATATAGTCAACTGATCTTTGACAAGGGTGCCAAGAACACACAATGGGGAAAGGACAGTTTCTTCAATAAGTGGTGCTGGGAAAGCTGGATATCCACATGCAGAAATGAAGGAAGTTCCTACCTTACACCATACACACACAAAAAAGGTGGATCAAAGATTTAAACCTAAGACCTGAAACTGTAAAACTCTTAATAGAAAACAGGGAAAAAGCTTCTTGACATTGGTCTGGGCAATGATTTCTTAGATATCACACCAAAAGCAAAGGAAACAAAAGTAAAAATAGACAAGTGGAACCATATCAAATTAAAAATTGTCTGCATGGTAAAGGAAACAACAGAATGAAAAAGGCAACCTATGGGATGGGAGAAAATATTTGCAAACCAGATATCTGGATAATACCTTTGTTAATAATAACAAAGTTTCAGTTCTCTAAGATGAGTAAGTCCTAAAGAACTACTGTATGGCATGGTGTCTATAGTTAACACATACAGAAAGGGCCACGAGGAAACTGGAATGTGTTGAACACATCTATCACCTTGACTGTGTTGATAATATCACAGGTGTTTGCATAGGTCCAAACTTATCAAACTGTACATATTAAATAGGTGCAGTTCTTTGTATATCAATTATACCTCAATAAAGCTATTTTAAAAAAGAGAAATGTTAGTGATGTTTGAATGTAGTTGCTCATTCAAAGAGGGTAACTAGTGCTCCACAGAAAGCACATTGTCTTTTTACCTGGAACTATCCCATACATCAACTCTGGTTACCATGAAATCTTGGGTTAAAATAAATCTCCAGTGATGCTCCTTTCATACACTTCTACCAACTTCTACCTTAGCTCATGAAATTATCTCTTTATTCACTATTAGTGTTTGGATGTTGGAAATTTGCCCTAGGTTTTACTGCAGTGTTAATTAAATTGGGGTCATAATCTACAACAGTTTTCTGAAGAGACACTAGCCCCACCATTTAAAAATGTTATTAACTGTAATAAGCTGAGTTTTTGTAACCACTTACTTGTTGAGAGGCAGAATTGGGTTTAGATTCAAATTTGAGCTTTACCACATACTGGCTGTGTTTATCACCAGCCAATCACAGCAGTTTGATCCTTGGTTATCTAGTCTGTAAAACTGAGATTACTTATACCTACCCTAGCTCACAGGGTTGTTGGGAAGATCAAATAATATAATGTATGTAAATCACCAAGTACAGATGGTGGTCCTAAATAAGTATTACTTTAATTCCCTTGTTTTAAGAACTTTAAAGATGACGCTTAGATGGGGACGAGAAGTAAAAAACCAAAAAATTACCCTCACCACCCCACCCCTAAATACTCTGCAAACATTCATATAGTATACAAATTAGAGCAGAGTGCATTCTCTTCCAACAGGTTCATTTACTTCAATTAGCATAACTTGAATGCAACACACTAAGGTTTAAGATTATTAGTTTAAAAAAACTATTTCATTGAGACAGTTTTGCTTAAATATTCATATAAATACCTTACTTAATATGCTAACTCTTAATTAATCATGAGCGCCACAGTTTCTAGATTGAGTAGCTTAGTTACATCTGAAGGATAGAAGATGGAGAATTTTTCAATCCTTCAGTCAAAAATGTACTGCTTTGTGAATGACAAAACATATAACATTGGGAAAGAACATTTTAGGCTGTTCTTGGGAACCATGAAATTTGCATTTCATAGAAGGGATTTAATTAAACTCCATTGGAATAGAAGATGCTGGAAACAATTGCAGGCAATTGCTTGCTTGGTCCACTGCCTCCCCTGTACTTATCACCCCTTGCAGCAACAGAGTAGGAGCTGACCCTCGTCACCTGAACGCTGTACATCTCAGTTGGTGAGTCGAGTAACAGACAGACAAAAAGACAGGCCATCATATGATTTCTTTTTTAATTTGAGAGTACTTTTTTGAAAAAATAGATTGCACTACATAAACACTAACTCAACTGATGAGCCATTTCTTTCTTCTTGAGGACCATGGTACAACTAAGATTTCTCTCTTATCTTTTCCTTTGTTTTCGCTTTTGGCTACCGCGGTATAGATAAACTAGCTGAAAGCAAGTCTTATCAGGTCTTCTTATTTCTTATGTCCAGATAGTTAGGCTTTGTATTGTTTTTAGTGACCCTTCATGTATTTTTCTTTCATGCAGTCATTCAACAAACATTGTACATCTACTCTGTGCCACAGATACAGAAGTAAACAGGGCCCTAGACCAGCAGAAAAAGACACACAAGAAAGGCATTGATAATTGAGTTTGTTAAGTGCTATAATAAAGATATGCTCAGATTGTGGTGCTGGAAACACAAAGATGAGGAAATACTCCTGAGCTAGAAAAGAGTAAAAATAAGGAAACCCATGGACACTATACTATCATTATTTGTCTGACCCTCCATCAATAGTCAAAATGAGCTCCTTGGGTTCAAGAACCTGATTTATTTCACTAACTCATGTTCAGAACACTTTTGCGGAGGTGATCTATAGAAGTACAGCAAAATGTACTTTCTTGAATATCTTATACACACACACACACACACACACACCTTTTTCCCCTCAAAAGTAGAGTTATTTTTGGTAAAGAGAATAAGGACTTAACTAATATTAACCTGTAGAGAACAAGGTAGGTGTGGCAGCATATACACTCATATCTGTTCTGTGTTGGATTAATTCCTTCCTACTTTAAAAATCCTAGTGATTTTCTAAGGCTTATGATATCCAGGCCATCTAGATAGAATACCAGCTAATTTCAGTTATCATTAATTACTAATTTCTGAGGTATATGACACCTTTAAGAATTAATTAGGACTTCCTTTTCATCTTTATAGCATTTCTATCATCTATTACAGTACTTCTCTCACTGTAATAAGTAAATGTCAGTCTCCCCCCCCCCACAAACTCAGGTCAGAAACTGTGTTTTTGTTTATCTCTGGACGTTTAGTCAGTGCTGTGCAGATTGCCTGGAACAGAGAAGACCTTCAATAATATTTGATAAATGGATGAATATTTACCAGTTCTGGTTGTCTAAGAAACTTTATATTATTAAACTAAGTGTATCACTCAGAGATAAATAATATACTCATAATAACTCATAACAAAAAATTGGGTTTCCTCTTACCTCTTCATTTTGTACATGAATTTCTAGCTATTTTCCTAATTATAATGCGACTATAATTCTATTATTATTCCTAATTTCTAAAAGCGTGGCTCTCTAACATGCTAACCACCAAGGCCTCAACAATAAGCAAAAAGTGCAATTGCTTGAGGTTCACTCCTGTCAGGGCGTCTATAATGGTCATGTAAAAATTAGGACAAGAACAGCAGAGAGCTTTCATTTGTTTTTCTCTCACTTCATTATTTTTATCTGATTTCAAAAATCCATTTTCTACTTTTGACTTCTCCAAAGTTCTAGATCTTTATTTTTATCTGATTACTAGATATTTCCCTCTATCCCACCTCTACCCTCATAAAACCTGATCAATATTTGTTTATTCCATCTTGGTTTCCTTTTCTCAAAAGTCATTCCCATCTTTCAATGTCCACCTCTTCCAATGCTACTCCAGGCCTGTCATTCTCTTTGCAGTTCTCTTACTGCACTCAACACATCCTCCCAAAGCTTTTGCATCCCTGCATACCATCTCCAGTGAAAGCACTTGGGAGTTTCCTGAACATCGATGCTGTTCCCCATTTTCATGCTTTTGCAAATTCTGCACCAAGCTACAATGCTTTATCCCCATTCCTGTAGTCTTCCACTGAAGAAGTTACCAAACCACTGTAAATGTTGAAATACACTGTTGTTTTTTTCAATCGACTCTTCACACTTGTGGGAAGGTACATTTAACAAATTTATACTCTCTATATCTAATACAGTGCTCAATAAACATGTGACGAATGGGTGGATGATGCTTAGATGTATAACTAGCCTAAGATCCTAAGGTAAAATTTAAAAAACAAAAAAATTGTAAAATGGTGGGGTCACTTTGAAAAACAGTTTGGCTGTTCCTCAAAATGTCAAACATAGTGTTTCCATATGACTCAGCATTTCCACCTCTAGGTTTACACTCGAAAGAAATGAAAAGATACGTTCTCACAAAAACTCATACACAAATATTCATGCCAGTTCTTTTCATAATATCACAAAAGGGGAAATAATAAAAATGCTCATCAACTGACTGTTGCACATCCCCATTATGACTATTACTTAATCATCAAAGGAATAAAGTACTGATGTGCATTACAACACAAATGAACTATGAAAACATTATGCTAAGTCAAAGAAGCCAGACACCAAAGATCACGTACTATATGATCCCATTTATGTGAAACACCAGAACAGGCACAGAGACAGAAAGCAGATTGCTGGTTGCTAGGAGGTGAGGGCAGAAGGGAATGGGGAGTGATTGCTGATGGGTTCAGGATTTCTTTCTGGAGTCATGAAATATTTTATAATTAGCTAGTGGTTATAGCTGCACAACTCTGTGAATATACTAAAAACCACGCAACTGTATACTTTTAAAGGGTAAACTTTACAGTATATGAGTTTTATCTCAATAAAGCTATTACTGGAAAATGAAGACAATAATGAGAATGCTCTATCTGCTCCAGATTTTTAATCAGGGGCTTAATCTTTGAAGTTACAATACAACTCTGCTTCCTAGAACTTGTTTATCTTCCATCTTAATCAATTATACAATTATAGAAATGTTGGAACATTAAAAGACCCTTCTAAATTAACCCCTTCATCACCTTATAGATAAGAAAACTGAGCTCCAAGAAGGATAAATGACTTGAACAAGGTTGTATAGCTAATAGTGGGACCATGAAGACCTCACTCTCTGTCCAATCACACATCTTTTTTCTTCGTTGAATTGACATCTTTCTTCCTGAAATTCCCAGGTTTTTTTTTTTTTATTTAAAGGACAAAAATACCTTAAAAGGAAGAAGTAAGATCAATTTATCTTTCATATTAAGTCTAATAACTATTACTAGATTGTAAGAAATATTTTTAAAAGGCTAAGGAAATAGCTACATCTTTCTGCTTCATTGTAAGAATTGTAATAACTACATCTTTCTGCTTCTTACAATGAGAAAAGACAACTATTAGTATTTAAAGGTTTTACTCCTTAAAAATAACATAACATAAGATTTTATAGTAATACTTAGGGATAGCAACAAAGACCACTTCTTCCCCCAGGAAATGGAAATAGACACTTAGCTAATATACTACATATCTGGAAATTTGCACCTGATCCTTCAGAGAGAAGTCAAATGTAATACACAGGAAAATATCTTTCCGAATATCATATTCTGAAGTTCCCCTCTGAGATCCATTTTTTGTGGTCTTTGTAAAGCCAATGGCAGAAATAGGTGTAATAGGTAACTTTTGATGTAGTTATTCACTCAGGAGATTTTCTATGACAGTGAAATTTTCTTTGAAGTTCAAAATTGTTCTTTTCACCAAGCAGGACCTTTTAAATGGAAGAATTTTTCATTTGTTTCCACATGTAAAACAAAAACAAAACATACTAAGTTTCACTGATAATATTTTTTGTTAAAAAAAAAAGCATTAGTCAGTGTTGACCTTCAAAAGCTCATTGTACAAAACATCATCCTACAACTTACAGCCAAAGGGTAACTCAGTGATTGTATAGTGTCCTATTTCCCTGACTGGTGTCTACATGTATCCAAGGATGGCACATTTGAAAGGGAGTGTGGGGAGCTGAGGGGGTGGGACGGAAGGGGAACGAAGGCCGTAATGACAAATATTGCTACACACTCACTTTAGGAAATTCTGGGCTAATTCAAAAAATATTTAATGAGCACTATGTGTCAGACTCCAGACCAGATGCTAGAGCGAAACAGGTGTATGTCAGGATTTCTTAGTACCTCCACCAGGCTAGTGTTGACTATGACTTTATCAGCCATACACACCAGTTTGCCCGGACAGCCCGTTTGGAACGGCTGTTCCAGGATCAATAGCACTGCCTTTCGTTCCCGCCATCCTACCTGTGAGTCTCTAAGTTCGGGAGTGTGAATCTAGTGTATAGATTTTCCTCAACTTATATGGCTAATGAAACTCCTGTATCTACTTTCCTATAGCCATCTCTTAAAACAGAAGTCCACAGAATACGGTTCGGGAAATGCTGATCCACTTCATTCTCTCCATGTGATGGCTGAGGAAAGTCAGGCCCAGAGAGTTAAAGAGACTCAGCAGGAGAACGGCAGAGCCTAGGCCTCCTGGCCCCTTTCTCTGATGCATGTTCCCACACATCACTGATTGTCATACCAGAACACTCTTAACATGGAGTTTAAAAATCCTATTATTAGATAACAAGTATTATATATTTTCTCTCAATACAAAAACAAGTCACTCAATTTTACATGTTATTTTCAACTTAAATGGAGTTCTTCTTTTTTTCTTTTTAAATCATAGCTGTATAATTAACCAAAGGTACAGTCAATGAGAGAATAGCACCTCATAGTCAACTCTTCAAGCTTGTAAGCCAAGTTTGCTTATTTTCTATTCTTTGCTTTCCCTCCACTTACTCCGGTAAATATGAGGTGATGGATTTCTTCATATCTTCAAAGACTCACTGGCCTCTCAGGTATGGATAAAGCGGGTGGAGAGGAGCTAATTTTATCAACTATCGGATTTTCCAGTACAAAGCATTCTGTATAATATTTTACTCCTCTTTATGGTTCCAAGTGTCCTTTAAGTAAAGATACTACTTTCCAATGAATCATGAACACTACATCAAAAACTAATGATGTACTGTATGGTGACTAACATAATATAATAAATAAAAAAAGATACTACTTTCCTGGGCCATTCGGTACACCTATGAAAACTCTAAAGAATTTAAAATTACAATATAATCCCTTTATTCTTTCCGACTTTCTACATGCTTACTAACGAAAGCTATGTTCTGATTCTGGTTGCACCAAAAGATATGGCCTTAAGATCATGCAAAGAATTCTATTTTTAAAAATCAGTTATTCACATTTTGGGTCACACATGGCCACTGCTATTTCTAGCTAACCGTATTGTAGGTAACTTAGTTCTTTGACAGAAGAGGAAGTGAATGATTATATAAACTTTAAAAACACCTATTTCTTATTAGCTAAGAAGTACAAGTAACCTTTTTTAGGGGGGATAAATAAGTAGAAAATACTAGTCAAAACAGGGTTTAAACTTAGGAAATTCATTTCTGAACTATTTATTGTTTTGCCCATTACCAAGAAAAAGGAGTTCATATTAATCTTAGACAAGATAACCAATCAAGCGGATGAAAAAAAAATCACAAGGTGATTAAGGCTGAAGACCATTTCTAGAGAGAATCTATTCTTGGATTTGTAGATGGAGATATGAGATATATGTGGCAGAACATCCTTCTCATAATCAGACTGGAAGTTGTGATTGTGGTGCAGAGCTTTGACTTTTGGAATACAGCACTCTCTTCTGTGATTAAAAAAAAAAAGGACTGCCTATGATAATTTACCATTTGAAGCAATAAACTTATTCACATTTAACTACTACTCAGAATCACCTGCTTAAAAAAAAAAAGAATACAGATATTGATCACATCAAACGTTTTCATTGAGAAGTTGACACAGACACCCATACAGTTTATCATGGGTGGTCTCAGAAGCTTTCCTGTGTATGAGAAACAGAACTACAGGCCTTTTTGTACAAGTTCCTGTATATCTTGTCCATGCTGTTCTCAAAGATGGGTCGGTGGGATTTTCCTTTATAAGAGGCTGCTCTGTTGGACCAGTATTCACCATCATCCAAATGGAGAGTGCCACGTGGCCGCTGAAATGAGCTATAAAAAAGGATATAAAATATTAAAACTGGTGAAACTCAATGAAAGGTAGTATTATATAAATCAAATATTACTGAGTACTTTATGGGTATGTGATACTCTGGGCTGTGAGAAATAAAAGATAATAAGGTCTGTGCCTTCAGAGAGTGACCCTATTCGTATGAAACTATTACAAAACAGTAAAATGAAAATTGTGTCTGAGAGAGAGAGTTATGAAGAATTCAGAGAAGGGAGTGTGATGTGGTAAAAGCAGGGCGCAGATGCTGTGGGAAGGCCAGTCATGAGAGCTCCGGGCCTCTCAAGTCAGGCAGACACGGGACTGAGTAACAGCTCAATCCTTTATAAGCTGTGGACCCTGGGGCAATTTATTTAATCATCCTGAGTCTCAGCTTCCTTTACTGTATTTTCTGCACTATTGTTTTAAAAATCAAAGACAATATGTGTAAAGTATATGGTACAGTGCTTACTCTGCACACAGAAGTTATTAACCACGAGGCACTAAACTACTAGGTATTTTATAGATATTTACCTAAAAATCTGAGGATGCTCTGAAGTTGGTAGCTGTGGAAACTGAGGCTCAGTGAAGTCAAGGACTTGCCTACGCCACTCAGCTAGTGACTGGCAGAAGAGAAAGAGAGAGCACGTCTGTGGCCTTGAGGCCCCTTCCGCTATGGCACACTGCTATTGTCCTCAAGAAGGAGTAGCTAAGAATTAGCCTGAATGTGAACCACTTCTGGAAAATGGAAAACAAGGCAAAAAAGTCTGTATTTGAAGTGATAGGGATCCAATTTTGAGGGTCTTGAAGAAAAAAGAGAGAATGGATAGGAAACTATGAAACAGACCAGGACTAGGCTAATTATAATGAGAATAGAGAAGAAAAGGCAACTCCTTTTAAAGGTTTGATAGTACTTTAAAAAACATACCAAAGTTACAATTTTACTATCATAAATATTAAGTTCTGGGCTTAATATATTACTTGCTAGAAACAAAATGTTGACTTTTTCAAGGACTGAGTTTATTTTATTTTTTTAATAAATAACTGACCTACTTCAAAAAATTAATTACTTGTTATAGATAAGACTCTCAAGGCGTGTTAGAGAATACGAAGTTTGTGTCATATAAAACTGTATGTTCTGGTTATTAAATGCCACAAATATTTTATTCATACACTTGGAATCTCACTTCAAACAATTTCTTCCTTGACTTATCAGTCCAATGATGTTACCTCTATTGTCAATTGTGAAACAGAAACTCTTAGAGCTGTATATCTGTAAGAAGAATTTGCTATTTGACCTGAAGTCAATCTAACACCTGAACACAATAAAAGAGACCACAAAAAAAGGCATGGAGTAGGCTGGGTTATCATTCTTGGAGCTTGACATGGTGTCCGTGAGAATGTAAAGTCATGAGAACAATTATACACTCACTTTGGAAGAGTTTGGCATAACCCAATAAGGTTGAATATGCAATTTCAAGCCAGTAATCCCACTCCTGGGTACCCCAGCAAAATTCTTACACATATGTACCAGGAGACATGTACAGACATGTTCATAACAATACCCTTTGTAAAAAAGCTAAGGACTGGAAGCTACCTAAATATCCAACTACATTAGATCAGATATGCATAAAATGGTATGTGCATACAATGATATAATATGCAACAGGGAAAATTAATGATCTATAGCCACATGCATCAATGTGGATGAAACTGAAAAACCAACAGAGTGGAAAAAATAGCAAATTCCAAACAATACACAGTTATACTTACATTTATGTAAAGTCTAAAACAAGGAAAATTTAACAACTTATTGCTGAAGGATAGATTCACGTGTGGTATTAACTATAAAGAAAAAAGGATTAATAGAAAAGCTATAATAAGAGCTGTCTCTATGGAAAGAGATGCAATTGGTTCAGAGCATAAGGTGGCTTTGGAGGTATGGCTAATGTTCTATTAAGTTGGATGGTGAGTAAATGGGTATTCATTTATTATATTATTATCATTATTATTATTACTTAGGATGCACAAACCTTAAATATATCCCCGTTACAAGTAATATATGTGATATGTTTTTAAAAATTCACTTTTGTGAACCATGACAAGAGGTCTCTCTACTTCCTCATGGCTTTGCTAAGATGAAATTTTACCTCATATTTTCTAGTAATATTTACTAGATCCTGTCAAACTTTCTTTACACTTGGTGTTGCCTCTTTCACACTGGAAAATTTTGAAAATGGTAGTCTCTGGGATAACAAAGGTGTCTTAAAACATGATTATCATTACTTCTATCTTGTCCATTCAGTTAAGGAGGAATAATTAAGACAATTTCTAATAATGTCAGTATAATATTTAAAGTTGTTCAAAAGGCCTTAGCCAAGTCTCAGTGCCCTTGCTTTGATATAGTTACCACATTTCTTTCATTAGCTTTGCTGAAGAAATAGTCTAGCCACTGAATACAATTTCTGATTTCATAGATTTTTTTTCACCAAGCTTAACTCCTGTTGTCACTTACAACTTTTTTTTTTTGACAGTTTGAGTCAAATGATAGGGAAATCACATACTCACAAATATATTAACAGAAACATTTCTACATCTTTTGTGCCTCTGCAACCGTATCTACCAGCCTAGGTCCCCACATTTGCCTGTGTTCCCTTCATACTACTTTAGGAATCCCACCATGTTGTGTTGTGCTTGGTTGGTTGTTTTTTGTTTATTTGTTGACTTGTTTTGCAACAAGTCATGAACTAATTAAAATTTCACAAAACACAGATTTGTCCTTATCTTCTCGTCCACAACCATCAACTTTACTACATGCTGATGGCCAGATAATAATGTTCTTTTCTGAATTCTACATTTTGTTTAGTTGCCAGGCTAGTTCCATGATAAACCTACTCAAGAGAAGTCTGAATTTCTAACACACACCTCTACCCTGCTCTCAGAGAGGTAAAGCAGCAGTAGAGCTGTTAACTTTAAAAATCATTGTGTATATTTCTTCTGAGAGTGTAAACCAAATTGCCACCCCTATCATCAATTACAATATTTAATATTACCTGGCATAGATTTGCTACTGCTTTGCTTCCATTAGACAATACATTTTTTTTTCATGTCTCAAAGCTATCTTAAAGTATCACCTCAGTGGCTTGCAATGAATAAATAAAATTCAGAAAGCTTTTTGGAAGCAAACATGAACCTGATAAGGTTCTGTAAAGAAGAGCTAAAGCGGCCAAAATACACATCCTGATTCTTTTAGATCTTGTAAAATTTGGCAGTGAGTTTATTTCTATTTAAAATTGCAAAATTCTTCAATTTAGTAAACAATATTGTAATTCTCTGGAGAGAATTTAGGAATTAGTTCAGCCTGGAAGTCTGAATTGCAAAACAGAGATGTGAACACAGAACAGGTCCTAATATGGTCCACAGATAGGTGCAGACAAAGAGTATCATAATCCTAAAAATGATATTTACTTCCAGACATGAAAGCATTAACTCTCTAATGAACTGTGAACATATTGAGTCAATTCTGATTTCTCACTACTGAGTATAAGTTTAAAATGTGTAAGTGACACTAAAAAGTTTTATTATAGTAATAGGCTTTTAAAAATTATACTTCTCTATTTTACCATGAGTATCTCCAGCATTCCTACACTCAAAGCATTTTAGTGAATTCCTACTAAACTCTAAAAAAATACTGCATCAATGCTATATACCATTAAATGGTTACTTTCAAAGTGGGGATGATATTTTATGAATGCAGTGCATTTTGTTTTAATTAACTTACTCTTGCTTAAATAGGGAGCCCTGTATTTAATCATGATAATGCTATTAAGAAAAAAAAGAAAAAAAAGAACAGACTAGGATAATATCCAAGAACTGTACAGCTTCAAATCCTAAGTGTTGAAAAGGCCTAGCATATATGCAAAGAGAAAGGTCTTAGGCAGTTTAGCATGAACTAGGAGACAAAAGACATTACTAATTTTTTGCTTCGAAAAGAATGAACTCACTTGAAACCCTGATGTTTCCTATTATCAGTGTCAAATGAAGCCCAAGCATATACTACTCTATACATAGTCTTCAGACAAAATATCTCTAAGGTGATACTCATTGAAAAGAAGGTCAGAAGGTAAGATGGATATACTACCCCCAAAATATTAATTCTAAGAAATAACTGAAAGGCCATGAGAATTATAAAATTGGCCACTTGCTATTTGTACTCAAAGAACCAGAGTTGAAAGTGACTTTAAAGATGATACATATTTTATATTTCAAAATTGTGATCTAAGAGTCAATATAAACATGCTTATATAATACAAGAGATAAGTTCCTTTCCATAATACTCAACAAAGGTTCCTATCAAGCAAAACTTTGACTGACAAAACACATAGAATATTTTTGAGGATGTGATGTATGCTTTAGAGGCACTGGATGGATGGATGGATGGATGGATGTATAGGTGGGTAGATGTATGTATGGATGGATGTATGGATGAAAAATAGGAATGGAAGTATTCAAAAGTCTTGGAGTTCAGAATACATAATAGGAAGAGGATATATTATGGTTTAATAAAATCAGAAAAGTATTTTGTGTTTTTAAAGATACCATATAAAGATAAAATGTCATTAAAGACATAAAAATTTACTGATAAATTACAGCAGTAGTTCTCAAACTATAATATGCATCAGAGACATCTGGAAGGCTTATTACGACTCAGATTACTGAGTCTCACCTCCAGAGTTACTGAGGTAGAGTCCAAGAATTTGGATCTCTAACAAATACCAGGGTGATGCTGATGTCACTGGGTCTAGAAACTATCCTTTAGAGAGCACTGAATTAGAGACTTTGTTTTCTATGGGAACAAAAAAGCTTAGGGAAAAAATTACATCTTGTCATTTATCTTCTTTTACCATTAGCAGAAACTATATAGTAAACTTTAAAAGAAGTATATTCAGAGAAATTTACTGAAGACTGGTTACTTATGGGTCATTTTTTTTCTCTTCCATGACTAAGAATGTGTAGAAATGAGCCACTGACAACAAATAAAGTCTAACAGCTTTCATTATTATTAATTCCTTTCTTGATTCCTTATCTAGACATGTTACTAAATATCACAATCAAAATATGAGTTTACTTAAATGATAGAGTTTTAGCAATGTAACTGATCATTATTAATAAAGAACCTAATTTTAACATTGGAACTATTTTTCTAAATTGAGCTATTACATGTCAAAGACCTTGATGGGCAGTCAAAAACAAAGATAAGTAACATATCTGTGCCTTCAAGGAGCTCACATTTAATAGAAGAAGACAAGATAGACACATAATGAAATAGTTATTATGAGAAAAATGTTGCTAATTGAGATGAAATACACGAGAGGAAGTGGCTAGATAAAGGAGAAAAATGCCTAACAGTCTGTTGAGGTCATGAAAGAATCTCACAGGAGGGAAAAACCTGAATTTAGTCCTAGAGAATAAGTAGGCATTCACTAGATAAACAAGAAGACAGACATTATTCCAGGCATCGTATTATAACAGAATCAAGGCATGAGACAGTTTGGAGTATCATGAAATACCAGGTATATCTGGAGAGGTAAAAATAAAGTAAGATTTAACTGTTAGGAGTCAAACAGAATTTTATCTTAGAGTGAATAATGAGCCTACAATAGGAGGACACAGAAGGGATTTCTATTGAGTGGGAGACTGAATCAAGATTACTCTAAAATCTCCTTAGCCTCCAGCATTATTTTTAATAATATGTATATAGGGGACAAGTGGTCTTTATTTAAACACAAAAAAATAGTATTTTAAACTGACATTTTGTCCTCCCTCCGGTTTCATGAATGCAGGTTAAACTCAGTATCATTAACAGGTCCCTAAAGAACATCTCATTTATTTTTATTATTCTTTTCTGACTTCCCTCCCATACTTTGAGTAAAGAGAACTAGACATAAAACTGATCTAATATAGAGCACAGCTGTCATACTTTAGGAGTATTTGCATGTTTTGCCCTGGTTAAATAAAATAAGAAACATACTTTTTATTCCTAAATGCAGTTATCACTAAAGCTTACACAACTATAGTTCAAGCATATCATCATGAACTACTAGTTATTATGGCTCTCGAATCTCACTTGGGATTGCTGTAATAGTGTCTTCCATGTCATCATCCAATCGGCAGTTCACCTAACACTAGTTCAGACCATAATCGCCTACTTGTTTATGAGAATGTCATAAAATCACAATTCTTACTGAAAGTTATATTTAATGTATTATTTTCTCATGATCTATTTAGAAAACTAAATTAGTGTGCAAGACTTGGTAGTCCTAAAACCATTCTGGTTGCTTAGTAGTATTTTTTTAAGCGGACAACAAGTTGGAACACTGGACATGCCCTGGTGTCAATATTAAGTCTAATTACCAAGGTCATATTTTTGTTTTAAAAAATGAATACAACACTGCCCTGTCCTAATCATCAGAGACTTTTCTAGACCCCTCAGCTACAATTTTTATAACACTTTGAAAAATCACATAAATATGCAGCACCCCCAATATTTCTGAATATCAACATACCTTCTAGACAAAATTTGTTTAAAAAAATTAAATCTTAAGTATTTAATGAAAAAGGATTTTAAGATACTTGAGTTAATAACACAAGATCCAATGAATTCAAATTAGAATCAAGTAACATTTTTCTCACTTAAAAATGAAAGCTCATTCTTATTTAAGAGATTTTAAGTCTGTATATTATTTAGAGTTTTTTCTTCCACTTGTTAATATTAAAGACAGCCTTTTGGCTATTTATTACATCTTAGTAGATTCATCAGATTAATCAGATAGTGATCAGTAGGGAAGAGATGAAAACTACAGTCAAGCCTGTGTTATTCAAAAATATTCAGCTGCTGGGTACCAGAGGGGAGGGGGGGGGAGGATGGGTGAAGTAGGTGATGGGGATGAAGGAGTGCACTTGTGATGAGCACCAGGTGAAGCACGGAATCACTGAATCACTATACCGTACACCTGAAACTAAGATAACACTGTATGTTAACTATACTGGAATCTATAAAAACAAACAAAAATATATAGTCACAATTTTAATTACTCAGTTCTGTTCCAAATAATTTCACAATAAAACAGTACATTGAGCATATTTCTACTGTTAGTAACCTGAAAAATATTCAGTGTAATAGTAAATAGAAAACGGTTTATATCATTAGCTAGTTCCATAAAAGAATATGGTTAAAAATTTTAGGCAATAGTCATGAAAAGTCAATTCACATTCTAATGATGAACTGAAAATTATTTTTATCCTTACTTCTCTCTTTTTGTGACCAACTTCCATCTATATGAAGCATCACTCATGCCTGGTCTTTAATTAGGACCAATGTTCAAATAAGATAGTTATGCCAGAAGTACACAACAATATGGAGAAATTTAAACATCCTGAAAACTGAAGAAATCTGAACTATACAGAGCAGGTACTAAAAAGCCTGCCAGGACCGTGGGCACTGGCAAGGCTACCACTGCAAAGGCCTAAAATTTCCGAAAAGATAGGCAACATGTAAGAGAGAGGGAGGTTGGCATGGGTAATAGATTCTTCCCAAAATCCAGCTCCAGATCCCAAAACACTTGAAGTAAAAGGTCACTTAACAACTCCTTGATAAGAGATTTCTTCCAAATGAATCTTATAGTCAGAGGACAGAAGACCTAGGCCAGCTAGCATGCATAGGCTGCCATGTACAGTAACAGGCACTCCAATTTCCCATTCTGCTCTTCCTGCAGAAAGCACAGACTCTTTGCTACACTCCATGAATGATAACCACAGTGCACATCTAGATTGTAAGATCAAGTATTGAATCCTAGGCATAATTTTGATGCAAAGCATAAAAGAAATAATTTTTATTTTTTTTTTTTAAAGATTTTATTTATTTATTTGACAGAGAGAGACACAGCGAGAGAGGGAACACAAGCAGGGGGAGTGGGAGAGGGAGAAGCAGGCTTCCTGCTGAGCAGGGAGCCCGATGTGGGGCTTGATCCCAGGACCCTGGGATCATGACTTAAGCTGAAGGCAGATGCTTAACAACTGAGCCACCCAGGCGCCCCAATAATTTTTATCTCTTTATCAATATTCTCTATTTGATGAGTCATTGCCATTATATATGCTTTTAATTCTTTAAACAGGATTTCCTTTAGTTCTTTGAACAGAGCTGCTAAATCCAATATCTGGGCCTCCTCAATGACAGTTTATAGTAATTCATTCTTCAATCGTATGGGTTAGATTTTCCTATTTCTTGCATGTCTCATAAGTTTTTGTTGAAAACAATATTTTAGATAAAAACTGCAACAACTCTTGATTTTGACCTTACCAGTTTTTTTTTTTTTTTTTTTTTAAGATTTTTTTTATTTATTTGAGAGAGAGAGAATGAGAGACAGACAGCAGGAGAGGGAGGGGGGTCAGAGGGAGAAGCAGACTCCCTGCCAAGCAGGGAGCCCGATGCGGGACTCGATCCCGGGACTCTAGGATCATGACCTGAGCCGAAGGCAGTCGCTTAACCAACTGAGCCACCCAGGCGCCCCAGGGTTTTGTTTTTGATTATTTGTTTAGTGTCCTGCCTGCACTAATGCCTGAAGTCTGTTTCCCTTGCCCTGTATAGTTTCTGATGTCTCCTGTTCCTTTCTTTTTTAAAAAAAAAATTATTGTTTCTACTTTTAAGTCGGACTCATAGGGGCTGCCCCTGGGTCAGCATAGGTTAGTGACCAGCAAATGACTGGTCAGAAAGGCTTCTTCCATCTTTTGCCAATGGATCTATGTGTGACTTGGAATATACGTTCAAAGTTTATCCAGTTTGCAAGCCTGCCCTGAATATTACTTTCTGCCTTCACAAGGCCTCACATTCAGCCATGGACTCCCTAAGGGCCTCTCCAGTTTTTCCTGAACATATTTACAACCTTACAGATACACATAATGTTCCAGACTACTAGGGGTAAGTACAACTTTATCAAGACCAACTTTGGCTACCTGGACCCTGGATCTTTGTTATCTGTCCCAACAAGTAGTTAGACCTCAAGCCTTCTCTTATTGGTTGCCAGTGGGATCATTATTGTTTCTACTAATCTCCATGTACATGGGATTTCCCATGCTCTGCTCCATATAGCCAGTCTCTTCCGGCAGCCAAGCTGCCGCTCTCTCAGCATGACTGCCCTAAGAAGCTGGGCACTGGGAGTTCTGGACAAAATGCCAGATTCCCACTGCCCTTATTGAGGCTCAGTAGATTTTCTCGATAAATGCTTCTTGATTTGTTATATGCCTTTGGTCAATTTCTAGAGTCTTAAAATTGGCGTTTTTGACAATTCTGTCTAGTTGTTGCTTTGTGGAAGAGGATTTGCTGAGCTCCTCACTCAGCCATTCAGGGGTCCATGCAGACTTCCTCAGGACCTCTGTGTCAATGTGTGTCTGAGAGGGATGATAATTAAGCCAAGACCCCAAACCCCCTCTTGATTTCTGCTGATGGAAGCCTTCGCGTGTAGGTTCTCTCATCTTTGAGATGGAAAGTAGAATGAGAGTGACTCCTTGTCCTAATATTTAATATGACTTAGGGATAAAACTAAAATAACATCCTGATCATCTCAGTAGCTTCTGGAGCTAATATCAAATATACTCTTATAAAAGGTCTTGAAGTTCTGACCACTTGGTCCTATCAGTCTAAATGTATATATAAGAGAAGTGGCAAGGAATATAAAGAAATCTCAAAAAAAAATGTACAAGCAGAACTTTTCTGATACTCTGCTTAACTCTTACTTGAGGGGTACCAAAATAGTCCCAGGTAAGCCATTAACATTGCTTGGTGAACTGGAAAAAGAACCAATATTGAGGTTTACAGCAAACTTTAAATACAGACCAGTGCTTTTCAAAATGTGGTCCTTACACTAGCTGCATTAGAAGCATCCATGATATTTCGTAAAATGCAGATTTCTAGGTCTCACCTTCTAGGTAAAGATTTAGAATCTAAGGGGGTAGGAAGAAGAACTCTGTATTTTTAAGATGCAACCCAGGTAATTATTATGCATACAAAAGTTGAAAATCAGACACTTTCCTTTATCAATCCTATCCATTCTTACCCATATTAGAATCAATTATATGGATTAAGAACCAAAATTGAGATGTTAATCCATATAGTAGCAATCTGGAGAATAGAGCTTTAAGTAAATAATAATAATAAAGGTAAAAAGTCTTCTTCTTCAGGGTGTGGACTTTCCTGGATCTCCTTTTTCCTGTTTGGATTGCTTCTTCAAACTCACCTGTAATATGCTACTTCCCTTGATGAGAGGCCCAGGTTGCCTGTTGGTTGGGAAGCAGTAGCTTTGGGAAAGGAGTTCACATTTATACTCTGTGTAAGGGACAAAAGAAGTCCTCACATGTTCACAGAATATCTAGCCTAACTTATCAGGTAAAGATCAGAAAATTCAGTCTAAAACTCAAGTTAGCAATAAAACATATTCCATTATCTGGAGCTTTTTTCTTATACTTGTTTTTCAGGAAACCCAGGAAGGTGGAAGCCCTGTAGTAATAAGCACCAAAGAATTCAGAGAACCGTCAGTTACATAAACTCACAATTTATATTACTTTTAATACCACATTCTATGGCAATTGACATAGACCTTTTAAAAATCTTCATGACATTTGCTAGCATAATCTTGCAAAAATTTTGTTATTACTAACATTTATGAAATGTTAGGCTAGAAGAACAGTTTTTCTTATGTTATTAAAAAAAAGCTTACTCATGGTCTAAAATTATGGAAACTGTTGTTTGAATGAGAATAAATATGCCTGAAAATAAGCCCTGGATATGTGGATTGGCAGGACAGCCAAATACACTATAAATCTTAAGTAATTAATTGACTATATTTGTTTTCATTGAAAAGTTGCAGTAATGCAATCATTGAAGTATTTTAATAGGATTTTATATAGTTAAAAATAAAACCTATTGGGTGCCTGGGTGGCTCAGTTGGTTAAGCGACTGCCTTCGGCTCAGGTCATGATCCTGGAGTCACAGGATCGAGTCCCGCATCGGGCTCCCTGCTCGGCAGGGAGTCTGCTTCTCCCTCTGACCCTCCTCCCTCTCATGCTCTCTGTCTCTCATTCTCTCTGTCTCAAATAAATAAATAAAAAAAAAATCTTTAAAAAAAATAAAAATAAAAATAAAAATAAAACCTATTAATAACTAATTATTAATTTGAGTCTAAATTTCCCACAAATCCAGCAGATTAAAAAGCAGGTTACATTTATGCCAGCTGTGAGAAAGATCTCAACACGCTGCATTAATCTAGCTCATACCTATACTCTGGGTCACTGTCATAGGCAGAGTCTTTGTATAAAAGACCTCTTTTCAGTTCCAGTTCATCTTCTTTCTCTGGGTCTCTCTCATCCTGAAAAATTTAAAGATTTCCATTAATTCATTTTATAATTAAAATGATGCCTCTGTTTCTTTGGGAAATGTCCTCCCTCTCCCCCATTATAAGAAATGAATTAAATGCTTGGATTTCTTAGGAAAGAAAAAAAGAGTAGGTGAGAATTCATTATTCTGTTCAATAAAATATAGTTTTATTATATTTTTCTAATAAGGCTTATCAAAGACGAGACACCTGGTAGATGTTTCCTGCATCAATAAATGAACAGGAATGGTTACTGTATGATATGTAGTAAGATATATAGTAATACCTTACACATTGTTATGTGAACTCCTAAAAGATTGTTCCTGCACTCTGAAGAATAAGTACCTGGGAAACTTATGCAAATGTAAGCATTCTAACATGTACCTATTATTCATAAGCTAAAATGCAACAATAAGCCACAAGAAACAAAAATGAAAGGCAAGGTAGTTGGTATCAAAATACATGGCTACTCCTCTTATGGGCAGCCTGTTCTTAACTTCTAAAAGACACATTCCAGGACATAAGAAATAGAATTCTAAAGAGATAGATTGCAAACTATATCATCCACTGCAACTATGTTCTTATGTATGGTAATTCTGTATAATTTACTATCAAATATCTTTCACGACTACTAGCCAAAACCCTTGTCCCTTAGTGGGACAGGAAAAGACATAAAGACAACTAGATAACAAAAGAAGCTAGTAAGCACAAACAGATTGCTATAAGAATTAGTATTAATAAGGGAGTCATTTACTTTATGTGAGAAATCTGCTGAACAAAGATTATGAAGAAAAATGTTTCTAAAAAAATTTGCCGATGGCATGAAATTGGGAAGAAAGCATTCAGTTAAAAAAATGGAAGCAATAAAATATAGAGCAAGTCTAAAAATCACAGAAAATGTGAATATATATTTAGAATTGTTATAGCTTCTAGGTGAAACTGAACCCTTTAAATTATGAAGTAACTCCATTTATTTCTATTAATGCTTTTTTTCCCTTAACTTTTTTTGATTTACTGTTACTATAACTACAATAGCTTTCTCAGTTAGTATTTGGATGGCATTTATCCTTCTATTTTCCATCTTTCCTTATTATTAGGTTTTAGATCTTCTTAAATATCATATAGCTGGATGTTGGTTATTTTTGTCCAGTCTGATGAGTCAGTGAAGTGGAGCATTAACATTACAGAAAATGTAATTGTCTGTAATGAGTGCAAAAGACACTACAAAATAAAGTGTAAGAAATTTTTAAAAATCTAATATTTTTTCAACCTTCAGAAAGATTATGCTACAAGAAGCACTGAATGAAAGAGATGTAAATAATATCTAATTTTTAATTCTTTCCTTGGAAAAAGCTATTCACTTCTGGATTATATAAGTGATATCACACATAAGCATAAATCAATATTCCTTGTTTAATTTTGTCAATACAGTTGAAAAAATTAATTTTTGACCAACAGTAATAAAAAACATTGACTAAATTTTAAAGTTTACATATGAAAAAATATATAAAAG
Source organism: Neomonachus schauinslandi (assembly GCF_002201575.2). Taxonomy (NCBI): domain Eukaryota; kingdom Metazoa; phylum Chordata; class Mammalia; order Carnivora; family Phocidae; genus Neomonachus; species Neomonachus schauinslandi. Next base: position 37,185,872 of record NC_058406.1, read on the forward strand.
TACCTTAAAAAATCTGAACCTTATTAAATAAATCCCTATTTTGAGTTGGGTACTTACTATCCTATGAGATAAAAAAAATGACCAAGATATGGTTCCCGTATACCTGCGGAACAAAGTTGTTTATTCTATGAAGTTCTACAGGTAATAAAAAGGAGCAAGGGCCGAATTATTAGGAGACAGAGTAAAGGACAAAATAGGGAAGAATGTTCTAATTAATGGAGCATTCTAAAATCAGAATGACTGCCTTTAGAGGAAGTAAGACCACAATTACTGAAACTGTTCATGCAGAGCATTGATACACATCTAGATCAAGAAGTTCATGAAAGGGAATTCTGCCCCAAGAAACACAAAGGACCAGATGATCTTCATGGTTATTCCCTTCAAATTTTAAGACTATATTTTGTGACATTTTATATATATTCAATACATATACATATCTCTTGTAGGAGTCCTGTTATAGTCTTTCTTTTAAAGGTCAAATTATATAAAAGCAAAGAGGCAAAAAAAAAATCACACGTTATTATAAGCTATTAACTATCAGTAAAACAAGCATTTGAAGAGATGTATCATTCTCATTAGTGCCAGGAAATACATTCCTGGGGCAAGGAGAAATGATTCCCCTCTTATTCCTTACCAACATTCCCATCTGCCAACATGTAAATACAGAAAAAATGGATGACACCAATATTTGCTGAGTTCCTGTAAGGTATCTAGGACTGTGTTAGGTCCTCTTTACATGGGTATCATTTAAGCCTTTGATAACCTTATGAAATAGGAGGTACTGAAATCCAAAAAATTAAATAACTTGGCCAAAGTCATACATTATTAAGTGGTAGAGCTGGAATTGAAACTCAGATCTAACTTGATTTACATTATACTGCCTCCTACAACGCAAATGAAATCAAAACCTCCATCCCAAGCCATTAGATTACTCTCCTATATGAAAATTAGGCTCAAACTTTCAGCTGTATCTATTTTTCAGCTAATATCTACTTGTTTTTTTTATGAGGGTGTTCCGAAATAATATAGTCCAGAAGAAACTTTCTCAGGATTTCCACGAAGAAACATTTTTCTTTCAGCAAAAGTCATTAATAAACATTATTAAAAGAAGCTGTGGGATTTCCTTCCCTGAAACTGGCACTAAGTTAAATGTTCTCTTAAGATTCCTTTCATCGGGGCGCCTGGGTGGCTCAGATGGTTAAGCATCTGCCTCGGCTCAGGTCATGATCTCAGGGTCCTGGGATTGAGTCCCACATCGGGCTCCTTCCTTAGCAAGGAGCCTGCTTCTCCCTCTGCCTGCCACTTCCCCTGCTTGTACTCTCCCCCCCTCTCTCTCTTTCTCTCTGGCAGATAAATAAATCTTTTAAAAAAAAAAAGATTCCTTTCATCAATGATCACTATACCTTTTGCATGTGATTGACATCTTACTTAGACTACCCCTGGGACAAAGAAATAAAAGGTATCTACTCATGCTTGCAAACCGAAAAATTTAGGGACAAAAGTGGTTAGTCTAAAACATATCCAGAACTAAAAGGCAGCAATCTCACTAATTACATAGTGTTTAAATAAAATATACACCTGTCATTCTCAAACACATGAAATTCTCATATATAGTTAAAATACCCATAAGGTGTATTCTATTGCTATCAAATTCAATACATTATTTATAGTGAATTGTGTGCAAGATAAGAATTCAAATAGAATTTGATCATTAGTTCTAATATGCATTATCACCCTGGACAATCAGTTAGCCTTAATGGCTTTAATTTCTTAATTCATAACATAGAGAAAATTTAGGTAGACTTGCTTGCTTAAAGACAAAAGGAAAAGAAGTTGAAGGACTAACTTTGAATTGAGGTTTTTCTAATTCTTTCTTTCTTTCTTTATTTGAGAGAGAGAGTGAGTGAGTGGGAGGGAGAGGAAGAGAGAATCTGAAGCAGACTCTGTCCTGAGTGTGGAGCTCCATGCGGGGCTCTATCTCACGACTGTGAGATCATGACCTGAGCTGAAACCAAGAGTCCAAGACTTAACCAACTGAGCCACCGAGGCACCCTGAGGTTTTTCTAATTTTATAACCTGGTTTATATTATAAGTGTAATAGAGAATAATAAAGTCTGAAGGGAAGACCACTTAAAGAATACTTAAATGGTAACTTTGACAAATTGCTAGAGGCAGAGTGTGAAAAAGTGATGAGTGTGAAAAACATGTGATGTTTTATATTATAAGTGTAATAGAGAATAATAAAGTCTGAAGGGAAGACCACTTAAAGAATACTTAAATGGTAACTTTGACAAATTGCTAGAGGCAGAGTGTGAAAAACATGTGATGGTTAATTATATATGTCAACTTGGCTCAGCCATGGTGCCTAGATACTTGGTTGGACATTATTCTGGCCATTTCCATAAGGCTTTTATGGAGGAGATTAACATTTACATGAATGGACTTTGAGTAAAAGAGACTGACTTTCATAATGTGGGCATGCCTCATCCAGTCAGTTGAAGGCCTTAAGGGACCAAAGGTTGACCTCCCCCAAGGAAGAAGGAATTCTGCCAGTAGACTGCTTTTGGATTTGAACTACAACTCTCCCCTGAGTATCCAGCCTACCTCATCAGATTTTGGACTTACCAAGCTTCCAGAATTGCATGAGCCAGCTCTTTAAAATTTCTCTCTCTCCATATATGTGTATATGTATATAAATACACACACATACATACACACGTTCTTTTGCTTCTGTTTCCTTGGAGAATCCTGACTCACACAATATGAGAATGAAAAACTCATACAATAAATTAGTTGGAGATTTCAGTACTTCACTTCCAACAACGGATCAACAAGGAAATGGAAGACTTGAACAACACTATAAATGAACTAGATCTAACATCTATAGAACACACTCTAGACAATAGTGGAATATACATTCTTCTCAAGTATACATGACAAATTTTTCAGCAGAGACCATACATTAAACCATAAAATGAATTTCAATAAATTTAAAAGGACTGAAATCATACAAAGTATGTTATCTGGGCTGCAGTGAAAAAAATTAGCAAATTAAATCTTTATCAAAAATTCTCCTACAAAGATGGGCTTATTTAAAAACATTTAAGAAATAAATAATCTTACACAAACTCTTCCAGAGAATGATTGGGAATATTTTCCAAATTTTTTTTTTTTTATAATTTAAATTCAATTAATCAACATATAGTATACATCATTATTTTCAGATGTAGAGTTCAATAATTCATCAGTTGAGTATAACACCCAGTGCTCAAATCATTTTTTTAAAAAACTTATTTATTTGAGAGTGAGAGAGAGTGTGAGCGAGCAAGTGGCAGGAGGGGCAGCAGGAGAGACTCTTCAAGTAGACTCCCCCCCAAGCAGGGAGCCGGACGCAGGGCTCCATCTCATGACCCATAAGAGCATGACTTGAGCCAAAAACAAGAGTGGGATGGTTAACTAACTGAGCCACCCAGGCACCCCTCCCAAATCATTTTTGTGAGGCCAGCCAAAACTTAAGGAAGACATTAAAAGAAAGGAAACTTACAGACCAATCACTATCATTAACTTAGATATAAAAATCCTAGGTAAAATATTAGCAAATCAAAACCAGTAGAGTATGTGTGTGTGTGTGTAAGTGTGTGTGTATAAATATATATATCTATAAATATATAAATGACCAAGAGTTTTGTTCCAAGCATGCAAGCATGGGTTAACATTTGGATAATCAAATAAGCAATTTACCACATTAAAATAAAGAGAAAAAGCATTTAATCATCTTAATGTCATAAAATTCATACACTTACAATAAAAATTAAAAAAAAAATCAGGGGCGCCTGGGTGGCTCAGTTGGTTAAGCGACTGCCTTCAGCTCAGGTCATGATCCCACGGTCCTGGGATCGAGTCCCGCATCCGGCTCCCTGCTCTGCGGGGAGCCTGCTTCTCCCTCTCCCACTCCCCCTGCTTGTGTTCCCTCTCTCGTTGTGTCTCTCTCTGTCAAATAAATAAATAAAATCTTTAAAAAAAAAATCAGGAAAAAGAATAGAAGGCATTTCTGTAATCTGGCAAAGAATACCTACAAAAAATGTATAGCACACATATACTTAATGTTGAATTATAAAAATCCTTCTTTGGATGGCAAACAAAACAGGATGCCCTCTATCACCACATCCATTTCATATTGCTTTGGAAACCCTACATAGTGCAATAAGGCAAGAAAAAGAAATAAAAGGCATAAAGATTAAAGAGGGAGAAATAAAACTGTCATTCTTTACAGATTATATTATACATACAAACACGAAAGAACTACCATATATTAACATTAATTTGTGAATGTAAAGTCACTGGATACAAGGTCATTATACAAAAATCTATTACAGCCATTATACTAAAACCAAATAGAAGATACAATTTTAAAATATACAATTTATAATAGCATTAAAATATCCAACATCTAGGAATATATCTACTGAAAGAAATGCAACTATGATAATTATGACATAATTGGGAGAAATTAAATATCTAAATTGATTTTAAAAGACACCATTTTCATGGATTGTAAGACTCAATATTGGTAAGATGTCAGTTCTCCCCTAGTTAAAGCACAGATTTAATGTAATCTCAGTCAAAATCATAGCATGTTTTTTTAAAACAGACAAGCTGGTTTTGGAATGCAGATGAAAATTCAAAGAACAAAGAATAACCATAGCAATCTGCAAGCAAGAACAAAGCTGAAGAACCTCTGCCATTAGATATCAAGAGTTAATATAAACCTATAGCAATTGAGAAAGTATGATTTAGTACAAAATGAAGAAGCCAAAGAAACAGATGAAAATCCAGAAAGAGACTCACATATATACAGTCCCAATGGAAAAGAACAGAATCCAGGACCATCTCCATGTAAACAGAGTGAGGAAAAGAATGGCCATTTGAGAAAAAGATGATGGATCATAAACATAGGGGAAAAAAATAAACCTTCATCCAAGTCTCACATTATACATACAAATCAAATCCACATGCACTGTAGATCTAATGTGAAAGGCAACATGATAAAATATTTTTTTAATGGGGGAATATCTTCAGAATCATGGTTAACTGAAGTTTTCCTATATGGATGTAAAGAAAGCACTAACTAAAACACCAACCAAAAGGAGGGGAAAATTGGGCTAAATTAAATTAAGAACTTCTATTCACAAAAGGACTCTTATTAAAAAAACAAACATGTATGTCACAGATTGGAATATATTCATAATATAAAACATACCCATCAGAAAATGTCCAGGAATTAAAAGACCTTAAGAGGCATATGGTACAAAGGGAACAAGTCTAACATGTGCTTTTTGAGAAGTACTACAAAGGCCAAACTGGATAAAAATAAGAGAAAATCACAGCTAAGTGTATAATATTAAAGTGCTGAAAAGAAATAACAATGAAAAAATCTTAAAAATTGCCAGAGAAGGGGATTCTAGGAAGATGTTAGTGACAGCGTGTGGTAGGCAGAATAAGGGTGCCCAAAGATGTCCAAGCCTTGATTCTCAGAACCAATGAATATGTTACCTTACATAGCAGTAGGGAATTTTGCAGATTTGACTAAGGTTAAGGATCTTGACAAGGGAGAATTACCTTGGATTATCTGTCTGGGCCCAATTTAATCAAATGAGTTATTAAAAACAGAAAAACCTTTCATGGCTGTGGTCAGACAGAGGGAGATGTGATTAAGAATTAGGATCAAGGGGCACCTGGGCGGTTCAGTTGGTTGAGCATTCAACTCTTGGTTTCGGCTCAGGTCGTGATCTCATGGATCATGAGATCGAGCCCCATATAGGGGTCCTCACTCAGGGGGGAGTCTGCTTGAAGATTCTTTCCTTCTGTCCCTTGCCCCATGTGTACTTGCTCTCTCTTTCTCTCTGTCTCAAAAAAATAAATCTTTTTAAAAAAGAATAAGGGTCAAGGAGATGCAACGCTGCTGCCTTTGCAAATGGAGGAAAGTGGCCACATGCCAAGGAACGTGGATGGTCACCAGGAGCTGGAAAAGGCAAGGGAATTGATCCTTCCCTGGAAACTCTGTAAAGAAAACAGCTCTGCTGACACCTTGATTTTAGCCCAGTGAGAGCCATGCCAGGTCTATAGAAATGTAAGATAATCAATTTGATCTACTAAGCTTGTGGTAATTTGTTATGGTAGCAATAAAAAACAAATAATATTTAAAGGCACAAATCCCCTCATAAAAACATGCAGAAATTGTTTTGGGGTTAGATGGAATAATTCATGGCAGACCAATACTCCTGTTGAAAACTAGAAAAGCCAGAAACAAATATAAATTTATATATTTTAAGCTATTAGAAAGATGAAAAAAAAGTGAACACCAGTGATACTAACATTTCAGAGGAGAGAAACTTTCAAAGGTGGACTGATGATCTGCACCACCATTTTTCCTCAAAGCGTTTGCATATCCTGAGCACAGGCTACGAACCAGAGCTTCTATTAGAACAAAGGCCATTGCTGCGACCCAGATAAACCAACAAAGTTTTTGATGGTTGTAAAAGAGTGGAGTAATGTAACTGGAATATTATGAGGCCTAAGATGTACAACCAGTTTCTCAGTTATGACCTTTATTGATTTATGGAGCTGCATGGGACTAGAGAGTATAGAGATAACCCAAAAGTATCCAAATGTTCCTACAGTTTCATGGTACTTAAGAGATAAATATCTACTAGAGCTAGAGGCCCTCAAAACACAAGAGGCAAAAACCCTGGAGATAGTATTGACACTTAAGGACCTGTAACTGTTTTTAAACTGGAAAGACTTGACAATCTGGGACTAGCTAGGCTGAAGTATCTGGTCTTGGCTCAGGCAAAGGCTATTTCTGGGGAGGGAGTACCCAGCAGAATTTTTTGTGAATCACACCACACTCGAGAAGTAAAACTGAGAGCTAGAAGAGCCTCAAACACATAAAAGTGTCTTGTCACAATATTTACCAAATTCTGAAGCTATGCCAGGTTGGGGGGCAACAAATTAATCCAAAAAATGACTGAAAAGCAAAAGATCCATGCCATATAATTAGATGGTAATTAAAAGACAAACATCTGTCAGGAAAAAAAGACTTTGGTAACAAAGCAGGTGACAGCTGAAAGCCTTGAAATGTAGTGAATTGGTACTTGACCGGTTGCAATCACATTTACCTGAGGGTACCTGATTTCTGGGAGCAGCTAGAACTGGTTGTAGAGCTGGTGCTGGCAGACAGAGAAACCAGCAGACATTTTGATGATTATGCAGAGCTGATGTCATAAAAACAGAGATGAGAGGGGGACTCAAATATATGAATATTTTCTGAAGGTTCCTGGTATGGAAATGTAAGGAACTAAACCTAAACTCTCTGAGAAGTAGGAGAGAAATTGCCTCAGTTTCTTGGTACTGAGAAGACAAAGACCCAAAACACTCTGGCTTGAAAGCACTGGAGGCTAATTACCAAAAAAAGACAGCTGAAGTGAGATTTAATGAAAGTCTGATTAAGGATAAACTGAGATTTACCAAAACATCAATATAGCCTCAAATTAGTTTGGTCTCTTTTGAATCAAGGTTAAAAGGCGAAAGATTTGATGCTACTTGCCTAATAGAGGAAAGAGGGAACCCTCTCATCATCTGGAAAGATCTAAAGCTCTTTTAGAAAAAATGTCTAGAATTTAATTATGAAATAAGTAGTACAGTCAAGGCAGTATAGTCAGGACAGTACACAAGAGTAAAAAAGACAAAGGAAGCAGATCACAAGTGCAACCCAGGTGTCAGAATTAGGAGATAAGCACTTTATACTAACTATGATCAATACGTTCAAGAAAACAGATGAAAAGTTGGACAAAATACACATAAAGGTTAAGATTTTCCAGAAACATTGGCATTTATAAGAATTAATCAAAGAGACATTTTATATCTAAACATTAAATAGAAATAAAGAACTTAATAGATGGGTTTAACAGTATATTGGAAACAGTAGAAGACAAGATCAGTGAAGTAGAATATAGGTTCATAGGAAATGCTAATAAAAGAGAAAGTAGAATGATAAATGAAGAAAGAAGTGCAAGAAACTGTGGGAGATAATCAAAAGGTCTAACAGATGTAATTGGACACCCAAGAAGTAAGGAATAAAGGTAAGGTCATATAGCATATTTGAAGAAATAAAGGGCTGGAATTCCCCAAACTAATTTAAGTAATGAATTCACAGATTCAAGAAACTCTGGGCAGGGTTAATAATAATAAATAAAACCAAATCTTTCAAAACTAAGGACAAGAGAAAATACTAAAAGAAGCCAGAGATAAAAGACATACAAGCAGAAAGGGTTAAGACTGACAACAGGCTTATCAAGGAAATAATGGAAGTCATAAGATAACAAAATGGTATTTTTAAAGTACAGGAAGAAAAGCATCTGTCAACATATACATCTATATCCAGTGAGGAAAAAGTCTTCACAGATTTAGTGGATACATAAATAAACACATAAGTAATAAAAATAAGTAAATAAAAATGAGAAAAATTTCCAAAAGCAGACTGTACAAAAAAAACACTAAGGGGACTTCTTCAGGCAAATGGGAAATGATCCAAAATGAAAAGAGAATTCAAAACTAAAAAGCACCAAAAAAGATGAATATGTAGGCAAATATAAATATTACTATACAAAATATGTAGGCAAATATAAATAAATATTATTATACAAAATAATAGTATCAATGCATTGTGGAATCCAAAATACATACAGAATTAAAATGTATGACAATAACTTTAAAAAAGAAAGGCGTTTAAAAGGAGTATAAGTGTTCTAAAATTCTAGCATTATCAAAAAAACTGGTAAAGAAAAAAATTGTATTAGATTGTAATAGAGGATACATATATTTTATAGGGCAACATTAAAAGAATAATAAGCAAATACATACCCTATGAGTTAAAAGAGGGAGGAGAGGGAATAAAAATATCTTGTTAAAGGAGATATGCAGGAGATTTAAAAAACAAACATGAATAGATCTATCAGATAAAAAAATAGAAGATGGTATAAACCCAACAATATCAGTAATTAAATGATTACACTAAATAAAGGTAAATACTGAATAATACAAAACCCAACTACATAAGACACACCATCTTAAATATAAGGACACAGAAGGGGTAAAAGTAAAAGAATGAAAAGTACCGATCAACATCAACCAAAAGAAAGTTGATATGCCTATAATAATATCAGACAAACTATATTTGAAGGCAAGAAGCTTTCCTAGAGGTAAAGACATTTCACAATGACAAAGGTCAATTAATCAGAAAAAAAAAACAACCCCACAATTTAAATCTGTATGCATCCAACAACACAGTTTCAGAATATGCAAAGCAAAACCATAATGCATTATCAATTCATACTCTCTGGAATACCTATAATGGGGAAATAAAACCCAGAAAATACAGTGTGTTAGCAAGGACATAGAAAACTAGAACTCTCAACCACTGATACTGGAACACTTTGAAAAAACTCTTCGGCAGTATATTCTACATTCCTTCCTTATGACCCAGCAACTCCATTTTAGGTATATATCCAACAGGAATACATATATATGTTCATCAAAGAACATATATAATAATGATAGCAGTACTATTAGTATTAGCCCCCAATAAAAAGAATTAACTGATAAATTTTGCTATTCTTATTGGAATACTATAAAGCAAAGGTTGGCAAACTATTCTTTCAAGGGCCAAATAGTATATATGTTCAGCTTTGCAAATTATGTGCTCTTTGTTACAAGTGCTCATCTCTGCTATTGTAACTTGAGAACAGCCATATATAATATATAAACAAATGGGTCTATTCATGTTCCAATAAAACTTTATTTAAAATTTAAAAGTCTGGAATTTGTCTGTGGACTGTAGTTTGCTGATTCCCAGCATATAATAATAAAAATGAAGCACATGCATGTCACAAACATAATGATCAGCAAAAGAAACTAAATACAAAAGGATAAATACCATATGATTCCATTTATGAAATGTTCAAAAACACATAAAACTAGTCTATATGTTGTTAGATATTAGAATGTAGGTTGTGTAGTGACTGAAAAGAGGCACCAGAGGCATTTCTGGGGTGCTGGTAATCTCATGTGTCTGACCTGGATGCTGTTTACCCAGGGGTTCACTTTTTAAAAACTCACTGTGCTGTAGAACTTAGGATTAAAGTAAATTATACTGAAATAACTTTTTTAATTACCTAGAATAGCAGTATTAAAAAATCCATGGGAAACATCTGCAAGAAAATTAAGTGACAAGATATTCCCATGAACTCCAAAATATCAGGAGACATTTGTAAACCCCCAGTAGGTACATGAGATGGTAACACCATCTGTGGAGGACAAATCAGAGGAAAACATTGAAGCATCTGATAAACCAAATAACTTCAAAGTAACAAAAGAGAGTATTCACTCAAAAGGTTGGTGGGCCAATTCAGAAAGTGAAGCCAGAATAGGTTTTCCCACTCTCATAGTAATGAATACAAAGGATTTACAATAAATTCTGAAGGAGCTAGAGCAGTCTGGGACCCATTAACTCTCAAAACTAACACGCCAAAGTCATCTTCCAAGATAAAACTTTACACTGAGTATAAACATCTGGAAAAAGAATACAAATTGAACAGGGAAGTAAAAACAAAGGGAAGAAAATTTCTACATAAAAATTGGGTAGAAAAAGCAAGCCAGGAAATGTCAGAAACTAAGCTGCCATACTTTTGGAACAAATGATGAAGACAGAAAAAAGAGCTCTCAAACTACACATTTAGAAAAATTAATCTAAATCCTATGTGCCTTTTTAAAAGTTTAGGAAAAAATATTTTATAAAGTAATCATAAATGGGTTAAATTTCATAAAAAGTTTTAAGAGGGGAAAAAAAAAGACCAAGTAAGGAGCCCTCAATGAAAGCATGCCAGAAAAGTCATGCTCACAAAACAGATGGAAAATATATTACCTATGTCTTCATGGCCTGACAATTTGTCTTCCCAAGAGTAAATGTTCTTATGAGAGAACAAGAAAGAAGCTTTAATGTCTTTTTGATCTAGCCTCAGAAGTCATACACTGTTATTTCTTCAATAGTCTATTGTTTGCACAGATCAGCCTTATTCACGTGTGGTGGGAAGAAACTACACAGGCGTGAGAATACTAGTAGGCAAAAAATCACTGGTAGCCATCTTTTACCCCAATAGTAAGAGAACAAATTTAAAAGAATTTAAAACAATTATAAGGATACTAACTGGGCTTGAAAAAAGCATAGATGACACTAGAGAATCCCTTACTATAGAGATAAAAGAACTAAAATCTAGTCAGGCCAAAATTAAAAATGCTATAACTGAGATGCAAACCCAATGGATGCCATAAAAATGAGGATGGACAAAGCAGAGGAACAAATCAGTGATACAGAAGATAAATTATGGAAAATAAAGAAGCTAAAAAGAAGATGAAAACAAAGGTAATGGATCATGAAGATAGACTTAGGGAACTCAGCGATTTATTAAAATGGAAAAACATTTGTATCATAGGAGTCCTAGAAGATGAAAATAGAGGAAAAGGGGCAGAAGGTTTATTTGAGCAAATTATAGCTGAAAACTTCCCTAATCTGGGGAAGATACAGGCATCAAAATCCAAGAATCACAGAGAACCCCCATTAAATTCAACAAAAGCTGGCCATTGCCAAGGCATATCATTGTCAAATTCACAAAATACAGAGGCAACTAAAGAATCCTGAAAGCAGCAAGGGAGAAAAAAGTCCTTAACCTACAAGGGAAAACAGATCAGGTTCACAGCAGATCTATCCACAGCAACCTGGCAGGCCAGAAGAGGGTGGCAGGATATATTCAATGTGCTGAATGGGAAAAATATGCAGCCAAGAATACTTTATCCATCCAGGCTGTCATTCAGAATAGGAGAGAGAAAGAGTTTCCCAGACAAACAAAAACTAAAGGAGTTCATAATCACTAAACCAGCCCTATAGAAATATTCAGGGGGACTCTGTGAGTGGGGAAAAAGAACAAAAGCAACAAAGACTAGAAAGGACCAGAGAACATCACCAGAAACACCAACACTACAGGTAACACAATGACACTAAATTCATATCTTTCAATAATCACTCTTAATGTAAATGGACTAAATGCTCCAATCAAAAGACAGAGGGTATCAGAATGGATAAAAAAAGAAGATCCATCAATATGCTGTCTACAAGAGATTCATTTTAGACCTCAACACACCTGCAGATTGAAAGTGAGGGGAAGGGGCGCCTGGGTGGCTCAGTCGTTAAGCATCTGCCTTCGGCTCAGGTCCTGATCCCAGGATCCTGGGATTGAGCCCCACATCGGGCTCCCTGCACCGCAGGGAAGCCTGCTTCTCCCTCTTCCACTCCCCCCACTTGTGTTCCTGCTCTCGCTGTGTCTCTGTCAAATAAATAAAATCTTTAAAAAAAAAAAGTGAGGGGAAGAAGAACCATCTATCATGCTAATGGATATCAAAAGAAAGCTGGAATAGCCATACTTATATCAGACAAACTAGATTTTAAAACAGAGTGTAACAAGAGATAAAGAAGGGCATTATATCATAATTAAGAGGTCTATCCATCAAGAAGATCTAATAATTGTAAATATTTATGCTCCCAACTTGGGAGCACCCAAATATATAAATCAATTAATAATAAACATAAAGAAAACTCACTGATAATAATACAATAATAGCAGGGGACTTTAACAGCCCACTTACAGCAATGGACAGATCATCTAAGCAGAAAATCAACAAGGAAACAATGGCTTTGAATGACACGCTGGACCAGATGGACTTAACAGATATATTCAGAGCATTTCATCCTAAAGCAGCAGAGTATACATTCTTTTTGGGTGCACATGGAACAATCTCCAGAACAGATCACATACTGGTTCACAAATCAGCCTTCAACAAGTACAAAAAGATCAAGATCATACCATGCATATTTTCAGACCACAACACTATAAAGCCACAAGAAAAAATTTGGAGAGACCTCAAATACATGGAGGTTAAAGAAAATCCTACTAAAGAATGAGTGGGTTAACCACGAAATTAAAGAAGAAATTAAAAAAATACATGGAAGCAAATGAAAACATGACAGTCCAAGACTTTTGGGATGCAGCAAAGGCAGGCCCAAAAGGGAAGTATATTGCAATACAGGCTTATCTCAAGAAGCAAGAAAAGTCTCAAATACACAACCTAACCTTACACCTAATGGAGCTAGAAAAGGAACAGCAAATGAAGTCTAAAGCCAGCAGAAGAGGGAAATAATAAAGATTAGAGCAGAAATAAATGATATAGAAACAAACAAACAAAAAACCCAGTAGAACAGATCAATGAAACTAAGAGCTGGTTCTTCAAAAGAATTATTAAAATTGATAAGCCCCTAGCCAAATTTACCAAAACAGAAAGGACCCAAATAGATAAAATCACAAATGAAAGAGGAGAGAGCATAACCAATACCACAGAAATACAAACGATCACAAGAGAATACTATGAAAAATTATATGCAACAAACTGGGCAATCTGGAAGAAACAGGCAAATTCCTAGAAACTTACAAACTACCAAACTGAAACAGGAAGAAACAGAAAATGTGAACAGACCCTTAACCAGCAAAGAAATTGAATCGATAATCAAAAATCTCCCAACAAACAAAGTCCTGGGCTAGATGGCTTCCCAGGGGAACTCTAAAACATTTAAAGAAGAGTTAATACCTATTCTTCTCAAACTGTTCAAAAAAAAAAAAATAGAAATTGTAGGAAAACTTCCAAACTCATTCTACGAGGCCAGCATTACCTGGATTCCAAAACCAGACAAAGACACCACTAAAAAGGAGAATTACAGGCCAATATCCCTGATGCAGATGGATGCAAAAATTCTCAATAAAATACTAGCAAATCTAATTCAACAGTACATTAAAAGAATTATTCACCACAATCAGGTGGGATTTATTCCTGGGCTGCAGGATTGGTTCAATATTCACAAATCAATTGATGTGATACACCACATAAATAAAAGATAAGAACCATACGATCTTGCCAATAAATGCAGAAAAAACATTTGACAAAATCCATTCTTGATAAAAACTCTCAACACAGTAGGTATAGAAGAAACATACCTCAACATCATAAAAGCCATATATGAAAGACCCACAGCTAATACCATCCTCAATGGGGAGAAACTGAGGGCTTTTCCTCTATGGTCAGGAACAAAACAAGGATGTCTACTCTCACCATTACTATTTAACATAGTACTGAAAGTCTTAGCCTCAGCAATCAGAAAGAAAAGAAATAAAAGGCATCCAAATCAGCAAGGAAGATGTCAAACTTTCACTATTGGCAGATGACATGATACTCTATGTAGAAAACCTTAAAGACTCTACCAAAGAATTGCTAGAACTAATACATGAATTCAGCAAAGTTGCAGGTTATAAAATCAATGTGCAGAAATCTGTTGACTTTCTATACACCAATAATGAAGCAGCAGAAAAAGAAATCAAGAATCTATCCCATTTGCAATTGCACCAAAAACAATAAGATTCCTAGGAATAAACCTAACTAAAGAGGTAAAAATATGTACTCTGAAAACTATAGAACACTTATGAAAGAAATTAAAGAGGACACAAAGAAATGGAAAAGCATTCCATGCTCATGGATTGGAAGAACAAACACTGTTAAAATGTCTGTATTACCCAAAGTAATCTATACATTTAATGCAATCCCTATCAAAATACCAGCATTTTCTACAGAGCTAGATCAATCAATCCTAAAATTTGTATAGAACCACAAAAGACCCCAAATAGCCAAAGCAATCCCAAAAAAGAAGAAACTGGAGGCAGCATGATTCTGGATTTCAAGCTATATTACACAGCTGTAGTCATCATGACAGTATAGTACTGGCACAAAAACAGACACATTGTTCAATGGAACAGAATAGAAAACCCAGAATTGGACCTGGACTATATGGTCAACTAATCTTCAACAAAGCAGGAAAGAATATCCAATGGAAAAAAGACAGTCTCTTCAACAAACGGTGCTGGGAAAACTGGATAGCAACATGCAGAAGAATGAAACTGGAAGACTTTCTTACATCATACACAAAAGTAAATTCAAGATGGATGAAAGACCTAAATGCGAGACAAGAATCCATCAAAATCTTAGAGAAGAACACAGGCAGAAACCTCTCTGACCTCAGCTATAGCAACTTCTTACTAGACACGTTTCCAGAGGCAAGGGAAACAAAAGCAAAAATGAACATCAAAATAAAAAGCTTCAACTTGTGAAGGAAATAATCAACAAAACTAAAAGGTAGGCTATAGAATGGAAGAAGATATTTGCAAACAACATATCTGATACAGGGTTATTATCCAAAATCTATAAAGAACTTATCAAACTCAATATCAAAAAAAACAAATAATCCAGTTAAGAAATAGGCATGGGACATGAATAGACACTTTGCCAAAGAAGACATCCAGGTGGCTAACAGACATATGAAAAAATGCTCAACGTCACTCATCACGAGGGAAATACAAATCAAAACCACAATAAGCTACCATCTCACACCTGTCAGATGGCTAGAATTAACAACACAAGAAACAACAGGTGTTGGAGAGGATGTGGAGAAAGGGGAACTCTCTTGCATTGTTGGTGGAATGCAAACTGGTGCAGCCACTCTGGAGAACAGTATGGAGGTTCATCAGAAAGTTAAAAATAGAACTACCGTATGATACAGCAATTGCACTACTAGGTATTTATGCAAAGGACACAAAAATACAGAATCAAAGGAGTACATGCACCCTGATGTTTATAGCAGCATTATTGACAACAGCCAAACTATGGAGAGAGTCCAAATGTCCATCCACTGATGAATGGATAAAGATGTGGTGTATATATATATATATATATATATATATACACACAATGGAATATTACTCATTCATCAAAAATAATGAAATCTTGCCATTTGCAACAACATGGCTGGAGCTAGAGTGTATTATGCTAAGTGAAATAAGTCAGCCAGAGAAAGACAAATACCATATGATCTCACTTATATGTGGAATTTATGAAAGAAAACAGATGAACATATGGGAAGGGGGTAAAAAGGAGAGAGGAAAAGAAACCATAAGATACTCTTAATGATAGGTAACAAACTGAGGGTTGATGGAGGGAGGTGAGTGGGGGATGGTCTAAATGGGTTATGGGGATTAAAGAGGGCACTTCTTGTGATGAGCACTGGGTGTTGAGTGTAGGTGATGAATCACTGAATTCTATTCCAGAAACCAATATCGCACTTTATGTTAACTAAGTAAAATTTAAATTAAAAAAGAAAAATTTAATTAAAAAATAAAAAGAAAATATTCACAAAATAATGAAAGACACATGACATACATTGGGAAAAAAATCAATCCAGAATAATCAACACATGATGTATTCTGGTATTATTACTAAACTTTAAAAATGAAGGGGAAAAAAGGCCCACAATTGGATTTCCAGGCTAAAAGAGCAAGTCACTCACAAGGGAAAGAAAACTGGATTTTAAGCGGATTTCGACAGCAACATCCTGTGTCAAAACCAAGAAACATATTTAAAATAAAGAAAATGTGGGGCGCCTGGGTGGCTCAGCCATTAAATGTCTGCCTTCGGCCCAGGTCATGATCCCGGGGTCCTGGGATGGAGCCCTGCATCGGGCTCCCCGCTCTGCTGGAAGCCTGCGTCTCCCTCTCCCACTCCCCCTGCTTGTGTTCCCTCTCTCGCTGTGTCTCTCTGTCAAATAAATAAATAAAATCTTTAAAAAAAATAAAAAATTAAACAAAAATAAAATAAAGAAAATGTAAGCCAAGGATTTTTATATCCAGCCAAAGTAACTTTCAGGCATAAAGACTACAGACAAAATATCATTATCATGCAACTCTGGGAATATCTGTCCCATGAGCCTCCTTAGGAATCTACTAGGGAAAGAGCTTCAGACAACTGAAATGATTGGAGAAGACATTGACATAAAATAAAAAACATTAAGTATTTACATGTGGAGCTTTAAATGAAGAATATAAAGGAGAGAGTACAGTATTATAGCATATAATGGTATATGCTCTGAAAATGTAGCTGAGTACAGTTATGAAAAAGTGGAAAAGAGAAAAAAATTCTTTATCATTCTTTAATAATTGTATCTTCAATGGTAGTTTGCTATTTTTGTTCTGAGATCATTTTGTTAACAAAGCAAATGAGGACTTGGATTATGTTCTAATTTTATCACCTTGAATGCATCTGTATTCATGACTCCTGGATTCCAGGATAAAGTCTACACAGCTTAGCCTGGTTTTCCATGATCTGGCCCAACAATGACCTTCTGCTTTACCTGGATTATCTCCACAAGGAGTTTTACCTAAAAACATGCATTTCTGTACAGGATAAGCTGGTAGGATTAAGTCACATTTACTCTTATTTCTGCTATTTAAAGCATCTAGGCAAAAATAAATAAATAAATAAAGCATCTAGGCATTGGAATTGCTACAAAGAGCAAGTGAGAAAGAATATGAACTAATCAGGCATTATGTGCCTACTGATGAAAGACAGAGCATGACTCAACCTTTCTGTTCATATTTAAGAGGTGTTTTGAAATAACCATATATTGGCATTTTTACTCAATATGACAATCATTGTGTTCAATTATAATGTTTATTCTGTTTGTATTTAATGTACCTAACTGATATGGTTGGGTATAAATTTAGTGTTTTCTATTTATCCTGCCTATTCTATATTCTGTGTTTCCCTCTATTTCCTTATTTCTGCCAGAAAGCACCAGAGTCTGGGATTTAGACATAATAGCAAAAGGACTGGGGTCTTTGTTGAAGTGATCTTACATTTTCTTGAATAAATGTGAAAATCATTTGCTCCCTTTTCACCTGGATTTTATTTTCAACTGAATCTTTCCTGATCACTGACTTTCATTAGCTTGTTTGAAATGGGTTCTCTTGATTTTTTAATGATTATCAAACTTTCAACATATTATGTTTTATTCTCCTCTGTACTAGTCAAATGTTTAATGATTCATAAAGGACTTTTTCACTGTCTCAGAAGAGTTTGATATTTAAATAAAATCTTTGTGAAGTAAAAAAGATTTTTTAAAATTTTTTACTTTGTAAAATTCTTTGTAAGGTATAAAGTAAATTTTAAAAACCCTGGTGTTTATATTTAAAATGCTATATCTTTGTCTATGAGTATCCTTTAAGGAGGACCAACCTGTACTTTGATCTGACCTGTGTCCAGAGAGTGTGTTTGAGTGTGCAGATAACAATGTCTATCTCTAGTATGTTAGTGTTTATTTCTGTTTCTGAACATGTATTCTGTTGATGGATCTTATGTTTGCATGTTTTCACATGTTTATGTTTAGGCATTTATATTTTCTAACTTATGTGTATCAGATTGTACTTTGTGTGTTTATTTCTGTAGATCTTAGTGGTTAAGATCATAAAGAATAAGGAGGGCCCTTGTATGAGCACTGGGTGTTATACGCATGTTATGTTATATACGTATATGTTATACATATATATGTATATGTTATACACATATGAGCACTGGGTGTTATACACAACTGATGAATTATTAAACACTACATCTGAAGCTAATGATGTATTATATGTTGGCTAATTGAATTTAAATGAAAAAAACAAAAGAAAAACAATAAAAACATGCTAAAATAAAAAAAGTATTAATCTAGATTCAAATCTTTGCTCCAATCATCTTAAATAGCTACATGACCTTATACAAGCCATTTAACTTTTCTGAGCCTCAGTTCATCTTTAAAATAGTACTCCTTAATAGTAATTACTTTATAAGATTACTGCAATGATAAAATGGGGTAACATATACACAGTGCCTGAGATGTAGTCAACACTTAATAAAGTTATTATTTCTATGTAATCAATTTGTTTTTCTCTGGAAAAACAATGACATTACTTGTTTATGCTTTTTATTATTATACTTAATCATATACTGTGCCACACTGTTTTTTTTACTCTTTTATATTTATTGATTGGTTTATTAAATCATTGGATTATGTAAGTTCCTTATGGGCCGGAAATTTGATTATATGAAAAGATCTCCAGTGCTGTGCATAGTGCCAGATACAGAGCATGCAGATATTTGATGGAGAATGCTCAATATATATGAATTAATGTAGGCAGAAAAATATGACTAATTTTAATAGCCTGTGTTCAGGCTGCTCTTAGTGTAAACCAATTTAAGATACTGAGATTAGTGCCCAGTTTAAGCCAACTGCATGTATGTATGTATATATGTGTGTGTGTGTGTCTATGTGTGTGTGTGTAGTTTGTTTTTGTTTAAGGGCACAAGGAAGCTGCTTAAACAGCAGTACTAGGGGCGCCAGCATTTCTGAGAGAAGAGGTGTAACTAAAGGTCTGCAACTGGTGTTTTCCTGGGGGCATTTGTATACTGAGCATAGAACAAAATGTTGGGAATCTATGCTTTGTTCAACCACAGGTCCACTGCTGGAAGACAAAGAAATCAGCAGGGTTTTGGCAGTCTTACTATACTAAATGTACAAAATTAAAAACCTGAGAGGCCAAAATCCAATGAGACATGATGGGTGCAAAACTGAGCTAACTGTTCCCTCAAGATACTGGCAGAATGTCTGAATCAGTACAGGGTGAAGGGACAAAAACCTAAACAGAAAGTATTTGAAAAGCAGAAGGGATTTGCTGCTGTCTTACCTAAGAAGAATTATACATAGTACCCTATGGGAGGGAAGGAGCTTATAATCACACCAGCTCTCAGTTAAAAGCCCAACGAGCTGAAATTAAGAACTTAGAACAATTGACCTTGAACATGGGTTTGAGCGGAGCAGGTCCACTTACAATGCAGATTTTTTACAGTACTATAAATATATTTTCTCTCCCTTATAATTTTCTTAATAACATTTTCTTTTCTCTTACTTTATTGTACGAATACAGCATAGAATACATACACAAAATATGTGTTAATCAACTGTTTTATGTTATTGGTTAGGCTTCTGGTCAACAGTAGGCTATTAGTAGTTAAGTTTTGGGGGGTCAAAAGTTATATGCAGATTTCTGACTGCAAGGGGTGTGTGGAGCCTCTAATATCCATATTGTTCAAGGGTCAATGGTAGTTTAACTTTTTATTTTTGAATATTTAGATTTACAAAACAGTTGCAAAGATGAAAGAGTTCTTGTACACAGGAACTTCATCCTTCACCCAGGTTCTTAATGTTAATATCTTATATAGCCACAGTTCACTTTGCAAAACAAAGAAATTAACATTAGTACAGTAATTATCTACATTGCAGACTTTACTTGGATTGCACCAGTTTTTCCACCAATGCACTTCTATCCCAGGATCCAATACAGGATACCATGGTGCTTTTAGATCATTTCTCCTTAGACTCCAATCTGTGACAAGTTTCTGTCCTTCCTTGTTTCTTATGACCTTGACAGTTTGGAAGAGTAATAGTCAGGTATTTTGTAGAAAGTTTCTCAATTTGATTTTGTCTGATATTTTTTCATGTTTAGACTAGGGTTATGGGCTTTGGGGAACAATGTCACAGAGCAGTGCCCTTCATATCACCTGATATCAAGGAATACAGGATGTCAGCATGAGTTATCATTAGTGATGTTAACCTTGATCACTTTGTAAAGGTGGTGTCTGCCAGGTTTCTCCAAATTACAATTTCTCCTTTCCATGCTCTATTCATCAGAAACAAATCACTAAGTCTAGCCCACACTCAAGGGAAGAATAATTATGCTCCAGGTCATGGAAGGGGCAATACCCACAATTATTACTTACAATTCTTCTGTAAGGAAGATGTATCCATTCTCATTCTTAGTCATTCATTGTTTCACTTATGTCAGTATGTACTCATGGATTTTATTTTATTCTTTGGGTTATAATCCAAATATTGCTATTTATTTTGTTGCTCAAATTATTCCAGCAATGGCCACTGGGACTTCAGATTGGCTCCTGTGTTCTTTTGATATGCCCCTGTCCTCCTCACTCCCCCCGCCCCCTTTTTTTAAAGCAATTCTTCACTTTTCATACTACAAGATGTTCTTCCATCCTAATCTTTGTCTTCCCTGCCCCAGCCCCAGGATCAGCGATTGCTCCAGGAGTCCTGGTAACTTACTGAATATAGGTATTTAGAAACCAAGATCTGGGAGCTGGGTGTGCTCATTGCTATTGGGTTGTCACTCCTCTTAGGCCTTTTGGAGGACCAAAAGTAGGAAATATGGATGTGTACTAACCCAAATACACTCATATCTATATTTGAGTCAATCTATCTGTATATATATTAAAATAAACATGAATTAAACTGTTATTTTAGACACTATTCTAACATCATAAGGTTCACCCTGTTTCTTTGTCACTTCTTTTCTGACAATGAAAAACCTGGTTGTACTTATCTATGATTTCTTATTTGTTCAACTCTCATATAAAGTATGTTCAGAATTGCTAATCCATACCCCTGTATGAAACACACTTAGCTACTAGAACAGGGGTTGGCAAACTTCAACTCCCAGGGTAATTCTGGCCCTTCGCCTATTTTGGTATGGCCCGATAGGTAAAAGTAATTTTTATCTTTTTACATTTAAAAGATGGGGGGAAAAGGTTCCATGAAAATCACATGAAATTCACATTTTAGTGCATATGGATAAAGTTTTATTGTAATACATACATACTCATCTGTTTACCTATTGTCTATGTCTGCTTTAGTGCTATAACAGCAGAGCTGAGTAGTGTGACAGGGACCCTATGGCACAAAAAATATTTACTCTCTGGCTCTTTACAGAAAATGTTTGCAAATCCCTGCAAAAGAATATAGTAATTAAATCGTTCTTTTTGTCTTTAGCCTCACAGTATCCAGCCAAAACACTATAATCCAAAGTTATTTAGGTAAGCTAATTTAAAACTGTATCTTGTATTTTTAGTACCTTTAGATTTATTTGTTATAATCTGCATTAAATCCTCAGAAGCCCAAACATCACACTTGATATTTTTTTCTTTTATTTTTCATTCAGTAAAGTTCTCTCTTTCTGATGTACATTTCTGGTAGTTTTGACAAATGCATAATGTCACATATCAACAACTTCAGTACCCATCAGCTCCAACACCTAAAAATCTCCCTGTGAGACTGGTTTCTTTGTAATCAACCTCTTCTGCCTCCGCTATGCTTTGTTATTTCAACATCATGTAAAAAAAAATCATACAATATGTAGCTTTGGAGTTCTAGCTTCTTTCATTTAGCAAACTGAATTTAAGACTAAACATGTTGTTGCATGAATTTATAGCTCACTTTTTAAAAAAAGATTTATTATTTGGGGGGGAGGGGCAAAAGGAGAGGGAGAGAGAGAATCTCAAGCATATTCCCCCTGAGCACGGAGCCTGATGTAGGGTTTGATCCCATGACACTGAGATCATGACCTAAACCAAAATCAAGAGTCAGATGCTTAACTGACAGCCATCCAGTGCCCCTCTAGCTCACTCTTTTTTATTGCTGAGTTATAGTCCATTGAATACCATAGTTTGTTCACCATTTGCCTTTGAAGAGTATATTGGTTGCTTCTAATTTTGGTCAATTATGAATAAACTTACTATAAACATGCATGTACAGGTTTTTGTGTGAACATAAGTTTTAATTCATTTGGGTAAATACTTAAGAGTAGGATTGCTGGGTTGTATGATAAGTGTATTTAACCTTATACAAAACTGCCAAGCTGTCTTGTGGCTGTGCCATTGGGCATTCCCACCAGCACTGAATGAGAATTCCTACTGCTCCATATCTTTGACAGCATTTACTAGGATAAGATTTTTTGGGTTTTTGTTTCTGTTTAACAATTCTAATAGGTAGCAGTGGTATCTTATTGCAGTTTTAATTTGCATTTCTATAATGATTATTGAGCATCTTTTCATGTTTATTTGGTGAAATGTCTGTTCAGATATATTGCCTTTTTTTTTTTGTAATTTGACAGAGAGAGAGAGCGAGAGTGAGCACACAAGCAAGGGGGAGCAGCAGAGGGAGAGAGAGAGACGCAGGCTTTCCACTGAGCAGGGAGCCCGATGGGGGGGCTCGATCCCAGGACCCTGGGACTACGACCTGAGCCGAAGGCAGACGTTTAACCGACTGAGCCACCCAGCCACCCCTATATTGCCCATTTTTAATTGGGTTCGTTATTTTCTTATTATTGAGTTGAAGAGGATTTTTTTTTAAATTCTGGATACAAATCCTTAATCATATATGTGATTTGCAGATATTTTCATCCAGACTATGACTTGTCATTCTATTCTCTTAACATTGTCTTTCACAGACCAAAAGTTTTTAATTTTAATGAAGTTCAATTTATCAATTTTTTTACGGATCATGTGTTTGGTGTCATATCTTAAAAGTAATTTACAAATATAAATTAAATAGATTTTCTACTATGTTTTAGGTCTATGATCTATTTTTATTTTTATTTTATTTTATTATTTTTTTTAAAGATTTATTTATTGAGAGAGAGAGAATGATAGAGAGAGAGCATGAGAGGGTGGAGGGCCAGAGGGAGAAGCAGACTCCCCGCCGAGCAGGGAGCCCGATGTGGGACTCGATCCTGGGACTCCAGGATCATGACCTGAGCCGAAGGCAGTTGCTTAACCAACTGAGCCACCCAGGCGCCCTATGATCTATTTTTAAATGTGCATTTTTAAAAATCCAGAACTATGCATTGAAAAGACAACAAATGCAAAGTCTCTGCTTAATTGACTTTGTACTATTGTCAAAACTCAGTTGACAGTATTGATGTGGGTCTATCTCTGAGGTATCTATTCTATTCCTTTGACATATGTGTCTATGCTTTAGTCAACAACACACTGTCTTCATTGTTGTGCTTTATAGTAAGTCTTAAAATTGGTTACTGGGTACTCCAACTTTGTTCTTTTTCAGAATTGTTTTTGGTTTTTCAATTTCCTTTGCCCTTTCCATATACTTTTAGAATCAGCTTGTCAATTTCTATTAAAAAGTTTGATAGGGCTTTAATTATGATTGCACTGAATCTAGACATCAAATTGGGGAAAACTGACATCTTCATACTGAGTCCTCCAATCTGTGAACATGATGTAGTTCTTCATTTAGTTCTATCTTCTTTGATTGCTTTCAACAGCATTTTGTAGTTCTCAAAATGCAAACGCTGCACATATTTTATTAGGATTATACCTAAGGACTTCAATTTCTGGTGCTATTGTAAATGGTATGGATTTCCTAATTTAAAATTCCAACTATTCATTTCAGATATATAGGAAAAATTTGACTTTCTTCATATTTTGTGACCTTGCTAACCTCACTTACTAGTTCTGGGAGCTTTTCTGGATATCCTGTGGAATTTTCTGCAAAATAATATCCTCTGCAAATATAAGTGTTTTTTTTTTTTCTTATTTTCCAACCTGTATCCCTCTTATTTCTTTTTCTTATCTTCCTGCATTGTCTAAGACTCCCAATATGGTGTTAAAGGAATGTTAAGAGAGGGCATCCTTGTTTCTGAATTTAGGGGAAAATATTCAGTCTTTCACCATTAACTACAAAGTGTTAGCTCTAGGTTTTCAAAGATGTTCTTCATTAGGTTGATAAAGTTCCCTTCTGACCTCAACTTTACTAAGGATGTTTATCAAGAATAGAGTTGGATTTTGTTAGATACTTGTTCTGTGCTTATTGAAATGACATACAGAAGAAATATGCTTTTTATTTAACCTGTCAATAAGATGAATTTATATTGCATTTCTAGAATGAGACCCTTGATTATGATATACTTTCATTTTTATATACTGCTGGATTTGATTTGCTAGTATGTTGTTGAGGATTTCTGCATGTATGTTCATGAGGGTTTTGGCTCTGTATTTTTCTTTTCTTAAAATGTCATTGTCTGGCTTTGACATTAGGGAAAATACTGATGTCATAAAATGAACTTAGGAAGTTTTTCTTCTACTTTCTGTCTGGTAAAACTGCCATTAGGTTTTTCTTAAAGGTTTGGTGGAATTAACCAGAGAAACCATCTGGGCCTGGTGTTTTATGTAAGAGTCTTAACTTCAAATTCAATTTCTTTAATAGATATACAGCTATTGAGTTTATCAACTTCTTCTTGAGTTAGTTTTGGTACTTTATGTCTTTCAAAAAATTTTTGAAAGTTATGTCTTTCATAAAGTTTCAAATAGTTTTAACATCAATGTAAACACATAAGACAGGATTAGCAGACTAGAGGACATTTCTAATGAAAGTATCCAAATTAGAGAGAGAGGGAAAAAAAAGAATTAAAAATATCAAAATAAGCACAAGATACATGAGTCTAAAAATCTAAAAAATCTTACACACGTCTAAAAATCTAATATAATTGGGAAATCCAGAAAAACAGATAATGGGGCATAAGTACTGTTTAAAGAAAGAATGGCTATAGGTTTTCCAAAACTAATGAAAAATATCAACCTACAAATTTAGGAAGCCCTGAAAATTTAACATAGAATCAATCCAAGAATACCACATCTAGGTATAAAGAGTAAATTACTAAACACAAAGTTGAGGAGTAAATCTTAAATGCAACAAAGTGGGGAAAAATTCCCACATTACTTCAAAGGTGTAATAGCTTACTTTTCAAGACACACAAAAAAGCCAGAAGACAATGTAATACCTTCTTTAAAATAACAAAGAAAATAACTTTACCAACCTAGAGTTTTATATCCAATAAAACCATCCCACATAAAACTAAAACCAAGATGTTTTCAAACAAAATCGGAATTCACAGCCAGGAGAATGTTATAAAAGAAGTATTAAAGGCAGAAGGAAAATGACTCTAGAATCCATATGGGAACATGGAATTACAGGAAAGAAGGAAGAATAATAGAAAGGATAATGAATAAAATGAAAGAACATGAATAAACATTACTATATAAATAAAATCAATTTCTTGTGTGTTTTATATATGTAGAATTAAAATGCATGACAAAAATGTGCAAAAAAGGGGCGCCTGGGTGGCTCAGTTGGTTAAGCGACTGCCTTCGGCTCAGGTCATGATCCTGGAGTCCCGGGATCGAGTCCCACATCAGGCTCCCTGCTCAGCAGGGAGTCTGCTTCTCGCTCTGACCCTCCTCCCTCTCATGCTCTCTGTCTCTCATTCTCTCTCTTGCAAATAAATAAAATCTTAAAAAAAAAAAAAATTTAAAAAAATGTGCAAAAAAAGGGGGCAGGTTAAAAAGGGTTAAATGTTTTAGGGCCCCATTATTGTTAGAGAGGTCAACGAAAAAATAATTTGTCATGTATGCATTTTGAAATCTGTAGAGGAACCAATAAAAAAAAGTTAAAAATGAATAACAAATTAATAAAAAGGAAAGTAAGTTATAAAAAATACTTACCAATCCAAACCAAAGCCACACCAATCTACATAAAAATTCTAGATTTTAATTCTTCAAAAAAAGCCTTGTGCTACTCACAAGATATGCACTTTAAATATAATGATAAAAAGAAAAAAAAATGGAAAAATACATACCATGCATAGACTAGCCAAAAGAAAGCCATTGTAACTATAAATATCAGATAAAACGTACCACGAAGCAAGGAATATTACTAGAGATGAAGAACCTTCACAATAAAAGGTTCTGTATCCCACCAATGACATAGCTTCAAAATATATAAAATTAACAAAACAAGAAAGAAATCTTGAGGCTTAAACCTTTCTTGGGACTTGATATCTATCTATCATGATACAGAAAAAATAATTTTAATCAGATCATATATTTAAATGGGAAATAAAACAGAAAGCCTTTAGAGGAAAACATAGGAGAAAGTCTTGAAGTACACAAAATTTCTAAAAATGTTAATCAACAACAAAAAACTATAATGAACTGAATTCCTTAGGATTAAGAATTTCTTTTCATCAAAAATGTCATTAAGAGAATAAAAAGGCAAAGCACAGAGTGAGAAAAGACAATTACAAAACATATACCTAAAAATTCATATCAAGAATCTATATGGAACTCTCAACAAAAAACCAAAAGGAGACAATTCAGTACAAAAATTGGCAAATGACTTGAACAAGCACTTACAAAGGAGAATATCCAATGGCCAATAAGTATACTCATTAGTCATCAGGAAATAGCAAATTGAAACCATCATATGATAAACTACTTCTTACCAAAAGGCCAAAATGAAAACACACACAGGCACACGCACGCGCGCACACATACACACACACACGCCAATTAAGTACCAGAAAGGATGTGGATCAAGTATAACTCTCATACACAAGTAGTTAAAATCACTTGAAAAATTCTTTGCCAGCACCTTCTAAAGCTGAATGTACACATACCCTATGACTGGGCAATTCCAAATAGGAAGAATACATACATACCCAAAGAAGAATACATACATATCTTAATAAGAATACAATGATACCCAAAGTATGCATAAAATGCTTATAATAGCTCAAACCAGAAACAACCCAAATGTCCATCAACAGAGGAATGAGTAAGTGAACAGTAGTATTTTCATATAATAAAATACCATACAGGAGCAAAAGTGAAGAACTATTGCTAAATACAAGATGTCTGCAGTACAAAGAAGTCTGAATTGCAAAGTCAAAGTGAAACAAGTCAGAGAAAAAAGTAGATACTGTAGGATTTCATTTATATAAAGATTAAAACACACAATACTAATCTTGCTATTAAAAATTAGGATAACTTTTACCCCTGGAGTGGCAGTAGCTGAGAGGAAAGAAGAGAAGCTTCTGCAGAGCTGATAATAGTTTATTTCTTGATTTGGTAAATAGTTTACAAAAGAGTGTGCTGATTTATTATAATTCATAAACTTGTTACTTATGATTTGTGCATTTTCTACATATATATACACTGTACTTTGAAAACAAGCTTAATTTAAAAACAGTATGCATATAGCAACTTAAAACTGTACAAACTGATGGAATGTCACATAATCCAGTTATATCATCAGGACCAAGCCTAGTACCCAACATGACACTCATGATAAATGATTGTTTTTCTACTGATTGAAACAAACAAAAAAAAATCAAACACAAAAAGAATACACTGTAATTATTCCCCAGCTGTCCTTCATATATATGTTTATTTGCCTTACCTCAGAAAATATTCTCATATTGATGTTCTCTAATATTAAACCCAGTAAACCTGACCTGCTCTTTTCCTCTTTTAAATATTTAATTAACATAAAAATCAGTTGGGAAGCTGCTTCAAAATAATTATTTCTCACCCCACCTCTCCTCATTCTACCATTTAAAATAAAATATTTGTGGGAAATGGAATTGTTTTATACTGGGCCACAAAAGAGTCTCCACACTTTGAAGGCTATAAAATAATTATCATAAAGTCTCTACTTACTGACTCTGAGATAATTATTAGTAACATTGTTTAGAGTTCAGATGATGTCAAACATTTTGCATAATGACTCAGGTCAAGCAGGAAGTTAGAGAAGTTGCCTTTAGCAAAACCACTGACTTCCACTGAATGGAGGTTGTATCTTTCTTTCTTCTCTTTCCAGTGATTTACTATTATAAGCTTTAAGCATCTTCACTGGTTTTCTTGCCCAATTAGAAAAGGCCTTCAAGAGAAAATTTTAGAAACTAACATATAAATGTCTTTGATGAGCCTGATGTGATTTCAAGACATTTTTTACCCGATCATGGATCTCATCGCAGTTTGAAGCTGAACACCAATCAGAATGGAATCTGTGGGCATAAAAAACAAAGGTGACTTGTAGTCAGAGGGAGAGAAAAATAAATCTTTCCAAATGCCAGACACAGAAAGTCATTTTTTTTCTTATCCCTGTGTGATAACATAGAAAGATTAAAATAGTATATTTTCTTCATTGACCAAGGATGAGAGGCAGATGTAAAATCAGGCACTGATCCTCTGCAGAAATATTGTCTTTATAATATGTGCAATAAGTAGTCTTAATAAAGTTTGGCGTGAATTAGGGAGAGCATAATGATCTCCTTACATAAGTCTTTAGAGCTTTATCTCTAAATAAAGATACAGATGTTCAGATTAGAACAATAATTCCATGTATAGTGCCTTTAAAATTAGTTCTTATTTTCCAGTAACTTAATCCCACTCTCTTAAAT
Organism: Neomonachus schauinslandi; assembly: GCF_002201575.2. NCBI lineage: Eukaryota > Metazoa > Chordata > Mammalia > Carnivora > Phocidae > Neomonachus > Neomonachus schauinslandi. The sequence goes on from NC_058406.1 coordinate 37,215,052, forward strand.
TATGTGGGAGAAATTCCTTTTTGTATACAGAAAAATAAAACTAATTTTATGAAATGAAGTAAAATGTTTAAATAGATGAAAATATTATTTAGAATCCTATCATGTTCTTACTCCCTCAAAATATAGAGGAACATAAAAATTGAATGATCCCCTCTCCGCACAGATACCACTCCTCTAGACTCTCCTGTAAGTGTGTGTGTGTGTGTGTTTTTAAGTGAATATTGAAAAACAGGAAAGGAAAAATGTGACTTTTATTAAAATCTGAGTTGTGGAATTACAGAAGAAACAGAGCAACCATTCTTCTTTCTGATGCCCTTCCCAAACTCAAAACTGGCATTAGTTTAACTAAGCTACTTTATTTACCTTATACAACTAATAATGAAAACCTCCAGGTCCATCTGATTATAATTCATCTATATCAAGTGTTACTGATAATTCCTTCATAAAGGAATGGGTACTAAAATGCTAACTGCTTACATCTTTGCCTTTTTTTTCTCCCAGCTTGTTCTTGCAAAGTTATAATTTTATGTTTATACAAGGTATAAACTATTAAGCAGGAAAAATGATTTACATAATCTGTTTCAAAGACTGTAATGGATGAGTAACTATATCTAAATTTTAATATCCTACATTTGTAAAAGGAAGTGTCACTGAATCTACACAAGTATATTGTCCGACCTTGTTATTTGCTACATATGTAACCCATCTTGAAAACCTGAGATCCAAATATTTAGTTCCAAGAGGATCTCTTCAGTGTACTTTGAGAGGATCCACTAGTCTGTGCTGTGGTATAAGAAATGATTGCCTAACAATCTTTAACTTCATTTACAAAATTCAAAACTGTAAGCATGATTAAAAGGAATATCAGCTCCTTTTAAATTAGATTTGCAAGTATTTCTTAGTCTGATTTTAGTAATAACTCTACAGCCTAGTACAAATGATAAGTCATAATATTAATATTTATACTTGGAGGAGAAAACTGCTTCTGAAATGTAACACTTATAATAAAAATTGCAACCATTTTATGTGTGTTAACTCTATTGGAAATATTTTTTTTTTAAATGGGCTTAAAGCAAAAAGCACCTTCACTATAAATAAAGAAATTCATTTGCTTACAGTCACTAATAGAGTTTTTGAAAGTCTGTTTATTCACATACATGATTAAGGAGTCAACATTTTACAGTAATCTTAGAGGAAAACTTACTTCATCTTCATGAATAACTACCCAGATAACCTCCTATAGCTGTATATTTTGTCATTCTCCCAATTTTGCTGGGGACATACAAGCTACATTTACACCAGTTTAAATTGTTTACTGATTCCACTGGATTTTATAAACACTCTGTAAGTGTACTGCTCAGTAACCTAAAAAGCCATATCAGAGAACGTCTTATATAGACCTTATATTCGGTACTGAGTGTACTGAAAAGGATGACATGTTTTTGTTCCTAGTAATATGTCCTATAGACATTTTACTTTCTTTTGTAACTAAGTCTAAATCTTTTTTAGAACATACACTCAAAGTAGAGGTGTTCTACCTTAGTGAAAGTAAAAAAGTTTATCCTAAGGAGTACCCCAATAAAAGTTTAATTTATTTAGATTTTATTTTATTTATTTTAAAATAATTTATTTTAAAAGCACCTCAACCTTCCTCAAGTGATAGGTGAAATGGGTCATGTTTAATATTAGAGCTACTCATTTCCTTCGAGAAAAGAACTTAACTACATCTACTACCAAGCATCAGAATAAATGTGTAAATGCTGCTCACTACTAGAAGCCATCACCTGAACTGGAATATGAAAAAGGGACAGTTGACTTTAGCTAACCCCAGTAAAGAATTTTTGAGTATAGCCTCAATGAAGAATTTATCAACTAGGGAAGACAGGCTTCAAAAGCTGGGACAAAATTACAGACAAGGATAAAATAACACGGGACTAAAATTCATATTGTACTACAGCGGTAGAGACAACTGTGGAGCTGTGCAAAAGATGTGAAAAGGCAGAAAAATAAAACAATGTTTATAAAAACATATCCAAGGAGATATAGGTAAAAAATTTCCTGAAAACCTACAGAGATGGCAAAGAACCCAAAGAATAAAACCACAAGGGCTTAATTCTTAAAGTAAGGAAAAAGAGAGTAGCACTGACTACATGTCTGAACATCTGAGCAGACACGGAAATTAGAGAAAGTCCCCTGACAACTGAGACACAAGTTACCAGACTTCAGCAGGAAAATCTCTCCTCAAAAGTTTCTCTTGAACTTTAAAGCCTATAGAAACAGAGATACGTATCTCTCTCGTAAAATATAGAGATAGATCTTTTAATCTATCTGTCCATCTCTATGAACTCCATGATCCCTCAGGCAGGATTCTAATGGCCTAGAAGCAACATTAATCAAAATTCCCCATCTGAGGATTAGGGTCTCCAGCAGACCTCCATAGATCCATTTGAATGCTACAGGGCTAATGAGGAAACAGACAAAGCTATCTGTTCAGAATAGAGATGTTTTAATACAGCTTCCAAACTGATACACTCTTGCTCAAATCATCAATTTTGAGATGAACTTTTTGACAGACTATACAGTTAGTTTAAATTTTGTCTATTATGTCTGACAGTCGTAATAAGCTGTACAAATTTAGTGTGTTACATTACCTTTTTGATACCATCTGTAAAGATAGATTTTATATCCATTTGTTGATGGCATTTCTCTTAGGTGTTCAAATTTCTATAAAAATTTTAAACTACCTAGGGTGGGCTTTTTTTTTTTTTTTTTAATTTATGACAACTCTGTTTTCTATGTTACTATTAGTGAGTGAGGCAAGGAATTTCCAATTTGAATTTAACAACAACAAAAACAGACAAAGAGGAATTATTTCTTTCCCATTCAAATTATAACAAGTATCTAACTTTGGTTGTCAAAGCTTTTTTAGAGGGAGGCTGGAATCTTTACATGGTTAAGACTCTCCCGGGTAGTTGGGGAGGGTTTATTTGAGGAAATCAGTTACCATATACCAACAATATATGGCATCATCATTACCACTAAAAGGAATGTATAATCTATGCTATTTTTATACATTAGCCATGTCCATAATGTTAAGTCCCTATGAATCTCTTGAAAACAAGCCAACATGCACTATTTTTCACTTTTATGAATTACAGTATTTAATTAGGGTTAAAGTGACTCTAATTAATAAACTCACCAATAGTTAATAAACTCACTTCAAGAGGACTGGGTTGGGGAGGAGTATGTAGTACTATATAATACGTAATATATTCTAAACAAAAAGTAAGCCTTTTAAAATCAAATTATACTTGTATGAATAATCATTTCACATACATAATTGCTGCCTTGTCTTTTCTAATAATGATTATTCAAAAAATCAGTATAGAAAGAGAGACTAAGCATTACCTTTCCCTGAGAGAAGCTCGATTTAACACAGGGCTTGGAGAATGCTTCGGCATTGTTGAGGGTGCTGAATGGACGAGTAAGGTCCTTGCTGAATGCTGTGGCTTGCTACATGACCGTGAGCTTAAATACTCATCACACCTTTCCAAAGAGTCATCAAAGTCTCTCCCATGGGGTGTCCTGATAACCTGTTTAAAAAAATATTTGCATACACATAATAAATGTGGTAATATTATACATACAACCTTAAGAACCTTTGTAAGAGTTTAAAAAAAAGTATAATGCCACAGCTATATTTGAAGGTAAATTTCAGAATGTAGCAGTCATCGTTTTCACTGTAAGATTAAATATTAAATATATCTGGATTGTTCATTCCACATGTCTAAAATTTATAAAACTTTATCAATTCCAAGGGCTTTTGAGTAGTGGTGGGGTAAAGGTAGGGGTGTACATATAAAACAAAGGGCAATACACAGAAACTAACTATAGCCCAGTTTAGCTATGAGGCCAAACAGAACAGAATTCTATCCTAATACTCATTCATTGATTCAATTGTTCTGGGGACAAATGAATAAATCAGGATAGAAAAATTAATAAATTCCTACCCTTATTATGTGGAACTTCAATTCTAGTAAAATTTACATTCTACTAATGAGCAGCTTTCATCCCAGAACCAAACAGCATGTGATTCAAATGGCTCAGTTACAGTCCCAAATAACTGACTAAGAAATATGTGATCTACATGTCTAAGGATGGTATATACCAGGAGAAGAAAATAAAGCAGGAAAGGAGATAAGAAGTGCTGATGGGTGGTGTGGGAGGGGTATGGAGGGAAGAAGCTGCAATTTTAAATAGGATAATCAATGGGGACCTCACAGAGAAAGAGAACGTCTTAGTAAAGACCTAAGGAGTAAAGGCCTGAAGACCTTAGTAAAGACCACAAGACCTAAGTCATGGGGACATCTGTAGGAAGATCATTCCAGAAAGAGAGAAAAATAAATGTAAATAAACGCACCTGTGGGGGTGCAGTGGAGAGCACAGCCACTGTGCTCTATATTAGAAATAGCAAAGAAGCCAACAAGGCTGAACTAAATAGTAGGCGATGAAGTTAAAAAGGTAGATTTTAAGGATTTAGGTTTCTATGCTGTGACTTTTTTTTAAAAATGAGATCTCCCTGGCTACTATGTTAAGAACTGTCTATAAGAGGGGCCAAGGGCAAGGCAGGGAAATCAGCTAGGAAATGATTATAATAAAATATGGAAAAGGATGCTGGATTGGATTAGAGTAATAATCAATGGAGGTGAAAAGTGATCAGACTCAAAAGGCATTTGAAAGATAGAGTCAACAGGATTTGCTGATGGACTGGATGTCAAAGATAACACCAGTCTTTTGGCCTAATCAACCTGAAAAGTTGAGTTTGTATGATTTAGTTATACCCGTCCAACTGGAAGGATGGAAGAGTAGATGTTAGGAGTCTGTTTTTGGACATGTTGAACTTCACATATCAATTTATTAGTCACCCAACATATTAGAGTAGAATTTAGGAGAAGAGTCCAGGATAAAGATACAAATGGTATTTAAAGACAGGGCACTGGATGATATCATCAAGGAAGAGAGCATAAATAGAAGAAAACATCTCAAGACACAGCCCTGGGAATACACCACTACTGAGAGGCTGAGAAGATGAGAAGGAAACATGAGACTAAGGAGTGACCAGGGAAGAAGGGGAAGAAACAGGAGAATGTGTTGTCAATTGAAGAAAGCATTTCAAGTAAGGGGAGTAACTAAGTTAAATATTGCTGATAAATCAAACTAGAAAAGACTGCGAATGGACCTTTGTATTTTAGCAATTGGAAGGTCATCAGTAACAACAAGAGTAGCATTGATGGAGTGATGGGAGTGATAATCTGGAGTTGAGTTAGGGGCGCCTGGGTGGCTCAGTCGTTAAGCGTCTGCCTTCAGCTCAGGTCATGGTCCCAGGGTCCTGGGATCGAACCCCTCATCGGGCTCCCTGCTCTGCGGGAAGCCTGCTTCTCCCTCTCCCACTCCCCCTGCTTGTGTTCCCTCTCTCGCTGTGTCTCTCTGTCAAATAAATAAATAAAATCTTAAAAAAAAAAATCTGGAGTTGAGTTCAAGAAAGAATGAGAGAGGGGAACTGCATTCATTTAATAAATATTTAACCCTCCAGTCACTATTTTAAGTGATGCGACTACGACAGTGAACACAACAAGGTCCCTGCCTTTATGAGCCAATGTTCTAGCAGTATTATTTCATCAATATTTGACATTTAAGGAGGTCAATTTGATCTTAGGAAAGCCACCTAATCTTTCATATATAAAATAGGGTTAATAATAGCTATCTTATAGATCTTCTACAATTTAAAGTACTTTGTAGAATGTCTAGGTATATGAATTAGTTATACCATAAATATAAGTCCTTTATTATTAACTACCAGTCCAACACAACTTTTTGCTTCAACACTACCACAATTTTCACTGCTTTCCAGAATTATAGCAACATATGAGTCAGCAGTGAGCTGAGAGAATCAAGCTTTCATCCCAGAACCAAACAGCATGTGATTCAAATGGTTTTACAGTCCCAAATAACTAAGAAATATGTGATCTAGACTGAATAAAAAATCGAAAATTGTTCCACTGTTAGCTGTTCACAGAGATAAAGTAAAAGCACAGTAAATGTTAAAAAAAGATCAAAGAGGTCCATGGTCAACAAATGTAAGGGTATATATAAAAGAGACATACAGGAAAGAAAAAGTGCCGTAATGCTGTTTCTAGAGTTATATCCAAATACGAGCTCCTTGGCTTATGCTAGAGAGATTATGTTTTCTTTGTTAATTTTTTTTTAAAAGATTTTCTTTATATATTTGAGAGAGAGAGAGAGAGAGAGAGAGAGAGAGCACAAGCGGGGGGAGGGGCAGAGGGAGAGAGAAATGCAGGCTCCCCACTGAACAGGGAGCCCCATTTGGGGCTCTATCCCAGGACCCCGGATCATGACCTGAGCCGAAGGCAGACACCCAACCGACTGAGCCATCCAGGCACCCTTCTTCATCAATTTCAACGCCAACTGAGTCATGTTGGCTAGGAGCACTTCATTTTTTGTTTACTAAATTTTCTCCCCAAACTAGTCAGCAATATTTTAAATACAGCACTTTCCTCTATTTATCAGAATATTCACTGAGAATCTTTTGAATCACATGTTAGCTAATACTCAGGTCTAGAGAGGTACAGGGATTTGAATGCACAATCTAGATGAGATGTGGCATAAACACAGATGACTGACGATGAGATATGCTGTGTCAAATATATCCTAATGACAATAATGCAGAAGGATATTCAACGATTTTGGTCTGAATGGTGGAAGTCTCATGGAGGAGGTGGGACTGGAACCAAGGCCATAAGTAAAGAAAGAGAAACGGCATTAAGAGTGGGGGAAAAGGAGAAAGGACAGATGCACACTGAGTATGATAACTTGGCTATCTCTATAGGAAAGCAATAGGAGAGAATATCTTAGAGGTGGAAAGGGGCACATTATAGAGAACTTTAAATGCTGTAACCCAATACTATTCAACATTTATTAAAGCATATTTTATGTATAAAGTACTGAACAAGGTAGGAGACAGCAATCACAGATAAGACCTCAAAGAAGTTACAATGCTTGATGGCAGACATGAAAAAACAAGTACTGATAAAATAAAGAGGAAGGAAATTAGAATTAAATAGATATATAATAAGTAACTGTGCAAAGGGATCACAGCTAGGATGTAGTCTTTCCATGGAATTAGAGTAAATATTTGTTTTGTAATGTTTTATATCTACATGGAGGACTGAAAGGTATAATGAGGGGGTGAGTCTTTGATAAGAATCCATTTCAAACTTTGAGTCTTAAGCCTTAGCTTAAGAAACATTTCCATAGCTCTTATGAGTTTTTCATGGGTTACTTACTCACTTTCAGAAATCAAATGGAATATTAATGTCTTTGGCTCATTACTGAAGAGTTCCTTTCTTGGATGATTCCTCAAGAACACTGGCTTACAGTCCAAAGACCTGGGTTCAAATCCCTGCCTGACCAGGTCATCTCCTTTCCAAGCTTTAGTTTCCTTATCTATAAACTGGGCAAATAATCTTCCAGGTTTGCCACAAAAATGTGGTAAAATTAGTGAAAACACAAAGCAGAGGGTATAGCTTATGAGAGAGAATAATATTTATGTCCTCTGTTTACAGCAATCTTCATATTTCAGCATAAAGGGTATTTTTTTTACATTTATGGAAATAGTTCTTTAAATGCCCTAAGACCTCAAATATGTAACAATTCCAAGATTGCAAATGTTAAAATGTATCAAGATAAAAAATTTAGTATTTTTAAACCAATCTAAAACTGTTATAAGTAGAAAAGTTTCATACATAAAATTAATTGTAATTTCATAAATGTAATTATGTAAATGACATACTTTTCAAATTTGTGATATATAATGGTTTCGTTACACTATACTCATGAAATAAGAGTCCTGAAAAGTTGTTTACATGATAATCTGATAAATTAAATCACATTAATGGCCATAACATTTTATATTTACAGGAACTTCAAGATCCAATTAATGGAAGGAAGAATTAACTACTAAGTATAATGGGAAACAGGAAATTCACTTATCCAACAAGTATCTATTGAAAGCTTACTTAGTGCCTGATACTCAACACCATGCTCTAAACTTCTCCTTTGTCGTGGGGCATAAAATTTAAGAAATAAATACAAATAATTCTAATGGCTAAAATTAGCTGGGAAATAGTTGAGAATAAGGAGTGCAGGAAAAAAGTGCAGTACAGGTACTGCTTTGAGGATGGTAAGAAAGTAAAGTTCTCATTCAAAAGAGAGAGAAGCAGGGACACCTGGTGGCACAGTCAGTTAAGCTCCAACTTTTGGTTTCAGGTCATGATCTCACGGTCATGAGATCAAGCCCCACATCGGGCTCCATGCTCAGTAGGGAGCCTGCTTGGGATTCTCTCTCTCCCTCTGCTCCCCTCCCCGTTTGTGCTCCTCTCTCAAATAAATAAATCTTTTAAAAAAAGAGAGAAGCAGATATTGGTAACTAAGAGGAGTTTCTCAGTTTTGCCAAGAATATTCCTTAGTGAATCCTATTTCAAATGAGTAATCAGTTCCTATCTTATCTAGTTTAAAAACCCATACACTCAACTACCTGGTTTGGTTTTAGAAAGATGTACTTTCTTTACACTGGAGAATTGAAAAGAAATTCCAAAATAATACAATGAAAGTGATAAGTAATTCCTTAAATAGATCAATCCTTGTGTGTATGTATATGTGGGGAGTATCCCTTCTTAGACCACTGTTCTATGCATTTATATAAATAACTTGTTTCATTCCCACAACAATCTTATGGGGTAGATATTTTTATTCTCTGTACCTCATAGCAGAGGAAACTGAAGCAAAGTAGAACAGCTACTAAGTAAGGGGGTGTCAGGCAGGTGACATATGAGAGACCTATGGCAGATCTCCCAAGTGGAAAACTCTCAGAGACCAAGCCCCTCAGGATGCCTAAAAGGAAAGTCTCACAGAAGATGGTCTCACAATCTGATTTACTAACAACCCAAAATACAGAGCTCAGGAACAAATTGACAAACTGTTCTCAAAGAAGAAAGACATCTCCAATTAATTTTATGATGTGATCATAATAATGCTACCAAACCACTCATGGATAGTAGAAGGGTAATTACAGACCACCCTCACTAGAAACCATCTATGGAAAAAATGTTAAATAAAATATTAAAAAATTAGATTTGGTAACATTAAAGAAAAAGAATATAACATGACCAAGTTGGGTTTATTCAAAGTATACAAGGATAGGCTAGCATTAGAAAATCTATTAATCAACCCCATAGATGCTGAAAAAAAGGTGTTTGATAATATTCAACATCCATTCATTATTAAAAAAATATTCCTTGCAAACAGGGAATTTCAAAAGGAACTTTGTTAACTTGTTAAAGGATATTTAACAAAAACCTACTGCAAATAACATTCATAGGTGTGAAACCTTAGACATGATCCTATCAAAGACAGGATCAAGACAAGAAGGCACTGTATTAGGCTATGCTGCAGTAGCAAATTAAGTTCGAAAATCGGTGGCTTAACATAATAGAGGTTCATTTTCCCCTGTGCTTTATAGTAATAGAGGTTAGCAAGAGAAATTATACTTCACAAGACTGTCCAAGCATTGTTTTGATGAGGCACACTGAACAACTTATGGCTGTATGATCTAGAACATGAGGCCTCCTTGTCACTGCAATGAGAGAGAGTTCATATCAATTCATCTATGCTTCACCCTGGAAGGGATCCACATAATTTTCCATCATCATCCAGATAGAGTAGGCCCTATATACCTGCAAGAGGGCTTGAAAAGATGGAAGAGGACATGAATAGCAAATAAGCAATAAATGTCTCTGCCACGTTCACTATCCCCACTCTTATTCAACATGTGTATGGAAGCTTCTAGTCAGTTAAGACAAAGAAATAATTTGAACGGCAGAAATAAAATTCATTATTTGCAGATGATACAGTTTCTTCCATTAAAAAATTCAAGAATATCTATGATAAGAATGTTATACAAAAATCAACCTCAGACCTATATGTCAGTAAAACACACAAAAAGGTAATTTTACATAAAAGACTCTTTACAGTAGGAACCAAAACTATAAGGTTTCTAGGAATAGATCTAACAATGTGCAACACATTGACGGAAAAGCATATATAACTTTACTGAGACACATGAGAACTGAGACCACCTGCATTCACATGGCTTACCTATCAGATCAAAGAAATGAGGCCCACCTACCTGAACATGACTTTACCATGAGTTCAAGGAAATTCTTGCCCAAGAAAATAATGCTACAAACCCGTAAATAACCATCATTTGCTTCAGGACATTCCCATAAATCATTTACCTGAACAGCAGTCTGCTCAATCATCAATCAGCTCCCTTCTCGAAACAATAGATTCTTAATCTAGGCAAACAATTCCCTTCTCAGGACAACAGATCACTTAACTGGACAAATCCTTCCTTATCAAATAAACTGTTTACTTATCAAGACTTGCTTTAAGACCCCAATCTTTGTGTCCATTAATCCTAAACTTTTATATCACAAACTTTGTCAATTAGATACCCTCAGTAAAAGCCCTACCTTAAAACACTGGAGCTCAGACCCCAAAACCCTATAAGTATCTGCCGTTAACCTTCCCCTTTCAGAGACACTACTCTGATTGCCGAGGTGGTGGCTCTCCCTTACTGCATTATGTCGTACATCCAGCTTTGCTTGATATCAACAGACTCTTTAGTTATTGTGGTGGTCTTTGGGTGAGTAGGCAGTAGACAATCCTAGAAGTCCAATAAGATATTAATAGACACGTTCTTGCTGCCACAGCAATGAACTTCAATATAGAAACTGCATTTTTCTGAGACTTCTTGAGCTTCCCTCCTGAGAGTTTCTCTGACTACATAGTGAGGTGGGTGAATCCTGGTGTTGGGTCTGGGCTCTGACTTCCTTTTGCTGAACTTCCCAAATGCTTACCTCATCTTCTAGGAATGCAGAACCCTTTAGTAATCTTTTCATTATGTGATCAGGTCTGAAAACTCATATCCCCAGTGGAAGTCTGTCTTTTCATTAACAATACTAATATGTCTCTATCTTTGTTACGTTTTGTTGTGAGCCTATAAGAGGAAGGTCATAGGAAAATGAACAAATGTTAAGCTACTGAATCCATCCTCCAGTCATCCCATGGGTGAATAGGCTCTGATATTCTTATCACACCACAATCCTTATAGTAAAAACTCTGCCCTGTGTCACTTGTCAAAGTATCATGAAAACTTCTCCAGTTTTTTTTTCTTGTTTTCTCCATGGGAAAACACAGCTTTAGGAGAACTTGCTTCCAAACCTTCCATCTTCCCAGAATTACAGATTTGTCAGGTCTCCCATCTGAGACAACAAGGAGCCCGAGACACAAGGTATACAAGCAACCCACTGGCCAACATTACTAGACTCGTGTGTTTGCTTCACTTTAGGTCTGTACCCCCAAGTTAGATTCAAGCTGCTTCCATGTATTCACACCATAATTTTTAAATCATACAGTTACTGTTGTAAGCAGCATAATTTCAGCAATGTCTATGCAGAGAAATTCCTCTGCTACCAGGGCGGCAGGCCCGGCAGGATTCAGCATTGCTGCAAACTGATAATTGCTGATACAGTTCTAGTTGCTGATACAGAACTTCTAGTTCTTCCTTTTCCAAGTTCTTCCATTTTCCCAGCTATCCTGTTCCTGCTCTAACAGAGTATATTAGATATGGGGTTCAGGTAAGGTGGGAATGTGAGAAAGGGGAGAGAGAATGTCAATTCACAGGTCACTGGGTCATAAGGAGCCCCATGCAGATATGATGGACTGGCCATCCATCACCCAAAGATCCTGGCCTTCACGCTAGACTCAAGTGGCTGTATGGAACTTTGAGTGGTCTTTCTTGAGGAGGACATGAGTATGTTCTAGGTGAGGGAAGAAAGGTATGCAGAGATATTTGGTGGCCAGAGGGGCAGACTGTGTCAGATATGCTTAGCTGTCCCCTAAAATTTGTGTTTCCTCTTATGTAGTATAAGATTAATGGGAATCGGTGGCCTAACCAGGATCTCTACTTGCTAGCCACTCTCCTATTACGCTTCTAGATATGGCCATGTGACCAGTTCTTGTCAATGGAATATCAGAAGCGACTTAGGTCACTGCCAGGCTTTTAAGAAACAGATGCATTGGGCTGTTAATGACAAATAAATTGTGTTTAGACATTGAAATAGTAAAGTTTCAGAACATCTAGCATTACACTGAATGAGTTAAAATCCAGAAGTAGAAATACAGACATGACCTGGAGAAGGATAGTGATGACATAATGGGAACAGAGTGTGTAAGTTCAGGAGCAGAAGGAACAACTAAATTGCAGGGAATAAAAAAATCTCAGCAGAAAACTCTGACCTTGATGTGATATTTATTCATAAATTCAAACATTACATAAGTGTCCACCAGATACTATATGCCTTGCTAGCAAGTGAGGATAAAATGAACAAAACATTACACTTACTTTCAGGAGTTTAGGAAGACACATTAAATCCGTATTCTGCTAAGTCCAAGATGCACTCAGTGTAATAAGGCAATGCTTAGGCATGCGAGGATGCTAAAAGTGATATAAGGCTACCAGAAATCAACCATATATTCCACATGTATTTCCCAATTTTGCCTAAAGCCAGGTCTGCTTCTCCACTTCCACTAAGGTGGTTTCCTGTCTCTTTTAAAGAAATATAAGGACTCTCCGGTTTTGAGAGTTCTCATAGGATTCATTTCCCCCAGATAGTTTAGAAGTAATGGATAAAGAAGTGGAAGCAATGTTCATTTGACTGTCTAGCAGTAAAAGGAAGGAGAAAGAGAGAATGATAAAGATATAGCGATACAGACTGAGAGGTATGTTCTTTTTCAGGAGCTTTGCAGAATTTGTTTTCTGTCATTTAAGATGGGGATAAAAATTCTTGTTCAATTATAAAGCTGCATATAATCCAGTGATATAATCAATATGAAAAGCTTTAAAATTATAACCCATTATACAAATTTAAGTTGATTTTATTATTATGTTTACGGTCAAAAGAGATGGAGCCAATAAATAAATAAATGCAAAGAAGGTGTTAACATTATTAAGAAGGCAGAGTAGAAGGAAAAAGTGGAGATTAACAGAAAGATTGAAGTAGAGATAAAGATAACTGAGGATAATTCCATCCGCAACTGACTAACATTTTCTCTGACGAAGTGGAATATGACATCATATATAGAAAATGAGAAGGAGAAGTAGAACTTAGGTTGGACTGTGTGTTATAGAATCAACAAGAGAACAAAATGATCAAGCAGCACTGAAGGTCAAATTGAAGCTAGAAAGGATATATTCATAAAGGCCCAGGTAAAATGGGTTCTCTAAATCTTTCCAGAAATACTCTGCTGTTACTAGATGTACATCCATTCATTTATTCATACACTGATTACACATGGCATCATTGATTTTTCAACTTTCACTCCCAAAGCCCCTGCAATGGACTGAATTGTGTCTCCCTAAAATTCATATGTTGAAGCCCTAACTCCCACTTGACTACATTTGGAGTAAGGAATTAAGGTTAAATGAGGTCATATAAGTGAGGTCCTAATCTGAAAGGATTACTGTTCTTTGACACCAGAGTTTGCGTTCTTGTGCACCCTCGGTCTCTCTGCCATGCGAGGACAGGTGAAAAGGCAGCTGTCTGCAAACTCGGAAGAGAGCTCTCACCAGGTACCAAACTGGCTGGCACCCTGATCTTGTACTTCCCAGCCTCCAGAACTGTGAGAAAATAAATTTCTCTTGTTTAAGTCACCCAGTCTATGGGTATTTATTATGGTAGCCCAAACGAAGCCCTCATTTAAAAACAAATATTTTGCATCGCCTTCTTTTATATCTTGAAATGAAATGTATTAAAAATCAACGAATTGTCTTAACTGTAGTAAAAAGAGAAATTAATGGAACATGACCTAAAATATGCACTTCAATACATAAATGCTCAAGTATGACTACTCTAGAAAACATAATGGACGCTTGCACTCACTTACATAAATAAGTTTGGAGTTTTAAAATGTAAGAGGATCGTAAGTCATTCCATACAAGAAAACCAGGAAAATAAATGAGCTGCCATATACTTCATCACAGTGTAATACTACACCATATATTTTTAACAAAGTATAAGCTTTATAATATACTTGTATTCCTATAATATATGATGTATCTCAAAACAATGTAAAGGTACTCTGTGTTTTATGTAGAGCTAGATTTGTTCTAATAATTATGAACATATTTTTTGCCTCCATTATGGTTGACGAGACAGCTGAAAGCCACGCGGGACGTAAGAATTCCTCACTGTTGGGCATTGTCACACTATTACAGACTATCTAGCATCCCTGATCATTACATATCAAGAGTACTTCCCCTAAATGACTGCAATAATGGTACCTGTTAATGTCTAAAATGCCACCTTGAGAGTGGCACAATCTCCACTGAGAACCCATGTACTAAATGAATGCCTATGACACAGGCATATGGAACTACATACATTGGAGAGAAGAAGCCAATGAATACAAGCATTTATGAGAACAGCTCGTTACAAGGCATCCAGGGTAAAGAGAGCTGAGTTCGGCCAAAGAATAGATAATGATCAAACAACTACAAATCTTAAAAAGGGAGGCAGCAGATACGATAGATAAGGAGAAGCAGGAAAAATAGAAAAGTAAGGATGTTAAAAAGCCATCATCCCTCAGTACTCACCCTCCATTCAAACGAAGCTAGTAGTTTCTCTATTCCCCAGGACACTGTACTTATTCCAAATCCCAAGACTTTTTTACATTGCCTATGCAAAATATATTTCTCAACAGAATTCAGGCAAAGTCCCACTTTTCCAGAAATTTTTTTGCAAGCACTCCCACCTTTATGACTTTTTTCCTTGTAGAAATCCTAGTGTTCTACTGCCTGAATATTTATTAACCAGCTACTATGTGCCTATAAGAAGATCCTTTATTCTTTCCATAGAGAAGATAGCAGTGTTCAATGCTATATATGCATTTCAATGAAAATCTGCCCCTTGAATATAAAAATAATCCTGTGAGTTTACTTACCACCCACTGCCTTACAAGGATAGTACGAATGACCAACTTCTACTCTAACCCTAAAAGCGAAGAATCCAGAGATGAGAGTGGGAGAGAAATAAAGATGGGTAGAAGTTCAGTTCTTTCAAAGAATTCATGTGGAAAAGAGGATTGTAAATATATACACCTATCTTTAAATGGACCAGCCAACATAAAGCTAGATTATAGTTGCTTTAGGATAAAGATGAGTGTCCTATAAACTTTATCCCTGTCTCTCCATTCTGTATTTTTATATATTTGGTTTACTTGTTTTCTCTTAATAATCCACTCACACAGGGTGCCTGGGTGGCCCAGCTGGTTAAACCTCCGACTCTTGGTTTCGGCTCAAGTCGTGATGGAGTTGGGCTCCACACTCAGTGCAGTCTGTTTGAGATCCTCTCTCCCTCTCTCTCTGCCCCTCCCGCTGTTCTCTCTCTCTCTCCTAAATAAATAAATCTTAAAAAAAAATTCGCTCACACAATACACATATATTAGGAATCCACACCATATATCAGATAATATGCTAGGTACTAGCAATTATCAATAAGCAAGATCAATAAGGTCCCTACCGTCCTGGAACTTAGAGATTAGTAAAACAAGCAGATTTTAAACAAAGATGCAAATAAAGATGAAAATAAATATATGATTATAAATCGTGAAGCATAATTTGAAGGAAATGTACAAAGACAGGCTTATCCCTTAGGTAGACCAAATAGGGTGGCTTCCCTGCAAGATAAGGAATATTGTGCTTTTTGACTTATGTGTGTGCATACACATATATATTACACACATCAGTGTGCTTGTACGTGTGTGTGTGTGTGTCAAGTATAGTCCACATAATAGGACAGGTCTGCACCAGGTGAATTATGCCAAACACACACTCCTCTAGCAGCAGCCTCAAACAAGGGCACAACCATATACACTCACTATACAAGGGACAGTTCCACCAATACAGATGCTGTACTCATAGTCCATACTAGTGGTTCTCAAATGCCAATCCTCAAACACTAGATGGCAAGAGAGCCGCATCAGAATCACCTGGAAAGGTGTTAAAAATGTAAAAATTTCCAGTCTCCATTCTCAACAATTTCAATTTAGTACCTGGAATGAATTTTTATAAAGTTCCACCTACATGATTCTGATACTGTTAGATTTGAGCACTTAGTCATACAGTGCCTTGATTCATTACTTAACTGTTCCATATTTCTTTTATCATGTTCAAAGCATGGCAAAGTACTAAAACTATGCTGTTCAGTGCCAGTAAACACAAAATAGATTGTTTTCAAGTAAATAAGTAAAGGTATTATAAGGAAAACAATATTTTTTGTTTTTGTTTTGTTTTCTCAAATACAATGACACTCCTTATCAAAAAGCTTTCACTTAGAAATAGAAAAGACAAACTCTGAGGTGATGCTTCTCAAAATGGAGAACACAAACTACTAGTGGTATGGCAGATAATTTAATGATACCCAAAGTGATTTTAGATGATACATATTTTACATGGCACATGGACATATACTAAATAACACCGAGTTACAAGAAAAAAATGTATTATCTTTTCAATTCTCTTTCAGTCAGAAATCCTCAGTTAGCTATTGGTATGTTTCCTACACCTCTCTATCATTAGTTATCTCGTTTTAAAAATAGAGAACATGCTTCAGAGCCTTTGGAAAACAACCATTATTTAGCCAGAACTTTGTAACATTGTTTTGTTTTCACTGTATCCTTTAGAGCTATCATCCATTTAAAGCATGGGATACTAATTTTTCATCTATAGTAGTGAACTGAATAAAAAGGTGAATTTAAAGAAAATAGCACAAATTGCATGCAGATATTGTAAAAATTATGAGGATGCTCTATGAATGAATTTGAGTAACAATAATGTGCAAGGTATTACTAAAAGTAACAACCAGTTTCTCTATGTCTCTCACACACATACACAAACACATTCAATAAGTAATTAATATAAATGAATAATCAAAAGCCACAAATTGTTGTACGAAGACATTCAATGAAAAGTCTATTCTACCACTTGACATTGTAGCCAAAATAATGATATTCCATGATATGACAATATTGTTTGTGCATTTTCTTGACTAAATGATAATGATAATCTCTGACCATATATATAAGAAATATGCATATGCTTTTATGTGAAAGCCAGAACAATTTCATTCTGTAATTTATACTTACATACCTTATAATCCTTGGGTCGGTAGCAGCCAAGATGAGAATGATCTGAAAAAGGATGTACAAAAGAATTAAATTATAAAATTTCATATCAAAAGAAGAAAATTTGGTTTCATCTTTGGTTTTTGCTATGATTTCTATGTTTCTATGTTTATAATTTCTTCGATTTCTATGATTATAATTTCATACAGCAGTTTTCAAAAATATCTTAAAATCCCTCAACAATGCCCTATAAGTAAAGATGATACACAACAGGTTAAAGTCTGTATCCATTCTTCAATAATTAGGTGATTTCACAAATACTGTTTTCACTAGAGCTGGAGATATCAGACTATAGACCAGAATAATTTTTTGTTGCTAAACCAATTTGCCTACATGAAATGGATAATCTTTAGTAGATAAAGTAATTTATGATGAAATATAATTTGAATATATAGTTATGATAGGTATTGCCAAACTGCATGTGTTCCCATTCTTGGGAGTCCACACTAGAGTCAAGAGAGTAAAATGGCAAGAGGACCAGCTTTAGATTATGGTAACAGAGGTGTACAGACCTTGTTGACAAAGAGATCCATACTACAGTCCAGTCACCAGCATCTCCTGTATAACCTTGGGCTCATTATTTAACCTTTCTAAGTCTCAGATTCCTCCTCTGTCTCATGTACCTCTTTCATAATTGTTTAAATATTATATGAAATACTACATGTAGGCAATAAAATAAATGTTAGCTACTATTACTAACTTCACCATCAACATCATTACTCTCAAGTTCTAAGTCAAACAAGCCTAGGTGCAATTTCTGATTCCATCACTTATTAAATATATTACTTTGGTCAAGTTATATAATTAATCTGTGTTTCAGTCCTCATTTTTTTTTAAGATTTACTTATTTATTTGACATAGAGAGAGATGGCGAGAGCAGGAACACAAGCAGGGGGAGTGGGAGAGGGAGAAGCAGGCTTCCCGCCGAGCAGAGAGCCCGACATGGGACTTGATCCCAGGACCCTGGAATCATGACCTGAGCTGAAGGCAGACACCCAATGACTGAGCCACCCAGGCACCCTTCATTCCTCATTTTATTTTTTATTAAAAAAATTTTTTTTGTTATGTTAATCACCATACATTACATCATTAGTTTTTGATGTAGTGTTCCATGATTCATTGTTTGCCTATAACACCCAGTGCTCCATTCAGTACGTGCCCTCTTTAATACCCATCACCAGGCTAACCCATCCCCCCACCCCCTCCCCTCTAGAACCCTCAGTTTGTTTCTCAGAGTCCATAGTCTCTCATGGTTCGTCTCCCCCTCCGATTTCCCCCCTTGCATTTCTCCCTTCCTACTATCTTCTTCTTCTTCTTTTTTTTTTTTTAACATATAATGTATTATTTGTTTCAGAGGTACAGGTCTGTGGTCTTACACAATTCACAGTGCTCACCATAGCACATTTAAAAGTATGAAGACAATGCCTACTTTGCCTCAGAGAGTCATAGTAATGATTAAATTATACCGCTTAAGAAAGTTCCTAGCACAGTATCTGTAACAAAGCAGATTATAAAACCATTCTAACTCTCTCCTGGGATAAGGACCACTATATTGCAGATGCAGATTTTGGGTTTTCCTCATTACTTAAAGGAGTCAACATTTAAGTATTATAATCTCTGTATATTGACATTCAAGCAAATCAGAACCATAATTTGCAATTCTACTTCCTTACACATTCTAGTCAAAAGCATTCTAACATTCTATATTTTACTTTCCCAAACCACCTTATCCAAAAAAAAAAAAAAAAAAGAAAAGAAATTATTATATAGATAGAGACCTAGGATAGTCAATAGTCAATTAATTAGCTTTCTTTTATGGCACAAGATCTTGTTTGTTCTCCAAGTGTCCTGAACCATTACAGAGAAGAGCTGAAACATTAATGTCTTTCACACAAGGCCAACTTCACCATTTAAGTCAGTAAGACTCAACTTACTTCAAGTGCTTTTCAAAATTAAAAATAAAAATAAATCCCAGCTCAACTCCTTTTCCATAAAGTCTAATAATGTATAGCATGGCCACAGTAGCAGAAATAAAAGAATGATACAGACATAATGAACCTAATTCTCCACACGTGCTAACTTTGAAAATTAAGATAATAATTTCTGTACTTGGTATATATTCTTTCTGGCAGCTAATGTAATATTAAAAGTATCGGTATATTAAAATGCCAGTATGTCTTCGGCTTTCCACAAACCATTTGTAAACCTACCCTAACAGAGATAGATTTATAATTTTCTTTTATTTTTAGAAATCCAGCTGTTACTGAGGTTCACAATGTTTGCACTTCATCACCCTTACCAATAATTACTCACTATATTCTAAAAGCAGGAGATAAAGGAGATAAAAGTCATGGCCCATGCTCAGGAAATGCTTGTAATTTACTTCGGTTAAGTTATACAAAGTTGGGTAACAGCAGCATAAAAGAAGAGGCTAAGTCAGAATGGTACAGGCAATTAATGCTATTTAAAAAAGTCCAGAGATTAATCTCTCAAAGTTGAAGACAATCAGAGAAAACTTCCTAAAGGAGGAGAAAGCTGACCTGGGCTTTAATGGATGGGTCACACTTAAGAAAAATATGAAGAAAAATTAGAGCTAATTCAGATAGTGCATGTATGTATGTGTGTGTTTGTGACCTTGATCACCTTGGACTTTACTTCTTTATACCTCATTTTTTTTGATCTGTAAAATGGAGATAAATAACAGTATCTAAAAATCTTGATTATTGTAAGTAACCAATGAATATTAATATTTAGAATCAAGGCCAGCAGAAAACACATTCAATAAAGGTTAGCCATTACCTGGTTCTCTAATAACCTCATGAAACAGAATGGGTGTTATGGACTGAATGTTTGTCTCCTCCCAAAATTCCTATGTTGAAGTTCGAACCCCCAAAGTGATGGTATGTGGAGATGGGACTTTTGGGTAGTAATCAGGATTAGATGAGGTCATGCAGGTAGGTCCTTCACGATGGAAAGAGCACCCTTCTAAGAAGAGACAGCAGAGAGCTTGCACATGCACATGTGCTCGCATGCTATCCCCCCATCTCCTTCTCCACATCTCCTTCTCTACACAAAAAAAGGAGGTCATGTGAGCATACAGTGAGATGGCAGCTTGCTACAAGTCAAGAGAAGAGGTCTCAGAATGAAACCTACTTTGCTAGCACCTCGATTTGGGGCTTCCCAGCCTCTAGAATTGTGAGAAAAATAAACGTCTCCTGTTTAAGTCCCATCTATGGTATTTTGTTATGGCAGCTGGAGCAGACTGAAAGAACACATAAGGCGAACGGTTATTTCTACTTTACATTTCAGGAAGCTGACTTCCTATATAGCCAAAAGTAATGGAACTAAGGTCTTTGATTAGTTCACACAAGAGAATGAAAGTGCCTTTAGTCTCAAAAATGACATCAGATTCTGAATTTAACAAAATGGATGTGATATATAATCTAATCAGTCAAATATCAAGTAGTGACTAACTGTATGAGTTAAAAACAAATGTGGCAATCAGTCATCAAAATATTTCCATAGCAACCATGTAATATAGAAACTAAGATCCACTTTGTACAAAGGTCACCATTCCTGCTGGGAGTAGTCTGGTAACTTAGAGCCTTTGCATCCTTCCTCTCTCCACAGTTGACCCTCACCCAACAGGCTCAAATATGACTCAGTCCTAAAGGACCAATCCTGACTTTAACCAAGAAGGACTTAAGGAACTTTAATCTAAAACTTAGCATCCCTGTATCAGCTCATCCTTTCTATCAAAGTAATTCTTGAGCCCCATTCTGATGATTACAGCCAATATGTGTTCCCTATGAATCAATCTCTATTCTGGCAACCTCTATAGTACCTTACCTTGAAGGGTACTATCATCTTCCTTTTTTTCATACTTTCAAGGAATTGAACCCCATTCTGGTAGTGAGTGCTACTACTATTGCAAAACATCCCTGCTGATGAATGTGTGTACCTATGAACCTCCAAAGAGTATGCCCCTGGAGTCCTTTATCAGTAATTACCCTATTGTTATCCTAAGGCCCACATAACATCCTAAGGTTGACCTCTGCTCTCCTGTGAATCTTCATGGAGCACACAGCCATGCATTTGCTATATGCCAGTCCCTATAACTGGAAGCAAAGCTAAGATGTCCAGCTTTATAAAATAAAATCAGGGTTTAATATCTCTTAGGGGATCCCACCTCCTAAAAAGGAAAGACATATAACTTGTGTTTTGTGTCTCTTGCTCACCTGTGATACCTTTACCAGAAACTGTTTACTCTGACCTCTGATGTTTTCATCTTTCTTATTTCTATTGTTGTCTGAAGTCTCATCAGCAAAAGTCTCAGACTTTCCCCCTCACTATTTTTTTCTTGTCTGAAGTTTATCAAACAGCAAACTTATCAGTGACTGAAGAGTGATGATCATGAAAAAAGATAAATTAATGTCTAATAAGTACATGAAAAAACATTCAATGCCATTAGTCAAATGTAAATTAAAGTTTCAATGAAATAGGATTGCCTATCCACTAGAATGGTTAAAATAAAGGCAATAACAAGTGCTGTTGAAGATGTGGAGAAATTGGACCATCATACACTGCTGGTAGGAATGTAAAATGGTAGAGCCGTGTTGGAAAACAACTGGCAATTTTTTAAAAAGTTAAATATAAACTTACCATATGAACTGGCAATTCCATTCCTAGATATCCAAAAGAAATAAAAACATGTGTCTATGCAAAGACTTCAATGCAAATGCTCAAAGTAGTATCATTCATAATGGCCCAAAGTGGAAACAATCCAGGGACTCAAGGTGAGAATACAGATTTACTGCAAATGGGTATGAGGAAACTCTTTTGGATGATAAAAATATTCTAAGAATGGATTGTGGAGATTTTATAACTGTGCAAATTTATTTAAAATACTTCAGTTGTGCACTCAAAATAGGTGAATTTTATGATATATAAATTATAGCTCACTAAAGTTGTTAAAAATGTTTAATAAATAATAGGAAATAAAAAAGGAATTCCTAAAATGACACAGCTCAGCTGCCTACTGCTCTATGAGATGAGGCACACATTTAAATAAAAGCTGAAACAAGATATTTTGCTAGTAACTATATATACAATGACTATCTGCTATTTTACTCAGAATAGTAAAATGTTACCATTTATTGTTCTCTATTCGAGTAATGACATATTAGGTTTTGGAATGTAATTTCCAATTTATTTTACTTTACAAACAATAACCACCAAACAAAGAGATTAGCGGAAGCTCATAAAAGATTACAATCTTAGGTAGAAATGAAACTCATAAAAGAATCTTCAAAATGAAGGGAATAAGAGAAGTTTCCTCCAAGGGGGAGACAGAATCTAACATCTTTTCATATTCTAAGCAAATAAAAAAGGGGCCAGGATGATGCCCTCAATTTCCTCTTCAAAAACACCAGTGACTGGATAAAGCTTACAAACATTCTTGCAGCACAAGACATGCCGGATCTCTTCAAAAGGACTGCACAAATTACAGTTAGAATGATATACTATGGAAATTCCAGATAAAGAAAATGTGCTTGAAAAATTTATCTTAAAAAAAAATACATCTAAATGGAAATAGAGAAAGTGGGAGGAGAGTGGTGGGAGGGGTTGGGGCAAGAAACGATGGACCCCAGACCAACCAGGGCTATTCTGGAACTCTCCAACAAGCCACTTAACCTGTCTAGGCCTCTGTCATTTTTCTTGATCAAATACAGTTAAATTCATCCTCATGTGATTATTATGATGACTAAAATAGTCAATGGTGGTGAAATGATATCCTATAAAACTTAAGAATTATTTAGGTAGGATAATTTGGCAAGAAAAGGTTTAAGAATTTCCATTAAAGTCACTAATGAAAATTCACTCTATCATAATAAGAGATTCTATCATAAGAAATTCCCATATGTATTTCAATAGCTGATGAGACTCCAAAACACAACCACCCAATTGCCAGACAGGAAAAAAAAAAAGGCAGTCAAAAGAATAGGGACATTAAAAGTAGAGAAATGAGATGAAAAAACTCCTTATAGTAGAAGGGCAAGTAATAAATGTACAAAGAATAATGGAATTTTTAAAAATCACTATTTGACAAACTTTACAGTAACAAATTTTTTCAAGCAAGAATCATCAAGGTATGCTAAAGGGATCAAAGTTGAGGTGACAGGATATAATAGTCTCAAAATATCTCCCCCTTAACCACAAAGGGAAGAGAGAGCAACTTTATGATGGAGAAATCTAGCAGACCCCATCTTAATTAATGAGCAACACCAGTAACAAAGCAGTATCACATGTTTCTTGACATGTTGCACTGAGAGTAACACATAACATCTGTTGTATTCTGGAGGGAAATGAATAATCTAAATTTAATCATGAGGGAAAATCAAACAAACCCAAATTGAGGGACATTCAACCAAATAACTGGCCTACACTCTCCAAAATTATCAATGTCACGCACAAAGAAAGATTAAGGAACTGATCCATTTTAAAGAAAACTAAAGAGACATGTTAACTGAAGACCATGCATGATGTGCAATTTCTTTTGCTATAAAGATATTATGAGGACAAGCAGCAAAATCTGAGTTAGGTTTATAGATTAGTTACTATTATTATTTCATTGTCCATTTTCTGCTTTTCATAATTATATCACATAATATCTGCATTAGTCTCCCTGGGCTGCCATAACAAATACCATATAGACTTGGGGGCTTTTACAACAGTTCTGGAGGCCAGAAGTCTGAAATCCAGGTGCCAGTGCAGTCAGGTTCTGGGGAGAGCTCTAGTTCTGGCTTGAAGATGGCTACCTTCTGCCTGTGTCCACATGAGGCAGAGAGAGAAAGCAAGATTTCTGGTTTCTCTTCTTATAAGGGCACTGATCCTATCATGAAGGCCCCACCCTCCTAACCTTATCTAAACCTAATTACCTTTCCCCATTTCCAAATACTACCACATTTCAGGTTAGAGCTTCAACATAAGAATTTTGGAGGGACACAATTCTGTCCATAGCAATGTGCTTGTCAAAAAAAAAAAAAGTTTATATACAAACATACATACAGAGGTGGAGGTGGGGGGGGGTAGGGAAGAGATAAAGAGGGAAAAGCAAATATTAGTATTTGTGGATTCTGAAAGTTATATGGGGATTCTTTATACTATTTCAACTTTTCTGTAAGTCTGAAATTATGTCTACATAAAAAGTTAAAAGAAAAAAAGCAGACCTCACTATTGACCTCTCTGATTGTACCTCTACACAGGTAGCTGACTGTGGCGATCAAAAGTTACTGGAGGGGCGGAGCAAGATGGCGGAGGAGTAGGAGACCTGGATTTCGTCTCCTCTCAGGAATTCAGCTGGATAGGGATCAAACCATTCTGAACACCTACAAACTCAACAGGAGATCGAAGAAAAGAAGAGCAACAACTCTCTCATCAGAAAAGCGACCACTTTCTGGAAGGTAGGACGTGCGGAGAAGTGAATCCGAGGCGATATTCGGGAGGATAGACGGCGGGGGAGGGGCCTCCGGCAGCCGCTTCTGGCAAGTGATAGAGCCGCGGAGCACAAAATCGGAACTTTTAAAAGTCTGCTCCGCTGAGGGACGTCACTCTGGTGGCTAAGCGGGGGGTGGAACCCTCCGGGACAGTGTGGTCTCAGGACCCACGGGTCACAGAAAGACTGGGGGTGCCTGAGTGTGGCAGAGCTCCCAGGTATCGGAGCAGGGAAGCCGGCTGCAGAGGCGGAGCCCAGGCGCGGGCTCTCAGCTCGGGGTTGCCATAAACCGTGATCCGCGGCACAGTCAGGCCACTGCTCCTCCAGCAGGGACCCAACAAGCGGCAGATCCGGGGAGACTCACCTTCCTCCCCCGGGAGGAGCCGCGCGGGAGTGCACCGCAGGGATCTGCTGGGTTTGGAGACTCCACCCGGGGTCGGGTGCCAGAGATAGAAACGCGCGGTCACAGGCCGGGTGAGCACGGAGTGCGGCTGGAGACCGGGGAGACAGGAGTGACTGACGGCTTTTCTCTGGGGGCTCACTGAGAAGCGGGACCCCGAGTTCTCGGCTCCTCCAGGTCGGAGATTGGGAGGCCGCCATTTTCACTCTCCGCCTCCAAAGCTGTACGGAAAGCTCGCAGGGAACAAAAGCCCCGGAGAGCAAACCCCAGCAGATTACTTAGCTGGGAGGGGGCAAGGGCGGGGCAATTCTGCCTCCGGCAAAGATATTTGGAAACCACGGCAACAGGCCCCTCCCCAGAAGATCAGCGAGAACAGCCAGCCAAGACCAAGTTTACCCATCAATGAGAACGGCAGAACTCCAGCTCTAGGGGACTACTGCACATAGAATTCATGGCTTTTTTACCATGATTCTGTAGTCTTTCAAAGTTAATTTTTTTTTAACTGTCTTTTTTTTCTTTTTTTATTCTTTTTGAATTTTTCTTTTTCCCTTTTTCAACCAACATCTTATCAATCCCTTTTTTTTAAAAAAAAAACATTTTTATTTTTCATTTTTAGAGTCATATTCTATCCCTTCATAGTAGTTACCCATATTTTTGGCTTATATATATAAGTTGTTCTCTCTTTAAAATTTTGAGATAGTTTCTTCTAACAGATCAAAATATACCCTAAATCTCTAGTATATGGTGTTTTCTGTTCCCCTGCCTGATCACATCCTCTCCCTTTTTTTTTTCTTTTTTTAAATCCTCTTCTTTCTTTTTTCAAACAACTTCTTATCAATTCCTTTTATAAAATTTTTTATAATTTCCATCTTTACAGTCATATTCCATCCCTTCATCATATCAACCCTTATTTTTGTACATATATAAGTTTTTCTTTCTTTAAAATTTTGGGAGGCACTTTCTTCTAAAAGACCAAAATACACCCCAAATCTAGTGTGTGGCACTGATCATATTTGATCACATTCTGGTTTTTTTGTTGTTGTTTTGTTTTGTTTGTTTTTGTTTTTATCTTTATCTTTTTCTTTTTTTTCTTTTTCTTTTTTCTCTCTTTCCCTTTCTTTTCCCACTGCTTCAGGTTTTTTCTGATTTGTTTAGAGTATATTTTCTGGGGACGTTGTTACTCTGCTAGCATTTTGTTCTCTCATTAATCTATTCTCCTCTGCACAAAATGACAAGACGGAAAAAATCACCTCAACAAAAAGAACAAGAGGTAGTACCGACTGCCAGGGACCTACTCAATACGGACATTAGTACAATGTCAGATCTAGAGTTCAGAATCATCACTTTAAAGATACTAGCTGGGCTTGAAAAAAAAATATGGAAGTTATTAGAGAAACCCTTTCTGGAGAAGTAAAAGAACTAAAATCCAACCAAGTAGAAATCAAAAAGGCTATTAATGAGGTGCAATCAAAAATGGGGGCGCTAACTGCTAGAATAAATGAGGCAGAAGAGAGAATCAGTAATATAGAAGATGAAATGATGGAAAATAAAGAAGCTGAGAAAAAGAGAGATAAACAACTACTGGATCACGAGGGCAGAATTCGAGAGATAAGCGATACCATAAGACGAAACAACATTAGATTAATTGGGATCCCAGAAGAAGAAGAAAGAGAGAGAGGGGCAGAAGGTATAATGGAGCAAATTATAGCAGAGAACTTCCCTAATTTGGGGAAGGAAACAGGCATCAAAATCCAGGAAGCACAGAGAACCCCTCTCAAAATCAATAAAAATAGGTCAACACCCCGACATCTAATAGTAAAACTTACGAGTCTCATAGACAAAGAGAAAATCCTGAAAGCAGCTCGGGAGAAGAGATATGTAACCTACAAGGGTAGAAACATTAGATTGGCAACAGACCTATCCACAGAGACCTGGCAGGCCAGAAAGGACTGGCAGGATATATTCAGAGCACTAACGAGAAAAATATGCAGCCAAGAATACTGTATCCAGCTAGGCTGTCATTGAAAATTGAAGGAGAGATAAAAAGCTTCCAGGACAAACAAAAACTAAAGGAATTTGCAAACACAAAACCAGCCCTACAGGAAATCTTGAAAGGAGTCCTCTAAGCAAAGAGAGACCCCAAAAGCAACATAGACCAGAAAGGAACACAGACAATATACGGTAACAGTCACCTTACAGGCAATACAATGGCACTAAATTCCTATCTTTCAATAGTTACCCTGAATGTAAATGGGCTCAATGCCCCAATCAAAAGACACAGGCTATCAGACTGGATTAAAAAACAAGACCCATCGATATGCTGTCTGCAAGAGACTCATTTTCGACCCAAAGACAGCCCCAGATTGAAAGTGAGGGGGTGGAAAACCATTTACCATGCTAATGGACACCAAAAGAAAGCTGGGGTGGCAATCCTTATATCAGACAAATTAGATTTTAAACCAAAGACTGTAATAAGAGATGAGAAAGGACACTATATCATACTTAAAGGATCTATCCAACAAGAAGATCTAACAATTGTAAATATCTATGCCCCTAACATGGGAGCAGCCAATTATATAAGCCAATTAATAACAAAAGCAAAGAAACACATCGACAACAATACAATAATAATGGGGGACTTTAACACCCCCCTCACTGAAATGGACAGATCATCTAAGCAAAAGATCAACAAGGAAATAAAGACTTTAAATGACACACTGGACCAAATGGACTTTACAGACATATTCAGAACATTCCACCCCAAAGCAACGGAATACACATTCTTCTCTAGTGCCCATGGAACATTCTCCAGAATAGATCACATCCTAGGTCATAAATCAGGTCTCAACCGGTACCAAAAGATTGGAATCATTCCCTGCCTATTTTCAGACCACAATGCTTTGAAACTAGAGCTCAATCACAAGACAAAAGTCAGAAAGAACTCAAATACATGGAGGCTAAAGAGCATCCTACTAAAGAACGAATGGGTCAACCAGGAAATTAAAGAAGAATTAAAAAAATACATGGAAACCAATGAAAATGAAAACACAACTATTCAAAATCTTTGGGATGCAGCAAAGGCAGTCCTAAGAGGAAAGTATATAGCAATACAAGCCTTTCTCAAGAAGCAAGAAAGGTCTCAAGTATACAACCTAACCCTACACCTAAAGGAGCTGGAGAAAGAACAGCAAATAAAGCCTAAACCCAGCAGGAGAAGAGAAATAATCAAGATCAGAGCAGAAATCAATGAAATAGAAACTAAAAGAACAGTAGAACAGATCAACGAAACTAGGAGCTGGTTCTTTGAAAGAATTAACAAGATTGATAAACCCCTGGCCAGACTTATCAAAAAGAGAAGAGAAATGACCCACATCAACAAAATCATGAATGAAAGAGGAGAGATCACAACCAACACCAAAGAAATACAAACAATTATAAGAACATATTATGAGCAACTCTATGCCAGCAAATTAAATAACCTGGAAGAAATGGATGCATTCCTAGAGATGTACCAACTACCAAAACTGAACCAGGATGAAATAGAAAACCTGAACAGACCTATAACCACTAAGGAAATTGAAGCAGTCATCAAAAATCTCCCAAAAAACAAAAGCCCAGGGCCAGATGGCTTCCCAGGGGAATTCTACCAAACATTTCAAGAAGAATTAATACCTATTCTTCTGAAACTGTTCCAAAAAATAGAAATGGAAGGAAAACTTCCCAACTCATTTTATGAGGCCAGCATTACCTTGATCCCAAAACCAGACAAAGACCCCATCAAAAAGGAGAATTACAGACCAATATCCCTGATGAACATGGATGCAAAAATTCTCACCAAAATACTAGCCAATAGGATCCAACAGTACATTAAAAGGATTATTCACCATGACCAAGTGGGATTTATCCCTGGGCTGCAAGGTTGGTTCAACATCCGCAAATCAATCAATGTGATACAATACATTAACAAAAGAAAGAACAAGAATCATATGATCCTCTCAATAGATGCAGAAAAAGCATTTGACAAAGTACAGCATCCTTTCTTGATCAAAACTCTTCAGAGTATAGGCATAGAGGGTACATACCTCAATATCATAAAAGCCATCTATGAAAAACCTACAGCGAATATCATTCTCAATGGGGAAAAACTGAGAGCTTTCCCCCTAAGGTCAGGAACGCGGCAGGGATGTCCACTATCACCACTGCTATTCAACATAGTATTGGAAGTCCTAGCCACAGCAATCAGACAACAAAAAGAAATCAAAGGCATCCAAAATTGGCAAGGAAGAAGTCAAACTCTCACTCTTTGCAGATGATATGATACTTTATGTGGAAAACCCAAAAGACTCCACCCCAAAACTGCTAGAACTCATACAGGAATTCAGTCAAGTGGCAGGATATAAAATCAATGCACAGAAGTCAGTGGCATTCCTATACACCAACAACAAGACAGAAGAAAGAGAAATTAAGGAGTCGATCCCATTTACAATTGCACCCAAAACCATAAGATACCTAGGAATAAATCTAACCAAAGAGACAAAGGATCTGTACTCAGAAAACTATAAAATACTCATGAAAGAAATTGAGGAAGACACAAAGAAATGGAAAAACGTTCCATGCTCATGGATTGGAAGAACAAATATTGTGAAGATGTCAATGCTACCTAGAGCAATCTACACATTCAATGCAATCCCCATCAAAATACCATCCACTTTTTTCAAAGAAATGGAACAAATAATCCTAAAATTTGTATGGAACCAGAAAAGACCCCGCATAGCCAGAGGAATGTTGAAAAAGAAAAGCAAAGCCGGCGGCATCACAATTCCGGACTTCCAGCTCTATTACAAAGCTGTCATCATCAAGACAGCATGGTACTGGCACAAAAACAGACACATAGATCAATGGAACAGAATAGAGAGCCCAGAAATGGACCCTCAACTCTATGGTCAACTCATCTTTGACAAAGCAGGAAAGAATGTCCAATGGAACAAAGACAGTCTCTTCAACAAATGGTGTTGGGAAAATTGGATAGCCACATGCAGAAGAATGAAACTGGACCATTTCCTTACACCACACACAAAAATAGACTCCAAATGGTTGAAAGACCTCAATGTGAGACAGGAGTCCATCAAAATCCTAAAGGAGAACACAGGCAGCAACCTCTTTGACCTCAGCCGAAGCAACTTCTTCCTAGAAACATCGCCAAAGGCAAGGGAGGCAAGGGCAAAAATGAACTATTGGGACTTCATCAAGATAAAAAGCTTTTGCAAAGCAAAGGAAACAGTCAACAAAACCAAAAGACAACCAACAGAATGGAAGAAGATATTTGCAAATGACATATCAGATAAAGGGCTAGTATCCAAAATCTATAAAGAACTCATCAAACTCAACACCCAAAGAACAAAGAATCCAATCAAGAAATGGGCAGAAGACATGAAAAGACATTTTTCCAAAGAAGACATCCAAATGGCCAACAGACACATGAAAAAGTGCTCAGTATCGCTCGGCATCAGGGAAATCCAAATCAAAACCTCAATGAGATACCACCTCACACCTGTCAGAATGGCTAAAATTAACAAGTCAGGAAATGACAGATGTTGGCGGGGATGCGGAGAAAGGGGAACCCTCCTACACTGTTGGTGGGAATGCAAGCTGGTGCAGCCACTCTGGAAAACTGTATGGAGGTTCCTCAAAAAGTTGAAAATAGAGCTACCATATGATCCAGCAATTGCACTACTGGGTATTTACCCCAAAGATACAAAAGTAGGGATCCGAAGGGGTACGTGCACCCCGATGTTTATAGCAGCAATGTCCACAATAGCCAAACTGTGGAAAGAGCCAAGATGTCCATCGACAGATGAATGGATAAAGAAGATGTGGTATATATATACAATGGAATATTATGCAGCCATCAAAAGGAACGAGATCTTGCCATTTGCAACGACGTGGATGGAACTGGAGGGTATTATGTTGAGTGAAATAAGTCAAACAGAGAAAGACATGTATCATATGATCTCACTGATATGAGGAATTCTTAATCTCAGGAAACAAACTGAGGGTTGCTGGAGTGGGGGGTGGGGTGGGAAGGATGGGGTGACTGGGTGATAGACACTGGGGAGGGTATGTGCTCTGGTAAGCGCTGTGAATTTTGCAAGACTGTTGAATCTCAGATCTGTACCTCTGAAACAAATAACGCAATATATGTTAAGAAAAAAAAAAAAAAGAAGAAGAAGAAGGTAGCAGGAGGGGAAGAATGAAGCGGGGGAAATCGGAGGGGTAGACGAACCATGAGAGACGATGGACTCTGAAAAACAAACAGGGTTCTAGAGGGGAGGGGGGTGGGAGGATGGATTAGCCTGGTGGTGGGTACTGAGGAGGGCACGTTCTGCATGGAGCACTGGGTGTTATGCACAAACAATGAATCATGGAACACTTCATCTAAAACTAATGATGTAATGTATGGGGATTAACATAAGAATAAAAAAAAAAATTAAAAAAAAAAAAAAAAGTTACTGGAAACTCTAACAGTTCTGCTGGCAAATACATAATAATTATCAAAAGAAATCAGACACCTCAGTGCATTCCAAAAGCATCTTCCAAAGGAATATCTATATTGAAGTTATTTTCGATTTTCTTGTTCTTAAACCTTTTTTTCCATGTCCATAAATTTCTTCCAAGAGGGGAAACAGAGTATAACATCTGTCCCTAATTGCATATAATCTGCTATTGTGGTTATAAAAGACTTAGTGATTACCACATCTATCTCCCTGCTAATGCTAAAAAAGCAAAATAAATTAGCACAAACTCTGCATGTTCTCCGAGAAGAATGTTTCATTTTCCCATTAAAAAAAAAGATTCTACACATGCAGCTTACTACATGTTATGATTGTGGTTTTTTCACTGTCTCATTTTTCTTCTTCTATGCCTTTCTCAGTAGGTAGTGAATTAACTTAAAGGCTGCTGGGAAATGCTTGCTGAACCGACTAACCAGTGATTATAGATATTAACACTCAAATATCCCTAATCATATAACACTATTTAATCTTCTTCGTAAAAGTCATCTTCAGATTGAACTTAGGAAATAATTTATCTAACCATTAGAACTAGGGCCTATGATGAAAAAAAAAGATTCCTGTAAACTAAACTTAAAGGACGTTATCTTTTCAGAAATCTAAGTATTATTATAATGACAGTGGATATTAAGGCCTGTGGTGTGCTAGGACATTTTACATGGTCATATTTACTGTGTTATCTTCATTCTTTAATATACTGATTATCAAAGTAGTTAAAATGATTTGTTCAAGAATGCCCAATTTATAAATAAGTGACAGAGCAAGTATTCAAATATATGTGTAAATGTATGTCCAAAACCCATAACCTTCAACTTTTCTTACTGTGGTGTTTCCCAAAGCCTATTCCACAAACTAAGGAGAGTATATGTTAAAGTAGGAAAATGGTTCCATAGTCAAATAAATTTAGAAATTTTTGAGCAAAACAAAATCAGGGTTTTTTTTTCTTCACTAGAAGGTTATCAGTCTTCAATATGCTACTATGTATTTTGAGTCTCAAAGAGGGAGATTAGTTTATAGGAGCATAGAAATTCTATTATTTTTAGAGAGTACCTATATGGGTATCTCACAAGTTATAAAAAGTAGCACTATGCCTTATTATCCAATAACACAGCAAAGAATCTATTTTTGTTCATTGATGCCAAGTGAAAGACTTGACTGTACCAAGGAAACTAAAGTAATGAAGAGAGACAACTTTTAACTTACCATTGTGCATCCTAGACCATCCATCTCTTTCACAGTCTCTGCCAGAAGACCCAAATAAAGCATCAGCCCTGGGACTTGGGGGGTCGACCTAGAAGAAGCAAGATTGAAAGTCAAAAAGAACTTAAATGTTCTTTCAGTCTCATGGCACCTGAAAATCAACTCAAGTACATAGACTGTAGTCATCAGGTTAACATGATAGTGCCTGTGTGGTTCAGGCATGTTCTGAAGCCAGAGCTTAGTTGAGTATTTTGCTGTTCATGTTTAAATAAAATTGAAATTAAACTCCAGAATTTTTTAATTATAAATTTGAGTCTATTTTAAAATTAACAAATTTACAGTTGAAATGTCCATTACCCCATTGCCCAGTTGGCTTTCCATTACAAAACTACAAAAAGAGAAATCTATTTTGCCACATTTAAAAAGCAAGTTTAGCCATTTGCTACTTAGATAGATGCTGAATTCAAACAGTGTCGTTACTTGGCTGTGTTCAGGGCCCAGCACGCTTAGTGCTTTATAGCTCACAGATTATTACAGCTAAGCATGTTTTCTAATGAAAAAGAAAAAGGAGTGATATAAACTGTAAAAAAGATAGCTCTATTGATCAACATTAAAAACTTTGTACATAAAAGGACACTATTAAGAGAGTGAAAAGCAAACCATTTAATAAAAAATACATATTTTTTCAAATAATTATCTGATAAGGCATTAATATCCAGAATATATAAAGAAACTTCTACAACCCTGAAAAGAACTCCTCAATTAAAAAGTGGGAGAACTTAAATACACATTTCTCCAAAAGATACACAAATGACCAATAAGCACAAGAAAAAATATTCAATATCACTAATTATTAGGGAAATACCAATCAAAATCATAGTGAGAGATACTACTTCATGATGTGAATATAATTACTGCCTCTGAACTATATACTTAAAATGGTTAAAATGGTAAATTTTATATTGTGTATATTTTACCACAATTTAAAAAAATTAAATTTTAAAAAAAGGTGAAAAGACAAGCCATAGAATGAAAAAAAAAATTTACAAATCATACCTGATAAGGATTTAGAATCCTAAATACATAAAACAAACTTACAACTAAATATCAAAAAGTAAAAAAAAAAAATTAAAATGGACAAAGAACTTGAATAGACATTTCTCCAAAGAAAATATACAAATGGCTAAAAGCACATAAAAAGATGTTCAACATCATTACTTATTAGGGAAATGCACATCAAAATGATAATGAGAAAAAAAAGCCATAATGAGAGACCAATCCACACCCCCTAGGATGGCTATAATAAAAAGAAAACAAAATAAAATAATAAGTGTTAGTGAGACTGTGGATAAAGTGAAACCCTCAAACATTGCTGGAGAGAATGTAAAATGGGACAGCCACTGTGGAAAACAGTTTGACAATCCCTCAACAAGTTAAACACAGACACACCACATGACCCAGCAATTCCACTCCTAGGTATTAAAGCAATTAGGCATGAAAACAGATACTCAAATGGAAACTTGTGTATGAATGTTCATGGAAGCACTATTCACATAACCAAAAGGTGAAAACAGCCCAATGTCCATCAACAGATGAATGGACAAACAAAATGTGGTATATACCCACACAGTGAAATATTATTCAACCATAAAAAGAACCAAGTACTGATACATGCTATAACATGAATGAAACTCAAAAACACTGTGCTAAATGAAAGATGCCAGACAGAAAGGTCTACGTATTGCAGGATTCCACTTAGATGAAAAGGCAGAGTAGGAGAATCCATATAGGAAGCAGATTAGTGGTTGCCAGGGGCTGAAGAAAGGGAGAAATGGTGAGTGAATGCTTAATGAGTACAGGGTTTCTGTTTAGGGATGACTGAAAAAGTACTGGAACTAGATCGTAGTGACAGTTGCACAACATGTACTTACTGCCACTGAAATTATACACTTTAAAATGGCTGAAGTGGTACATTTTATGAGTATTTTACTGCAATAGAAAAAAAAGATTCTATTCTGGATCAAGGCTCCATCTCACGACGCTGAGCTCATGACCTGAGTCGAAATCAAGAGTCGGATACTTAATCGACTGAGCCACCCAGGAGCCCATGAAATTAAAATTTTGTTTATCAATTTATTAAGTGCTTTTGAAATCATTAATGGCTATGGGGGAAGAAAAGACATCTCTATGCAAATACAATTGGAAAAATCCCATTTTTTATATGATAATGTAAGCAATTTTTTTTTTTTTTTTTTTTAAGATTTATGTATTTATTGGAGAGAGAGAGAGAGAGATCATGGAGGGGAGGGGCAGAGGGAGAGAATCTCAAGCAGACTCCCTGCTAAGCCCAGAGCTCGATGTGGGGCTCAATCTCATGATCCTGAGACCACCACCTGAGCCAAAATCAAGAGTTAGACTGAGCCACCCAGGCACCCCAATGTAAGCAATTTTCTAACTGTAGGCTTAGAAGCATGCATTTTTTTCTATGATCTGGAAAGCTATAAAGGAAATCTCTTCAATGAAAACATCAAGGCCTACACCTAGCAGTATTAGAATTATTCCACTTTGAACACTAGTGTGAAAAAACAGCAATTTAATGAGCACTTGAAAAGAAATTATTTCCCTCAACAATTCTTTTTTTTTTTTTTTGTGGCTAACTCCCACTAACTATTACTGGTTATTTTGCCCACAGGCATTTTAATTAAAATGCTACTATTCTTTCAGATTAGAATTTAATATATCTTTTCAACTTAATTTACAACGGCAAGCAGTCATAAAATGAAAGGTTTTCTGAAACTGCCATCAAACCAGCAAGTAAATCTTATCTGGATATGTCCAAACAACAACAAAAAATGCGGCCAGCACCTATAAACAAATCTACAGAAAAAAAGACAAATGTAATCACAATAATCTCAATAAAATATTACCATTTAAAAGTACCCATTATAAGTTTTCTTTTTACAATAAAAAACCTGTTACTTAAGGTTAAAAGAATAAATGATTCGTAGTCAAAAATAAAAATGGAATGAAATGTTGCTTAATGTAATTATATCTAAAATTAAAAAAATATATCACACACAAAAAATCTGAATTTTCAGATGGTGTATTTTCAAAAACCCATTAGATTATCCAAGGAGCATCTTTACATGTTATATTTACATATTAGAATTTAGAAAAAAATGAATTAGACATTAAAGTCAGAAATAACTTTATAGATAACCCCAAAAGTTGTTTTGCTTCTGTAGGCACTTACATCTTAACATTCATTATTACTATTATATGTATTTATTAGTAATTTTTATTAAATTGCAAGCTTTTGTTAAAGAAATACTTTTAGGATAAAAATTCTTTACAAAAATTCAAGTAACTATGAGAATTCTAAGAAAGTCCTTTATTAAACATTCTGAAATATTACAGACCCCTAAAATTAGCCCAAGTCTACTTGACTATCACACGAACACAAGCTCTAAGCTTAAACCATATCAAAAGCAGTCTTCTGTTTGGGAAGATAACAACTATGCTACCCTAACTCTCTTCACTTTCAAAGGCCTTCCCATCCTCATCAAATAGTGATTTGCTTCAAAGATCCACTATGTAAGGTTTACCCAAGGGACATAATATCAAAGGAAACTTAACTTTCCATTATAATTTTTAAAAAGGCTAGAAAAGGGGGGGTCTTCCTTTTCATAAAGAAAAGTTGGTCCTCTTTTAAAACCCTACTCTGCCATTTTAGTACTAATGTCAATTACATCTAAGTTCAATTTGTAGAGTTATTACACTGTCCAGTGTATAGGAAGAAAGGAAATGGATACTTAAAGGATTTAACATAGTATTCATAATGGAACTTGATCTCTGTCAGGTTTAAAGACTGAAAAAAAGAATGTTCTTTTACTCTAATTTTCCATTTCAGATTCCTCAGCTAACAGTTCAGGAAAGAAAATTATTAATAGAAGCCCGAAGTTGAAAGAAGTTTCAGAACAATATTTTAGTGAAACAACAGATTAGATTGGTTTCAAATGGAAATGTTTAAGAGAACACATACATGTCTAATCACAAATGGAGGTTTATCTGTTTCTTTTTTGAATTCATAGGGTCCCAGATTTAAATGGGCCAGCCGCCGCCTGGTGTCTTCAGATAGCTCACACATGCGTCTTTTTGTGTAGGGAGATGGAGAGTGTGATTTTGAAGAAATTGTAGGCTGTTCGTAGTTTTTTGCATTTATGCAATATTTATTTCTCTCAGGTGACTTGGATTTTTTCTTTTGTGATCTTGATGTTGATGTTCTGCTTTGCAGTCTGCCGTGTGATTTTTCAACTGGAGCCGTATGGTAAATAAATTTATCCTAAACATAAAAAATAAAAATTAACATGGGTAGAAGCTATATGTAGAGATATATGTATATGTATCTATCTATAAATTACAGGTAGAAAAAAAACTTTAAAAATTAATTTAAGGCACATATAATCTATCAAAGCCAACTAGTCTTTCCTATCTATGCTAGATAACTCTTTGTCTAGTAGTTAATAAAGTACATGGTATTCTTAAGTCTAACAAGTACTTATGAAAATAAAAGCCCAATATTTAATCATTGGAAAAATCTAAGAAACAAGGTCAGAAAAATTAGTTTTCAGTGTACTAAAAAATTAACATAAACATTGGTTTATCATTTGTAATTAAGTATTCAAGTAACTGGCTATATAATTTAAGAGGGCTTTTTTTCTTTTTCTTTTTTTTTTAAGAAAGAGAGTATATGAATGGGGTGGGAAGGCAGAGGGAGAGGGATGGAATCTTAAGCAGACTCCACGCTGAGCACAAAGCTCAATGTGGGGCTCAATCTCATGCCCCTGAAATCATAACCCCAGCCGAAATCAAGAGTCAGAGGCTTAACTGACTGAGCCACCCGGTGCCCCAAGAGGGCTCTCTTTAGTAGTAATGTTACAAATACACATGGCTAATTAGTTGCTTATGAAATCTTTATGGAGAAAATTATTAAAATAAGTTTCATTTATACTGCTATGATTAAATACATATATACAATGTGAACATCTGAAAAACGGCTTTATACATATTTTCATGAAATGTATTATTTGGATTATACAAGGTGATTAGGATCTTAAGATGTCTTCCAAATTAAAACTTTACAATTCAATGACCAATAGCCATATCATCTTAATTCTGGTTCCATATTTTTATAAAAGTAAAAAAGTAAAAAGACATAAAAGACACATATAAACTTTAATGACTAGTACTCTACTAGTAAAACTGGTTAGCAGTCTAAAATTTTAAAAAACAAATGTTACATTTCTAAATTTTTTTTGTGTTATTAGAATAACATTTTATTTAGTCTCTGCCTTTTGAGTGCCTTAAAGTTTGGATTACAGGTAAATAATATAAGACCTCTTAATTCATTATCTAGAATTATAAGATTTCTAATATTAGAGAAAATGGACAGTTGAGAAACTTTGTCTTCCTAACTTTAATCATTTTAAAAACCTATCAGTCCTACCTCCTTCTCTATTTTCTCAACCCCTCCTTCCCTAACTCACTAAGAGTATCTATTCTAAGTATATATTAAAACATAAATGTGATATAGAAGGGAAAAGAGTCAAATATTTTTAAAAAGTAGATAAACAGGAAAAATATATATTTTCCTAATTGGAAAATAAGCCCATGAGTTTCATACAGACCTGCAGCATCAGATTATTTCCTCATCTTTCCTCTACAGCTGTTGATACTCTCCCAGTCCTTCTCCCACCTTGTTCAATGACTTCAACAAGTAATTCAGAATTTTTCTACCATATCACACTTCATCTATCTCTATGACATCACACTGATGCACAGAAGCAGGAATGTTAGCACATGCAAGGACCTTTGAGTTGTAATAAATGTTCAAGCAGTGAATCTGTCCAAGACTTTGGACTCAGACTTCTATTTCTCAGCTTTAATTACCTTTTTCCACCTCATCTTAGAGTTCATCATTATGCAGATCCATTGCATCTCAAACTCCGAAAATCCCTTGCTGACCAAAACTACTTTTCCTCATTCTACTTCTTTTATTCTCACTGAATCTGCTGCCTGCCCTCCTCACCTCCTCAGTCCCTGGACCTCTTTTTCCCCAGGCCTTCATACATTTTTAATATCTCTTACCTTCAGACCCAGATGAACCCAACATCATCCATTTCAGCAATGCTGTAAAGTTCCTCCTTACCTACCTCTGATTATACCAAACCTAAAACAACTAACCCCACCTTCTTTCTTCATTACAATTTTTGAATGTTGAATACTATTAGAAGTTATAAACTGTGGAATATGTAGTACAGATACATGCTATCTAACTCTATCCAATCCTTAATGTATCCTGTTACTGCCCAGGAAAACTTAAAATAGTGGCTGTTACATGCTGTTAACACGATGGCTCCCTCTGGCCAACAGGATACTAGCTTGGGACAAAAAGAGAGACTTGAAAAAGTGCTATTGTCTTTTATTCCTTTTTGGAAACCTTCCTGCCTCCGTGTGAATGAGCCAAAATTAGCCTACTAGATGATGAAAGTCTTGTGGCCACCATCCCAGCTAAAATCAAGCAAATTATCAGAAATATAAAGTCCCTCCCAGACCAAAAACTCAGCCAACTACCAGACATGAATGATGCCATCATAGATCATTCAGCCCTAGCCTCGCCAGTTCAAACCAAAAGAATCAACCAATCAATCCACAGAACTGCCAAAAAGTTAGTGTTGCTTTTTACACAGCAAAAACTACCTGATCCAGCATACAAATTAATAAAACTACCACTGATATTTAACTATTAATAATAAATTTTCCTTTAGTAGGTAAAAAGAATAAGTGGAAAACTAGTTTTATTTCAGAAAATCACAATAATATACTTAATTTTTTCAATCCATCTAACTGGTGACAAAACATCAATTTGAAAATAATATGCCAAAAGGAATAAAGATCATTATAACTATTTGTAAACTTAAATAATTTTATAGTTTGTTTCACTCATTCTGCTTTTAAAAACCAAAATGGCCTGTCTTATTCTTATGTTTGAACCTGAAAATGCTGCTTTGTAGCTATTAAAATTTTAATTGTAACTTTAATATTCACTTTTTTAAAAGCAGATTTATCACATTCTTAAATAAGGTCAAAGAAGATTAAAATTCTGGCTAAAATTTTAATGTGTATGTGTATACTCTGTTGTGCCTACCAGATAATGTTTTCTATCTTGTATTTTAACCATTGTCTTCTCTCCTAATTATTTAAAAAAAAAAAAACCTTAGGAACAGCCATCAAATTCATTAATTATATGTTACGTGCCAGACACATTGCCTATTCTCTAATTTAATCTTTAAAGCAGCCTTGTGAGGAACTTGAACCCAGATCTGTCTGATTCTGAGGCATATTTTCTTAAACACTGTCTGACGCCAAAACCTATCCTATTTTCCTACATCTGTTCAATAAAGAACAAATGACAAACACTGAAATAGCAAGTTAAAAAAGAAATGAGTCTTCCCAAAAGTTTACAGAGGAAAACGTTAGTTCTTAAGTCCAATGAAACTAGTGATGAGGGGACAATTTTACATTTACGAAAGACTTTCCACCAAGCTGTACACTTAGAATGTACTTTTCTGTGCATATGCCACAGTTCATACAAAAAAGGACTTTTCTACCCATCCACCAGAAGGGCATACCCCAATGAGGAGAGAAAAATGTTGTCTGAGTGCAGGTAAAATACTGTTAATAATTTACAAATATACAGTTTTGCACAACAAGTCAGTAACATCTTTGCATTTGGCAAGCATAGTTTGTTAGATCTCTAATAGCTGCATTTCAGCTTGCATTTCAAAGATAATTAACTGTAGCCAAACTGGCACACTACGTATCTTGCTAAACAAAATAAGAATGATCCCCTTGATAATTTTATATAACCACGCTTTACCTTTCTTAGCTTACGTCACTGTTACCCTCCTCAGCAAATTTACTCTGAAACTGAGAATGCAGTAAATTATTAGTACACTTTTTCCATCATAGGTCCAGTCGTGCCTTGTTTGGGTCCTCTGTGCTTTATATG
This sequence comes from Neomonachus schauinslandi, assembly GCF_002201575.2. Taxonomy (NCBI): domain Eukaryota; kingdom Metazoa; phylum Chordata; class Mammalia; order Carnivora; family Phocidae; genus Neomonachus; species Neomonachus schauinslandi. The sequence goes on from NC_058406.1 coordinate 37,256,169, forward strand.
TTACTGGCTCTTCATCACATGCTGGTCATTGTTACCTAATCATAATGCAACTGCATATGAGTGATGCCTAGACATTATTAGATAACCTGTGGACAAGGCAGTAAGATGATCCTGGTGACTCAGTAAAAAGTTAGACAAGAATGAAATATTAGGTCCAGATATCTCAGTTTACTAAAGGCAGTTTTTACAAATATAGAAGGTACTGAGGTTGGAGTGTCCAAGCTTCCCTCAGTCTGATAGCATCAGTATGGCCACCAAACTGAGCAAGAGTCATATAAGAATTAGAGACACTCAAGAAACCATACTCACTAAACACCAATATCCCTGCATGAGAGAGAACCTCTGGTCACATTTGTTAAAAGGTATCCTTTGAACTTTCTGCAGTCACCTGTAACTTCTGTAAGATTTATAGAAGCCTCAGATCTAGCTCTCTGTGGGACTTCTTGATCTCAACATCTTTCTGGCAGGCTGATTGCTTTGCATTAAAAAAAAAAAGGCCCATAGAGTTACAAAATAATAACAATAACATCATGGCGCCATCTACCATGTGTACCAAACTCTTCACTCTCACATTTAAGACGCAACCAAACTGCTAAATACCTCTGATAATTGTTTTGCTTAAATTAAAGGCTGACCCCCAAAAGTGAAAAGAGTTGCAGCCAAAATAAAAGAATAATTCTTGCCCAATGCCCATAAATATGAACAAATAAGTTAAACCATTAAACACTTTAAATGAGTTCAACCTGAGTGCGGCACTTCCTTGAACTTATCAGACATTCAGTAATCACTGAAGTTGTAGAAAATTCCAGCTTTGGAGCAATTCCCTGAGGGGAAAAAGGGTATTATTAGATATTTCAATTTTTTAAAAAATATAATTTTAGTGATAAAACTATGACCTGAAGTAACAAACACTTGTCAAGATTTAGCTGTTTCATTTGTTGGTTTGACCTTCTTATTAAAGATAAAGACAATACAGTGATGCTAAATTTTAGCAAGAAACAGTTTCATTGCTGATGATTCCCTTACAAGTGATTATATTACCTTTATGTAAAAATTAATATATTTTTTCATTTTCAAGTATTTCCCTGTCAAATTATTCTAAGATTTTTAAACAATGATATAATATTAAAGTCATAAATATATAAAAACACTTAATGGATTTGAGCTCTTTTTACTTTTACAAATTAAGACATACTTAACTACATAATCAAGAAATGCTTTTACAAACCCAGCCGTTGACATACTAACTTGAGAGTTTCAAACATCATACTACAGAAAAGGTAAATAATGAGTTGCCTAAGAATTAACTAAATGATTGCTTTTCTGCAAACATAACTTTTATTAATGAAGTCCATTATGCCTATTTGTTAGTTATCTGTTGCCTCACAGGATATTAGTTAGCAGTTTAAAACAAGAGTGAACACTTATTATCTCAGATAGTTTCTATGGGTCAGGAATCTGGCAGAGGCGGAACTGGGTGGTTCTGGCTTGAAATCTCTGAGGTGATTGCAGTCAAGAGGTTGTTTGGGCTGCAGTCAAGAGGTTGTTTGGGCTGCGGTCATCCGCAGGTTTGCCTGAGGCAGGAGGATCTGCTTCCTAAGAAGGCTTGTTCACATAGCTGTTGGCTGGAGGTCTCAGTTCTTTTCTAGATTTTAGCAAGAGGACTCAGCTCCTCTATCCCATAAACCTCTCCATAAGACCGCTCCAGTGTCCTCATGCCATGGCAGCTAGTTCTCCCAAAGCAAAGCAAGAAGGAAGCCATAATCGTTTTTATGACCTAGTCTACTAAATCTAACACTGTCACATCTATCACATCCTATTTATTAGAATCCTTGAAGTATAGCCCACACTCAAAGACAAAGAAGTTAGACTTCTTTTTCAGCAGAGGAATATCAAAAATTTTGTGGACATATTTTAAAACCACCACAGTCCACCCTCTGACCACAAGTTATACTCCTTTCATGTGTAAACTAAACTCATGCTCTACAAAGAAAAGAAGAAAAGTCTCATCTTTTACAACTTCAGCTTGAAATCCAGGATGTTGGCATCTAAGTCAAATCCTTATTCAGCCTCCTCAGATGTGGTTCTTTAAGGACAGTTCTTTAAGGCCAGTTCCTCATAGTTAGAAGACTTATGAAACAAAGAGACAAGTTACCTGCCCCACATGTACCTAAAGCACACACATGCAGCAGGTGCAGGATAATCACTCCAGATGTTCTTTTTTTTTTTTTTTAAAGATTTTATTTATTTATTTGAGACAGAGAGAATGAGATAGAGAGAGCATGAGAGGGAGAAGGGTCAGAGGGAGAAGCAGACTCCCTGCCGAGCAGGGAGCCCGATGCAGGACTCGATCCCGGGACTCCAGGATCATGACCTGAGCCGAAGGCAGTCGCTTAACCGACTGAGCTACCCAGGCGCCCATCCCAGATGTTCTTATTCAAAAAGGGAGTAAACAAGAGTCAAATGGGCATCACTGGCCCATAGAAATTCTAAAATCCAGCCAAGAAAATGTTAGAAGTTCCTTGATTAGAAGTTTAGTCCTGGTCCTGCCCAGAAATAACTATCCTTTGGACTCCTCTGGGCTCTTGCTTCTAACCTTTGAATTATCACTCCTTTCCAAGGAGAAGTAGACCATATTTGGAGTGCACAGTGTTCTGAGCGTGAGTCCTGTCAACAGAATTTTGGGGGTCCAAAGGCCTTTTCATTCTGTGAGATCTCTCTGCATTTCAGACCAAGCTGGTGGTGTTTCTACCAATATAACACTCTTAAAAAAACAAATGGGTTCTCATATGAATCTTACTGAAGTTCACTCCATTAGACACAAGTTGCACCCTTCTCTACACTCAGCTTCTGCTGAGACTGCCCTTTAGCATCTTTGAAAAACTTAAATTAAATTATTAATTATTAATTTGATTAAATTATTTTCTGAGACAACATCTTGGATCTTTCTGAAATTTTAATGAAGGATTTTATAGTTATACCTTTGGTTTCACCATCAGACCACAGTTTCCAGAAGTGCCTGGAATGATTTTTACTCAGAAGTCATTCCTAATTTTAACATTATTTGCCACTGGAAAAGGCTGGGAATCTTCAGAAACAGTAAATTCCAATTCCTTTTTGCTAAACAGCCTTTCCTTTGCTTATCTCTCTCCTCTCATATTTTGCTATAAAGCAGCAAGAAAACCAAGCAGACCCTCTAACTCTCTAACCAAAAGTCTTAGACACACCATCCATTTCATTAGATATTTCTCTGCTTCCCACATTACCGCAGGCGACTGTGTGGCTAAACTTTCTGCCATTATATAACAAGGAACCCTTTTATCCCTAATTTCCAATAGCATTTACCTTATTTTCCTGCAACACACATCTGAGTTTCTTCGAGACCTTTCAAGCTTTCACAAACATTCTAGCAAAGCTTTTCCAGCTTCTGCCTCTCTCTAGAGGTGCTTTAATGTCTTTACACGTGGCAGTTGGCTTAGCCCAAAGTGACTGATACAGTAGTGAGAGCAAGGAGGAAGCCACAGTGCATTTAATGACCTGGTCTCCAGTCTAATACTGTCACTGAATCATGTTTTATCTGTTAGAGTCACTAAGTGGAGACTGGAGAATTAGCTCTGCCTTTGGAAGAGAGAAGCATCAAATCATCTGTGGACATATTTTATAACTACCATAGCCTGGATTGCAACTTATCACTTTACCCTTCCCCATATATTGCTGGTCACATAGTAAATACTCAGTGTTTTAGCCATTATTTTCACTGAGCTTTCAAAACCATTATGTATTAGTTAGGGTTCTCCAGGAAAACAGAACATATATATATAATATAATATACTAATATAGAGAGAGAGAGAGAGAGAGAGAGATTTATTTTAAGGAATTGGTTCATGCAATTGTGAGAGTGGCAAGCCCAAAATCCATAGGGCAATCCACAAGCTGGCAACTCAGACAAAAAGTTGATATTGCAATCTTAAGTGTGAAATTTGCAAGCAAGCTAGCAGGCTGGAAACTCAGGAAGTATTTCTGCATAACAGTTTTGAGGCAGAATTCCTTATTGTTTAGGAAACCTCAGTTTTTGCTCTTCAGGCCTCAACTAATTGAAATGAGATCCACCTACATTGTCAATGGTAATCTCTTATACTTAAAGTCAACTGTTTGTAAATATTAATTACATATACAAAATACTTTCACAGTAACATCTAGACTACCATTTGGCCAAACAACTGGGCACCATAACCTAACCAAGTTGAGGCATAAAATCAATCATCACTCCATCTCAAATACCAGTTCCTTTATGAAGTCTACGAGATGTAATTCATTCATTCAATTCAATCAAGTGGCATTTAAGTGCCTACTCCATGCAAAGTACTGTGCTGAGAGTTAAATTCAAAGATGAGAAAGCCACAGATTCTGTTTCTATGGAGTTCACAGTCTAAAGGGGGTATTATCATCAGCACTGTCATCACCTCAACAGCCATCACCATATCACTCTCATTTACAGAGCGTTCTCCGTGCCAGGTACTGCTGTAACCATTTACAAGGTGTCATTAACCCACCCAGCAGCCCTATGATATCTTCATATGATAGTGCTTTGCTCGAGTTTAGTCAGGTAGTCTGTGAGAGTGCCAGGATTTAATCCCAGATGTGATGGAATTCTTGCCACAGCAATGGGTTCAGGAGAACAGCCTAAGACTCAGACAGATGTCACAAGAATTCTTTTTTTTTTTTTTTTAAGATTTTATTTATTTATTTGACAGAGAGAGACACAGCCAGAGAGGGAACACAAGCAGGGGGAGTGGAAGAGGGAGAAGCAGGCTTCCCGCGGAGCAAGGAGCCCGATGTGGGACTCGATCCAAGGACCCTGGGATCATGACCTGAGCCGAAGGCAGACACTTAACGACAGCCACCCAGGCGCCCCTGTCACAAGAATTCTGAAGAAGGGTGCACTGTCTTCTGCCAGTGCAACAAATTACTGATGGGAGTGTTTTATCCATTCACATTTAAATACAATAATTGTATGACTGGATTTATATCTGCCATTTTGCTATTCACTTTATATGTGCCATATCTTTTGATTCTTCCAATCTTTCTAGGAGTCTCACCTATATATACATAGCTTGGTAGTCATCCCATGAACCTGTAAGGGTTCCACTCTTTGTTGATTATCTGTATGTGGCTTGGGGAATGCATTCAAAGATAGTCAGGTCTGCAGTTTCTACTGAGTTTCACTTGTTGCTGGGCTCTCACAGTCTCGGTCTCTCATTGCATGTGCATTGTTTCAGAATCAGCCAGGAATGGGTGGAGAGCTTATCTCAGCCCTTTTACTGCTCCCTTACTTCTGTGAACTTTCTGGCAGATGGGCTACTCACTCTAATTGGAACTGCTATTGGCCTATCAAAGCTGTGGGGTTTCTTTCATCCACTTGCATCTGAATCCAGTGAAGCCACACTACCTGTCCTTATGATTCTGACACCAATTCCAATGTGTGGGTTTTCCAACACCACCAAGCAATTCTCTGTGACACCAGGTAGGGGGTCCTATAATTTAACTCACTTCTGACACTATCTACCTGGCAACAGCATCAGATCCCAGAGGTTAAGGGATCAGTCCCACAAGACTGCCCAGCCCGCTTCAGATGCAATCACAAGACTGGGTTGTTACCTGTGTTCCCGACCAATCGGGTATAATTTGGAGGTCCCCATGACCGCCAATTGGTTTAATTAATTGGATAGAGAGGCTCACACAACTCAGGAAAATAGTTTACTGTTTACCAATTTATTATAAAAGAATATGATAAATGATACAGATGAATATCCAAAGGGAAGAGATTCATAGAGCAAAGTATGTGGGAAGGGACATGGAGCAATGCCCTCCCCAGGGAAACCACTCTCCCAGGAGCCGCCTCCATGAGTCCGGCAACCTAAGAGCTCTCTAAACCCAGGCCCTTTGGGCTTCTATGGAGGTTTCATTACATAGGCATGATTGATTAAATCACTGGCCATTGGTATTTTAATGCAATCTCCAGCCTCATCTATCCTCCCCAGAGGTCAAGGGGCTGAAAGTTTTAACCCTCTAATACCAGGGTTGTTCCTGCTGGCAACCAGCCCCCATCCTTAGGTTATACAGGGGCTTTCCAAAAGTCACCTCATTAACATAACAAAAGACACCTTTATTGCTCCCCATCACTTAGAAAATTCCAAGGATTTTGGGAGCTCTGTGCCAGAACAAGGATAAAGACCAAATATATATTTCTTACTTTAAATCACAGTATCATAGTCTCACTCTCCAAAATTGATTCTGACCCCTCTAGTAGCAGAGCTTCTGATTTTTCTGCCCAGCCCCAGGACTGGTGAAGCTACAATTCTCACTGGCCTTGCAGGGTATGGAAGCTGTCCCAGGCAAGAAGGCCACATGCTGCCGCCATTTTTATCCAACGTTTCAGCCGTTATTTAAGCATAAACACCCCTTTTTTTTTTTTTTAATTCTAGTTAGTTAACATATAGTGTCATATTAGTTTCAGGTGTATAATATAGTTATTCAACACTTCCTTATAACATCCGGAACTTAATCTGTCTCAATTGTCTTAATTGCCAGTTTCCGGTGTCCTGAAATTGTTTTTGTGATGAATTTGTCCAGTTTTTTATGGAGAGAGGAACTGCCTGTTTTTTACGGAGAGAGGAACTGCCAACCTCCTCACACCACCATATATATATATATATATATATATATATATATATATATATATACACACACACACATACACACACACATATATATACACATACATATATATATATGTATTTTTTGCCTTAGTAATCCAACATCTGAATATATGTAAAAAACCCAAAGTAAATGAAGAAGATACTTATTAATGGTCCAAACTTTTATGTTTATATTGCCAATTTGTTATAATACAGCATTTTAAATTACTTTCAAAACACCATAATTTTAAAATCAGATTTTTTTTCATTGCAGGCTTCCATATATTTGCTGAAACACTCTTTGAAGGTTTTCATAATATAGAAGATGGCTAATGGACACTGATAATATCCCAAAGGAAGTATATTTTAGGAGATTTGCTAGTCAACTTTTAAACTTCTAGCAAGCTAAAGTTGCTATTTCCCAGAACAGAGCATATCATAAACCTAGACCTATAGGGAAAAGTATTTAATTTACCATACTAGCTCATATATCACCCCACTTTCCTTACTCATACTATTTTAACATTTTATAAAGATAGTAAAAAAATGTTTGTCCAAATTATTTCAACCTAGACATCTTTTGCTTTTTTTCTTCTTTGAAATAGCAGGGTCTTCTCTCAGTTTCTCTAAGTGGAAGACATTTTCAGGGATAAATATATTTCTAAATGACCCAACAAAAGTTGAAGGGAGTTGGGGGAAAGGATGGAAGAGTTGGTTGTCACGATGCAGCTTTCACTTTTAGGTATATAAATGTATATTTCCATGACATGAACATACAACAATTAATCTATCCAAACTCCTACTAATGAACATTTAAATTATTCCGATTTTTCACTATTATGAACAATGCTATCAATGAACATCCCTAGGAAGGCTCTTAGTATACCAGAGAGAATACATCTCCATGAAACATACCTAGAGAAAGGCTATGAGAATCTTTGCTTTTACTAGATAACTCTGAATTGTGGTGGTTCCAACTTACATGGCATACCAGTATGGAAGAGCTTCCAGTTTTTCACACTTCTAATATGGTCATATTTTATTAAATTTTACCAACCTTATGGCTATAAAAATGAAATCATAAGGTTTAGTTTGGATTTCCCTATATGCTAATGAAATCGAACACCTTTTCAAATGTTTATTGGTCATTCTTTTGAGAGAACAATAAAGAGAAGAGACAGATAGGGAAGGTGGGGAGGTGGGAGGCAGAAGGAGAGGAGAAAAATCTGAGGAATATAAGGCAAATTAACACTTGTTAATTCTGGATGAAAGATGCATGGGCTTTGTTCAGATTTCAGTATGTTTAAAATAACATCATAATTTCATTAAAAAATTATGTTTTGAACCAAATTAAACTTTGAATTAGTTCTTCACATTTCAGGTATTAAAGCCTATGTGGTGGTTTTTGACAATGATCCTACATCACAGACTGATTGAGAAAATACACTTACTCGAAGGCCAGAAATCCTCCTCATGGTAACCTGGCGGTTTGAATCATGGTGTCCAGAAATTTGGTTTGGACCCGGGAACATGAAATCCCGTGTATTTTCATCATACGTAGACAGTGTTTCACCCACTACAAGAAAGATACCCTATGATTCAAATTATAACAAAATATTCTATTTAGAAACAATATGATCAAGTACAATATATATAGTGCCTGATGCCTTACTGAAATTTCTGCTTCAGGGTCTTTTTTTTTTTTTTCTATGAAAGGAAAATTAAAAGAAAGTTATGTTAAATGGATTCCTTATTCAGAAATGTAGTACATATTACTAATTCTCCCTCCCCCTTTTATAGAAGGGAGATATTCATGTAAATTTTATGAGTACCTATGTGTTTCTAGAGAAAAAAAGTCCTTGTAAACGTATCAAGTTGGTATGACATTTACAAATCTAAAATGTAATTACCATCTCCATAAATTTTTCCTATCTTCCATTCTTTTCTAATTGCCATTGTAAGACATTAGGTTACATGTTGGAAAAAAATGTAGACATCTTCTGTCCATCAACAGATGAATGGATAAAGAAGATGTGGTATATATATATACAATGGAATATTATGCAGCCATCAAAAGGAATGAGATCTTGCCATTTGCAACGACGTGGATGGAACTGGAGGGTATTATGTTGAGTGAAATAAGTCAAACAGAGAAAGACATGTATCATATGATCTCACTGATATGAGGAATTCCTAATCTCAGGAAACAAACTGAGGGTTGCTGGAGTGGGGGGTGGGGTGGGAAGGATGGGGTGACTGGGTGATAGACACTGGGGAGGGTATGTGCTCTGGTAAGCGCTGTGAATTGTGCAAGACTGTTGAATCTCAGATCTGTACCTCTGAAACAAATAATGCAATATATGTTAAGAAAAAAAAAAAGAAGAAGAAGAAAAAGGTAGCGGGAGGGGAAGAATGAAGCGGGGGAAATCGGAGGGGTAGACGAACCATGAGAGACGATGGACTCTGAAAAACAAACAGGGTTCTAGAGGGGAGGGGGGTGGGAGGATGGGTTAGCCTGGTGGTGGGTATTGAGGAGGGCACATTCTGCATGGAGCACTGGGTGTTATGCACAAACAATGAATCATGGAACACTTCATCTAAAACTAATGATGTAATGTATGGGGATTAACATAAGAATAAAAAAAAAATAATAATGTAAAAAAAAAAATGTAGACATCTTCTAGAATTTGTGGTTACCCAAATTAAGTATACATGTAATATTCAAAATCTTTTAGATTACTAATTTTTAGTAACATATAGCTCTCCACTTTTCACATAGAATAATTATTTGATTAAGATAGATTTCTCCTATACTCACAGAAGTAAATAACAAAAATCAAGTTATCCTCCATATTTTAATTTTAATTTTACCTACCCCAGAGATTTGTAATGTTCACTAAACAGTTAAGGTTTTATTCCACTCCCCATTCCCAGTAACAGTCAACACACAAAAACAAAGATAATTACCTTATCAATAAAAAAATGTTGTTTGAGAAAAATCACAAAAACTCAAAGTCAATTTTTATGAATGTCACAAAATATGCTAGGATGATAGCATGTAATTTTCCACCTTCCTTTATTACTATTTATTCAGTTTTAGAATATGTTCAAATATGATTTATGCCAATTGTTATGTATTTATTATTTTCATCTATTGCTGTTCTGTGCATAGTGGACCAATACTAGAAACTCAACTTCATTCTTAATTTGGGAAGAAAGGGAAAATATCTATTTTTTAAAAGCATTTTTTGACATGGGTTTGCACATCAATTACCTTATCAAAATATAATACAGTACCTGGTGGAACTAGTTGAATCAACTCAAACAATGCTGTATCATCTGAAAGGTTAAAGAAAAATTTCCTTAAATTAACAATAAACAAAAATTAGTTACTTTATCATAAAAGTATCTAAAAGTCAAAGTAATTACTGGGTACACTACATATATGTTTATATCTTAGTATACTGTGTATATTTTTTGATTGCTATGTCTCTTAGGGCTTTATTAATCAATAGTAGAGATTGTCCCTTCAGTCTCTCTGGGGTTTTTTTCCGATTTTTTTTAAACTTTATCTTTTTAGAGCAGTTTTAGGTTTACAACAAAATTGAGAGGAAAATACAGAGATTTCCCATATATCCCTGTCCCCACACATGCATAGCCTCCCTACCATCAACAGCACTCACAGGAATGGCACATTTTTTTTTTTTTTTACCAAGGATGAACCCCCATAGTCACATAATAGTCACCCAAAGTCCATAGTTTATCTTGAGGCTCACTCTTGGTGATGTATACTCTCTGGATTTGGAGAAATAAATGCATAATGACATATTCCATCATTATAGTATCATTCATAGTATTTTTACTTCCCTGATTTTCCTCTGTGCTATGTCTATTCATCTCTCTCCTCCACTTCAATTTGCTCCGACAAGCAACCACTGATCTTTTTACTGTCCCCATAGCTTTGCCTTTTCCAGAATGTCATATTAAAATCATACAGTATTCAGGTTTTTCGCATTGGCTTCTTTCACTCAGTAACATGCATTTAAGTGTCCTTCATGTTGTTCGTGGCTTGATAGCTCATTTCTTGTAAGTTCTCAATAATATTCATTGTCTGGATGTACCACACTTTATCCATTCACCTACTATAGGCACCTTGGTTGCTTCCAAGTTTTGGTAGTTACAAAGCTGCTCTAAACAACCTTGTGCAGGTTTTTACATGGACATAAGTTTTTAACTCCTTTGGGTAAATACCAAAAAGGGTAGTTGCTGGATTATATGTTAGGAGTGTGCTTAGTTTTGTAATAAACCACCAGTCTCCAAATTGCTGTTCCATTATGAATTCTCACCAGCTATATAAGAAGAATTCTTTTTGCTCAATACCTCACCAACATTTGGTGCTGTCAGTGTTTTGGATTTTGGCCATTCTAGCAGTGTGGTGGTACCTTGTTTTAATTTGAATTTCCCCAGAGACATATGATGTGGAACATCTTTTCATATGCTTATTTGCCATCTTTATATCTTCTTTGATGAAGTATCTGTTAAGGTCTTTGGCCAATTTAAAAATAATGTTGTTTGTTATTTTATTATTGAGTTTTAAAAGTTCTTTGTATATTTTGGATAAATGTCCTTATTAATATTTTATAAATATTTTCTCCCAATATGTGGTTTATCTTCTAATTCTCTTGATATTGTCTTTCACAGAGTAGAATTTTTAATTTTTTTAAAAGATTTTATTTATTTATTTGACAGAGAGAGACAGCCAGAGAGGGAACACAAGCAGGGGGAGAGGGAGAAGCAGGCTCCCCGCAGAGCAGGGAGCCCGATGTGGGGCTCGATCCCAGGACCCTGGGATCATGACCTGAGCCCAAGGCAGACGCTTAATGACTGAGCCACCCAGGTGCCCTGAAATTTTTAATTTAAATGAAGTCCAGCATGTCAATTATTTCTTTCATGGATGATGTCTTTCGTGTTGTATCTAAAAAGGCATCATCATACTCAAGGTCATCTAGGTTTCTTCCTATGTTAGTTTCTAACAGTTTTATGGGTTTTGTATTTACAGTTCGGTCTATGATCTATTTTGAGTTAATTTTTGTGAAGGGTGTATGGTCTGTATCTAGATTCATTTTTTCGCATTTGGATGCCTAAGTGTTCTAGCACCAGTTTTTGAAAAAACTCTATCTTTGTTCCACTGTATTGCCTTTGCTCCTTTGTCAAAGTCAGTTGATTATATTTATGGGGGTCTATTTCTGGGCTCTCTGTATATCTTTATGAATAGAAATTCTGTCTTATTTCTTAAGCAGAGCTGTGAGGACAGTGGGATATATTATATAATTCCTTATATTTTTAATATGTCTGAAGTATTTTATAATACATTTATAAAAATAAGAATAAAAGATGCACTGTGTCTTGCCTCCCATTACAGGACCCATGAAAAAGGCATAATCTCTTTCTTTCTTTAAATTCTGCCATTATCATTCAAGGGAAGTCTCAATCATTTAACCCAATACCAGTACATCCAATCTATGAAGAAATATTAAATACTTCCTATAGGTTATAATTTGTAATAAGAAAAAAAACCTGATATGGCCCTTTTCCTCAAGAACCTTACACTGCATTGAAAATGTAAACATTGAAGGAAATAAACACACAAATAAATTGTAACTACAAACCACAGGTGCAATGAAGGCACTGCAGGTAGTGCTATAAAAGACTATATTAACAGGACCTGATCTAGTCAGGGAGTCAGAGAAACCTGAAGAAGAGCTCTTTAGGATCTGATGTATAGCATGAACAGGTGTAAACTGGGGGGACTGGGGAGGTAGAGTTTTTACATTTGATCTTAGCCAAAAGGCCGAGAAGCGATGGGGAGGTAGAGTTTTTTAAGCAGGAGAAACAGGATGTACAAAGGCTATAAGCAGAACACAGCAGGGTAATCTGAGAGATTAGGTATTTGAAAAATAACCCTTCTGCAAAAGTCAACTTGAAAAGGTAAACAATGAAAGCATGAGAGACCTAACAAGGTAGGAAAAAATTATGTTTGAAACTCAGTATAAGAAGGAAACACAGAGAAATAAGCCTGGCATTTGAGGCTGCTTTTCTTTTTGGATATCTGACAGTCCTGATAGAGGTAGCTTAGAGGCTGAAAAGCTGAACATAGCTTTTGATAAATTCAAGTAAAGGACCAAAAATTGGAGTATTGTGGCCTTGGAAAAGGATAGGAGGGGAGGTGTGCTTGTAAGAGACAATAGCCTGATAAACTGGCTAGGCTATAAGACTGGATCATGAAAAGATAACTACAAGGGTAAAGAGTAAACTAAAAATAGATAGCCAACACTATATACTGAATGTTTTTATTCCTCCCAAAATTCGTATGTTGAATTCCCCCCAATGTGATATTTGGAGTTGGGGCCTTTGGGAGGTAGGGCAAAGCCCTCATAATGAGATTGGTACCAATATAAAAGAGACCCCCCGAGAGCTTCCTTGCTCCTTCTTTCACTTGAGGATACAGAGAAAAGATGGCTACCTATGAACAGAAAGGGAACCCTCACCAAACACCAAATCTGCTCACCTTGATCTGAGACTTCCCAGCCTCCAGAACTGTAAAGAAATATACTTTCATAGTTTGTAAGCCACCTAGTCTATGTTATTTTGTTACAGCAACCCAAATGAACTAAGACAGCCAACTAGTAACTAAGGGCTAAATCTGAATCATCCCAAGTCCTGTCTGAATTAAGGTGATCCAGAATTGCTAATGCCCCCTACAAATCTGCCAAATCAATCATAAATCTTTTCTAAAAGAAAACATCATCATCTAAGTTTTCAAATTATTTCAAAAATTTTTACATTCGAAGTCTGACAATCAATGAAAACCGACCAAGTATACAGGAAAAATGAAAATTGTGATCGAAAAACAAGAAAAATAACAGACAACAAAAGCAGGTCAACCGAAGAATCCAGAAAAATTAGTTATCAGACTGGGACTTAAAATATGCTTAATACGCTCAATAAAATAAAATGCAAGGTTGAGAATGTTAGTAGAGAACTAGAAACTGTTATGAAGAACCAAAGGGAAATTTTTTAACTGAAAAATAAAATAGCAACAACAACAAGAAGAAACCCATAACAGGTAGATTTATCAGCAGATTATAAATGACCCTGGAAAGATCTACAGAATTAGAAGACAAAAGTAAATATCTTGAGAAAAGCACAGAAAGCCAAAAGGATGGAGAATATAAGAAAGGGGGGGAAAAGGATACAGGAAGAGGGTCTAACAATGAGTAATTGGATTTGCAAAAGGAAAGAAGAGAAAGGGACAAAAGCAATATTTGAAAGGTTAATGCCTGAGAATTTATTTGAAGAAAGATACCAAAATACAAACACCAAGCAGAATATATTTTAAAATATACATACACATACATATACACATATATGCAGGGTTGGGCACATCAAAGCAAAACTACAGGAAAAAAAGACGAAAGAGAAGATATTAAAGGAAGCCAGTGGAAAATGACAGAATATTTTTAATGAAATAACAATAAAATCGACAGATGATTTCTCAACAAAAACTTAGGGAATGAAAAGACAATGGGATAGTATTTTCTAAGGGCTAGGAGGCAATAATCCCAAGTTCAGCAAAACTACCCTTCAAAAATTAAGACAAAATAAAGATATTTTCAAATAAATAAAAATCAAGATAATCCATCACCAAAAGACCACTGAGAAAGGAACTGTGAAAGAATTTTCTTCAGAAAAAAGCAATAAACTAAGAAAGAAGCTCAAAAATGAAGGGAAATAAAGAACAACCAAAAAGGTAAAATATGGTTGTAAAGTGAAAAGATGATGCCGATACAACAATAACAATAGTATTTTGTGTAGCTTAACTGCATACTAATCTAAAATAAAGGGAAAAAAAACACATAAAATCTAGAAGGGACATAAATGAAGTCAAGTAGTTGTAAGCTTCTCCACAACCTAGAAAAGGTAAAAATAAAAATACATACATTAGGGTTTGATAAGCGAAGCATGCATTCTGCAACCTCTATGGTAACCACTGAAAAAAACAAAACAGTAAAGAACATGCACCTCCAAGATAATCAAGTAGAAATGAAAGAGCAAAAAATAGAAGAAAAAAAGAACAATAATATTCAATAATCAGAACAAATAAAAAGTAAATAGTACTATGGTAGATTTAAACCAAAATATATCAGTAAATAGATTTTTTATGTAAACTTTTTATTTTGAGATGCGGATTCACATGCAGTAAGAAGCAAGACAGAGAGATGGCATATACTTTTTACCCATTTTTCCCCCAATGCAAAAATATATCATAGTCCCCCCTTATCCGTGAGGGATAGGTTCCAAGACCTCCAGTGGGTGCCTGTAATCATGGACAGCACTGATCCCTATATTTACTATGTTTTTTTCCTATATATACATACCTATGATAAAGTTTAATTTATAACTTAGGTATAGTAAGAGATTAACAATAAGTAATAATAAAATAGAAAAATTATAACATACTGTAATAAAAGTTATGTGAATGTGGTCTTTCTCCCTCTCTCGAAATATCTTATTGTACTGTATTCACCCTTCTTCTTGTGATGATGTGAGATGATAAAATGATTGTGATAAGATGAAGTGAGGGGAATGATTGTTAGGCTACTGTTGATGTGAGATGAATGATAGTGTTAGGCTGCTATTGACCTTCTGACAATAATAGGTCAGAAGGAGGATCATCTGCTACTGGACTGGAGGTAACTGAAACCATGGAAGGCAAAAACCCAGATAAGGGGGGACTCTATAGTAAATATATCATAACTACTGTGACACTGATACAATCCACTGGTTTTATTTAAATTTCTCCAGCTTTATTTGTACTCATTTCTATGTGAGTGTGTGTGTGTGTCTATATTTAGTTCTATACACTTCTGTCAGATGTGTGGATTTGTGTATTCACCACCACAGCCAAGATACAGAAGGGGTGCATCACATGATGTCTTATGTTGCCCTTCTGTAGCCACACCCACCGCCCTCCCCAAACCCATCCCTAACTCCTGATAACTACTCATCTGTTTCCAGTTTCTATAATTATATCACACATTGTAAGAGAAAGTCTAAATCAACCAATTAAAAGACAGATTGAATTTTTATTTATTTATTTTTTTTTCAGATTGAATTTTTAAAGAAAGAAAACTCCTTTCAAATCTGCTTGTAAGACACACATATAAAATATAAGGACATATAAAGATAGAAAACAAAAACATAAACAAAGATATAATATATGAAAAGTAAAAAAAAAAATCCTGCTGGCTTGGCTGCTCTATAAAAGAGAGAGAAATCTTCAAAGAAAAACGTCAAAATAATAAAAGGTTCAATTCACCAGTTGATGAATACATGGTAACACTGGTCAAGAGAAAAGAGAGAAGACACAAATTACTAATATCAGGAATGAAAAGAGATAGAAGTATTTAAAAATTCTAACAAGACATTATGAATACATTCATGCTCCTGAATGTATTGAAGGTACCTGATCTGACTCATAATTCAAACAAAATGATTAAACAATTATAGTACAATTGGGGAAATGTGAACTGAGTGGATATTTGATGATGATAAGAAATTTCTGGTGTGTGTAATGTTGTTTCTTTATTTTAGATATCCATATCTGCTCCAATCTTGACATTTACTTCAAAATAATGATTTATTTAAAAAAAACAAATTTCCACCAAAGGAAAACTTAAAACTTGTACAGATATAGAAAAAAACTAAATGGTTTTATATATATATACACACGCATATGTGTATATGTATGTTACATATATATATGTGTGTAGATACACACAATCTGTTCTTTAAAACCTAACAACAACAACAGCAGCAACAACAAAACACTAAGTCAGTGACTTCACTGGTGAATTCTTTCAAACTTCTATGGAAGAAAACAGTGTCAATTATGTACATACTCTTTCAAGGACCATAAGAGAGAACACTTCTCAATTTGTCTTACAAGCCCAGCAAAACCTTGATACCAAAACTTGATAAGAAGCTCACAAAAAATGAAAATGACAGGCTATCTACCCAAAACCTACATTTTAGATATTGGTCTCTATAGATAAAACCATATGATGTCTGAGATTTACTTCAAAATAATCTTTAAAAAGTGATGATCTAAAAAAGGGCTTTAGGGGCATCTGGGTCGCTGAGTCAATTAAGCATCTGCCTTCAGCTCAGGTCATGATCCCAGGGTCCTGGGATGGAGCCCCACCTCAGGCTCCCTGGGCAGTGGAGAGTCTACTTCTCCCTCTCCCTCTACCCCTCACCCCACTCATGCTCTCTCTCTCTCTCTCGCTTGCTCGCTCTCTATCTCAAATAAATAAAATCTTAAAAAAATAAAAACAGGGCACCTAGGTGGCTCAGTTGGTTAAGCAACTGCTTCGGCTCAGGTCATGATCCTGGAGTCCCGGGATCGAGTCCCACATCGGGCTCCCTGCTGAGCAGGGAGTCTGCTTCTCCCTCTGACCCCCTTCCCTCTCATGCTCTCTATCTCTCATTCTCTCTCTCTCAAATAAATAAATAAAATCTTAAAAAATAAAATAAAATAAAAACAATTTAAAAAAGTGATTTACTTCAAAATATTCTAAAAGACAGGGGAGATAGAGAAAAAACAACATTAGCCATGAGTTGATAGTTACTGAACTGAGTGATAGGCCAGGGGTGTTCATTTTTCTCTTTTGTCTACTTTTATATATTTATTAAATTTTCTCTTAATAAAAAGTTTTTTTAAGTATTTTTGATTAAAGAAAGTTGTGTGTGCTCTAAAAGCATCACTGTGAAAACTCCCATTATACTGTTTTGTTAAAGTTCTCTTCTGCTTTTTCCATCAAATCTACAGAAATTATACAATGGAATACTGTTCAGCCATAAAAAAGATGAAATCCTACCATTTGGAACGACACGGATACATGTTGAAGGCATTCTGCTAAATGAAACAAATCAGAGAAAGACAAATACTATATGATCTCACTTATATGTGGAATTAAACAAAACAAAACAAAACCCAAAAAAAACCACCAAACTCATAGAAAAAGAGATCATATTTGTGGTTACCAGAGGCAGGTGGTGGGGAAAGGAGAAACTGGAGGAAGGTGGTCAAAGGTACAAACTTATAAGTTATAAGATAAGTAAGTACTGGGGATGTGATGTGCAAATGATGACAACAATTACCACTGCTGTATGACATACGGGGATAGTGTTGAGAGAGTCAATCCTAAGAGTTCTCATCACAAGAGACATTTTCTGTCCTTTTCTTTGTACTGTATCTATATGAAATGATGGATGCTAACCAAGCCTATCATGGTAGGGGTGCCCAGGTGGCACAGCTGGTTAAGCAGCCAACTCTTGGTTTCCCTTAGGTCGTGATCTCAGGGTCGTGGGATCAAGCCGAGCCCCTTCATCAGTTCCACTAAGCACAGTGTCTGCTTAAGATTCTCTCCCCTTTCCCTCTGCCCCTCCCAACCCCACACTCGCCTGCACGCGCATGCTCAGGTGTGCACGTTCCCTCTCTAAAATAAATAAATTAAATAAATAAATTAAATAAATAAACCTATCATGGTAATTGTTTCACATTATACATAAGCCAAACCATCATGTTGTACATCTGAAACTAATACAATGACGTATGCCAATTATTTCCCAATAAAACTGGGGGGAAAAAACAGTTTTTACAGGAGGACTCTTACCAAGAAATTAATCATCTCCTTTTAGTCTCATGCCATCTGATTTTGTCAACTGTTCATCCTCTTCCTTACTGCAATCTCTAAACCTCTGGGTCCCTACCACTTTTCACTGAAGATGAAATACGTTCCCTTCAAACACAGTACTTTGTCATAATTTTGAGCAATATCAACTTCCATGTGAATCCCTCATACAATAGTTCTCTGATCTCCTCAAATCCAGTACACCTATGCAAAGATTCTGATTATTTATTTACATGTCTGATTCTTCTTTTACTAAAATGGGCCTATATTTATTTCTGAATCCCCTATATTCTCTCAGAGTGATGGAGTCTGCGTAGGCAATCAAAAAGTTAAAAAAAACAAATTCCAGTTCTTATCATAGGTCAGTAGATAAGCAATTTTTGCTTAAGAAGACTTTTCTATTATCCCTTGAATCACATGACACATTCTGTGAATACACCATGCTGTTTCTCATCCCTTTTCCAAAAGAGGGAAGAACAGAAAAGGATTAATGCTAAACATGGTGCTGAAATAAGAGCTAGGCTTTTAAGAAACTTGATCTATTGCACTTACAATAATTCTAATACGTGACCACCAAGAAAAGTCCTGTCTTCTAGAAAATAAAATGAAATTTTGTTAGAAATCAAACACATTAAACAAGCGTGGGATAAGCTATCTTAATTTTCTATACATACCAACACTGTATTTTCCTGCAACCTCAACTACTTGAAAAACATGATTACAAACCAGAAAATACATCTTTTAAAAAAGGAAAAGGGTAGTCAACATAATAGTAGTATTTACTACCATCTAGAGAATATCTTGTTTGCCATGACTGAGCTCCTATGAGCCTCACACAAGTCCTCAAAACAACCTTTAACAAGTCAGGGTTCCTCTTACAGATAAGACACAGAGCCTAAAGGTTAAGGTTTCCAAAGATGGTAAGCTCCTGAGCTGAGATGTGAGCTCGGCTCTAACTGTCTTCAAAGCCTGTACTGTGTTCATTAACAGTCTACTGGAACTAGAAAGCAAGACTTACAAAATAAATGTTAGGTGAAAAAGTTGTATTTTGAATGAGGAGTAAAATAATAGGACAGTAGCTAGATGGGGGTGAGTATGAAGGCAGGGAATATATTTTTTTTAAGATGGGAATATACAGCATGTTTATATAGGGTGAGGATTCACAACAAGAGAGAAGTTGAAGATACAGGAGGAATAAAAAAAAATCTAATGACCAAGGGGCACCTGGTGGCACAGTCAGTTAAGCGCCGACTCTTGGTTTTGGCTCAGGTTGTGATCTCAGGGTTGTGAGACTGAGCCCCGCACCTTGGGCTCTGTGCTCGGCATGGAGTCTGCTTGAGTTTCTCTCCCCCTCTCTGTCTGCCCCCGGCCCCGCTTGCACATGCTCTCTCTCTCTCTCTCAAATAAATAAATCTTTTTAAAAAATCTAATGACCAAGATATTAGAGATGGCATAAGGAGATAGGTAAGGGGGACAAGTAGACAGAAAAACCTTGAGCAGAGAAATTCTAATACCTGGAGAAATAAGATAAAAATGGGTAATAATGTAGGTGACTTTTAGGACAAGGGTGCAGTAAATGAAGGTAGATCACTACTATAACCTCAATTTTCATTGGCAAAGTAGGAAGTAGATTCGTCTGTTCATCTTAAGAATGTTGGAGTTTAAACACTTAGAATATCCTATAAGAGAAATTAGACAAGAAATTCTCCAAGTAGTAAAAAGACCTAAAGGTAGCACTGAGAAGCAACTTATGTTGGTACCAATCTGAAGGCCATGAGAGTCAATCAGCAACACCAAACTCACCTAGAATAAAAGCCAGGAAGGCAAGTGGTAGCTATGACCCTTTACTGAGAGTCTCCTATGACCCTTTATTAAGAGTCAGCCTTAAGAAGACATGAACAGACATTTCTGCAAAGAAGACATCCAAATGGCCAACAGACATGAGGGAAATCCAAATCAAAACCTCAATGAGACACCATCTCACACCAGTCAGCATGGCTACAATTAACAAGTCAGGAAACGACAGATGTTGGCGAGGATGCGGAGAAAGGGGAACCCTCCTACACTGTTGGTGGGAATGCAAGCTGGTGCAGCCACTCTGGAAAACAGCATGGAGGTTCCTCAAAAAGTTGAAAATAGAGCTACCCTACAACCCAGCAACTGCACTCCTGGGTATTTACCCCGAAGATACAAATGTAGTGATCCGAAGGGGCACATGCACCCTAATGTTTATAACAGCAATGTCCACAATAGCCAAACTACGGAAAGAGCCTAGATGTCCATCAACAGATGAATGGATAAAGAAGATGTGGTATACACACACACACACACACACACACACACACACACACACACACAATGGAATATTATGCAGCCATCAAAAAAATTGAAATCTTGGGCGCCTGGGTGGCTCAGTTGGTTAAGCGACTGCCTTCGGCTCAGGTCATGATCCTGGAGTCCTGGGATCGAGTCCCGCATCGGGCTCCCTGCTCGTCAGGGAGCCTGCTTCTGCCTCTGACCCTCCCCCCTCTCATGTGCTCTCTCTCTAACGTTCTCTCTGTCTCAAATAAATTAAAAAAAAAAATCTTAAAAAAAAAAAATTGAAATCTTGTCATCTGCAACAACGTGGATGGAACTAGAGGGTATTATGGTAAGCGAAATAAGTCAATCAGAGAAAGACAAGTATCATATGATCTCACTGATATGAGGGATTTGAGAAACAAGACAGAGGATCATAGGGGAAGGGATGGAAAAATGAAACAAGACGAAACCAGAGAGGGAGACAAACCATAAGAGATTCTTAATTAATCTCAGGAAACAAACCGAGGGTTGCTGGAGTGGAGGGGGGTGGGAGGGATAGGGTGGCTGGGTGATGGACATTGGGGAGGGTAAGTACTATGGTGAGCACTATGAATTGCTTAAGACTGATGAATCACAGACCTGTACCCCTGAAACAAATAATACATTATATGTTAATAAAAAAATTTTAAAAAAAGAGTCAGCCTTGATGTAATATCTGGTTTAATGAAATAAATAAGGTGAAATAAGATATAGAAAGTTTCAAATGTTGTAGCCAACACAAAGAGAACATACCTTTTTTAAGCATCCATTCCATGTTTTCATTTGATCCTTATCCTAGATGCCCAGGGTAAAAATATCAGTAAATTCTAAGAATCAGTAGTATTATAGGCCATGTGCTTGGATTACAAAGCAAATTAACAATTTTTTTAAAAGATTTTATTTGTTTATTTGACAGAGAGAGACACAGAGAGAGGGAACACAAGCAGGGGAAGTGGGAGAGGCAGAAGCAGGCTCCCAGCGGAGCAGGGAGCCCGATGCAGGGCTTGATCCCAGGACCCTGGGATCATGACCTGAGCTGAAGGCAGATGCTTAATGACTGAGCCACCCAGATGCCCCAAATTAACAATATTTTTTAAAGATATTTAAATGAATCATGAATAAATGTTTTAAATAGAACCAAAAGACATCAGACTCAATATGAAAGTTCAGCAAAATGATTGAAAAGTTGTTTTCTCTCTAAGGGCATCTGCTAATTCTAGAAAAGACACATGAAAAACCGATAAATTTGCTGAGATTTTGATGGTCTCGAAGACCTAGAAACAAAATATGACTGCAGAGTCTACCAACAAGGAGAGATTTTCATAAATTCTCCATACTTTAGCCCCTGAAAAGGCCCGGGAATAAAGATGAACAGGAAATAACCTGGCTTTGACAAGGACTGAAACCTGGCTTCAAATGACCTTAATCTGTGACATTAGACTGACATGATCAAGGATTGCTAGTGCTACTAGCAGCCTAGAACAGGCAAATAAAAGCAAACAGAACCTATCTGGAGAAAGATACCATGAGGCCAAAAAAAAATTTGCATGTATGGAGGCACTTAATTTATGACAAAGTAACATTACAGAGTAATGAGTAATGATGCCATGCCCCCAATTATTTCTACAATTTTTCACATACAATGTCCAATACACCAAACAACTTGGAATAGTTAGAGTTATTTTTAGGAAACTGTTAAGCACTATTAACTAAAGCTAATTATACACCTACTCTATGACCCAGAAATTCCACTCCTAAGAATATACCAAGAGAACTGAGTATTATGATTACCAAAATATTTATAAAAATACCCATAGTAGCTTTATTCATCAAAATCCAAGACTAAAAACAATCTTCAACAAGAAAATGAATAAATTATAGTATAGTCATACAGTGGAATACCAAAGGGCAATAAAAAAGAATAGTTTACTGAGACACAACAACACAGATGATTCTTAGACATGAGCCATACTCAAAGAAATACATATTCTATGATTATTTTACATGAAAGTCAAGAATAGACAAAAATAGGGCGCCTGGGTGGCTCAGTTGGTTAAGCGACTGCCTTCGGCTCAGGTCATGATCCTGGAGTCCCTGGATCGAGTCCCGCATCGGGCTCCCTGCTCGGCAGGGAGTCTGCTTCTCCCTCTGACCCTCCTCCCTCTCATGCTCTCTGTATCTCATTCTCTCTGTCTCAAATAAATAAATAAATTCTTTAAAAAAAAAAAAAAAGAATAGACAAAAATAATCGATGTTGATAAAAGTCAGAATAGTGATTATCTTGAGGGGAGCACTGACTGGTAGAGGCACACGGAAACCTTTCTGGGCAATGGAAACACTATGTCTTGGTGAATGGTGATTACTGATATACACAAATGTGACTAATCATTGATGAGTACCCAAGATTAATTAGTACATTAGACATGACACAAAAAATAGCTAAGACAATTTTCAAAAATTATAAATCTGGAGGACTCAAACTATCAGATATCAAAACTGAAGCTACAGCAATTAAGAAAACATAGTATATATGCAAGGATGGACAAACAGACCCATGAAACAGGAGAGAGACTCTAGAAAAAAATTTGCATGTATGGAGGCACTTAACTTATGACAAAGTAACATTACAGAGTAATGAGAATACGAAAAGTCTTTTCAGCAAATAGCATTTACACACATAGATATATATAAAATAAAAATGAAATTTTATCCTTACTTCAAACCATAGATAAAAATGAAATCCAGGTGAATTGTAAATCTAAAGGTAAAAAGTAAAGGAATAAGGTTTGTAGATTAGTAGAAGATAGAAGAACATCTTTATAACTTAGGGTAGGGAAAGAATTCTAAAACATGACCAAAAAAAGCACTAAGCATAAAGAAAAAAATTAATAAATCAAACATTATTAAATTAGACTATATTAAAAATAATTTATTCATCAAAAGAACAAGAACCACTAATAGATAAAAAAATGCAAGCCACAGAGTAGAAGATACTGCAACACATATAACTGACAGAGGGTTTGTAACTAGAAAATATAGAAAATTCCTACAAATTAATTAGAAAGTAACCTGATACAGAAATGAGCAAAAGACAAACATTTCACACACATTATAAAAACATGTCCAGAAAGATTGATAAACGTATGAAGAATTGGTCTACCTGATTTGTCTTCAGGGAAATGCCAAATAAAACCACTATTCACCCATCATAATGACTAAAATGAAAAAGTCCGGCAATGCCAGGAGTTGGGAAGGATGCGGAGAACAACTTTCATCAATGGCAGAGTGTATACTGGTAGAGCAACACTGAAAACTGCTTGGCACTATCTACTCATGTTGACCCTAAGACTTAGTAATACCACATCTATGTATATACCAAATAGGAATGCGTGCTCATGAGCACCAAGTCATGTAATCAGGAATGTTCAGAGCAACATTATTCATAATAGCAAAAACTAGTAACCCAAATGCCCATCAATGTCCACAAATAACAGAATAAATAAATTGGAGTAGAGTTGCATAATGAAATACTACAGCAATAAAGATGAATGGATTAGTTACTCACAACACAGATAAATTTCTCAAGCAAAATGCTCAGCAAAAAAAGCCAGGCACAAAGGAATTCACACAGTACGATTCCATTTATTTAGTGTTCAAAAATAGGTAAAGCTAAATTATATTAGACATTAAAATGGAAATTCTTTTGTGAAACAGAGAGGAAATAGTGATTAGGAGAGGGTATAAGAGAAGCTGTCTGAAGTTCCAGCAATGCTGTATTTCTTTTGGTTACACAGGTGTTCACACTGTAATATGTTTTTTTAAGATTTTATTTATTTATTTATTTGTCAGAGAGAGAGAGAGAGCACAAGCAGGCAGAGCAGGCAGAGGGAGAAGCAGGCTCCCCACTTAGCAAGGAGCCCAACATGGGACTTGATCCCAGAACCCTGGGATCATGATCTGAGCCAAAGGCGCTTAATCGACTGAGTCACCCAGGCATCCCTCACACTGTAATATTTCAATGAGCTATAAATAAGTGCTTGAGTTAAACATGGTAGGTTAAATATATGCATTTGCTATGTTCCCTTCTGAACCCTCACTAAAAAAAACAAAGGATTAAATACACACACACACACACACACACTCACAAACTCAATGGCAAAACCTGAGAGGAAACAATTTGAACAGAAGTAGTAACTGAGTTAACAGGAGAAAGGATCTTAAGCCAACAGACAGGGGAGCTTAGAAGCAACCCATACTGGGCGCCTGGGTGGCTCAGTAGGTTAAGCGACTGCCTTCGGCTCAGGTCATGATCCTGGAGTCCTGGGATCGAGTCCCACATCGGGCTCCCTGCTCAGCGGGGGGTCTGCTTCTCCCTCTGACCCTCCCCCCTTCATGCTCTCTCTATCTCATTCTCTCTCTCAAATAAATAAATAAAATCTTTAAAAAAAAAAAAGCAACCCATATTATAGTCGGGAATTCCTAACAGATTTAGTAATTGGTGGTGCCAGGTACCTCTGGAAATGATAGAATCAATGGGGCTCAAAGCCAGAGCAGTTGAAAGTTTAAGAAGCAGTCAAAAACCCAGATCCTTCCTTCAGTTTACAGTGCTAAGAAACTGCCTTTCCCCACACCCAGGCAGGTAACTGGAAGTTTATTCTCTGGAGTGGGTGGGATAGGGAGAAAAGGGTGAGAGAGCGGGAGAGGGGAAGGGAAGGGAGAGGGGAAGAGAGGGGAGGGGGAAGGGGGGGGAGAGAAGAAGAGGGAAGATTAGTCATCCACATCCTTGTCATTGTTGTCCTTGGAATGGAAACAGCAGATACAGTTGATAGCAGGGGTACCATCTGAAAACAGGGAGATTAAGAGTCTGGGCTACATACTGATACTTTACCACAGCCTCTTCTTCCACAAGGTTCTAAAATCAGCAGTAGCCAAGTTTATAGCCTCTAGGAGAAAGATATGACTGATTTTTCTACTGAATATGACCAGCTAAAGAGAACAGACATAAAAAGATGCTGACATCCTAAGTTTTCCAATAAGATGGCCCAGAGAAATCACCCTTCTAGAAAGTCCATATTGACAATCTCCACCCAGGAGGAATCCCCAACAGATTTAGTAATTAGTGGTGCCAGGCACCTTTGGTACATAATTTCTAAAAGCCTATTAGTCTTCCGCTCTTAAATATGAACAGATGGCCAATAATTTGATGACACCCTCTAATATGAAAGGCAGAAGCAAAAACACAAAACAGAAAACAAAAGCAGAAGCAGCAGAGTTTGTCTCCCCAAATCCCCTCAAAAAAACAAAACAAAACAGACACAGCAATTACATAGCAAAACCATAAACCTATGGACAACATTTATAATAAATAAGGTGATAAGATATCTCTACAGACCACTCACAGTCACAAAACCCACAGGTATCAGCATCTATCTATGCAGGGAAGCAGAAGGAAGGGGCTATCTAAAGGACCTGGGAAGAGAACCCCAAAATAGCCAACACATGCTCACTAGGAAGCACAGATCAATTTGAGAAAAGCAGGTAAAACCTGGCAAATGTTTGGCCATTCCAATAGCAGATGAGTTCAAAAGATTTCAGGTAAGTTCCAAAGGTGGTAGTCTGGTAACCTGTAAGAACTATAGGAACTGACCACCCAGGGTTCCCAGGTAGGACAAGAGCCCAAGAAACTAGAAGAAACTGTAGAGAAGAGAATACAAATTAAACAGGATTTTTAAAAAATATAAAAAGAAAAACCGGGGGTAGGGGGGTGGGGTGGGGGAAAGACTAATACAAGTAGAATGGAACAAAGGCAAAAAATCCACAAAGGCAAGCCATCATATTCGTTGAACACTATAGAAGGGAGCTCAGTGAGGCTAAAAAGTTATCCTCAATCATGCTTCCTTCTAAACATTCAGGAAAAAACTAAATTCAATTAAGAATGAGCAAAGAAAAGGATAAAGGTCAAATATATACCTGGTTCTTGTGTAAAAAAATAATAGTGAGCAAAAGAAAAAAATTCCTACAATGAAGGCAGCCAAAAGATGTTTGTAAAAGAGATCACAACTATAATCTACTATTTGAAAACGTAAAAAGTTATATAAGATATTGAAGAGCTACATAAATCAAAGCCAGAAAAACAAAAAAGTGAGATGGTATAACTCAGGAAGGAAGTAGAAATAGGGGACGTCATTTCAGAAATGAAGAATAAACTAAAACAAAGGCAAATAAAAACAACAGGAAAAAAACAAGGAGATTTTTTTAAATCAAAGAGAAACAAAAAAAGGTTTTTAAATGAGAGAAAATAACAAATACTAAACAGACAAAAAAAAAAAATTCAACATACTATATAGTAGCAGACCCTGATAAAGAAAACTAAGGCAAAGGAAAAAAATAAATCCTCAACAGTATCCAGGAAATTCTGCAAGAATGAAAAAAGATTAGAAACTACAAATGAGAAAGCACGCACACTACTGGAGAATCCTAAGCCATACAAAACAACTTCAGGACATATTCAAAACTACTAGACTTTAAAGATAAATAAAAAATATTTTGCCATCTAGGCAAAAAAAAAAAGACTTATAAGTGAAATAACATTAAACGTTGAGAAAAATGATTTAAATACCTGAGGGAGAACTGGGTTAAGTTAAGCAAAAACTGAAAAAAACTAAACTATAAAACTAAGCGAAGGAGAGAAAATATTAATTCAAGTGAAAATAGAATTCTTGCCAAGAAAAGTAACCATAATATATTCACCACATGGTCTAGCTAAAAATACTTTTTACATGGTCATATATAAACCAAAATTGTGCTACAACTGTATTAAGAGGAGAGAAAGACAGAGAAAGGGCATGTATATGTTTTCGGGGCAAGCAGAGAATGTATGAAAAATAGTTAAATCCTTATTTTTCATAAGGGAAAGTACAGATAATGTCTAAAACTGAAAAAATCAAAATGTTTCAAATGCAATATAAGCATGTCAGAGATACATGGGTGAGTACAAAGAAAAACAAGTTTTAAAAAAATAAAACCTAGTCCCTGGGGAGTGGGAAACGATGGAGGAGAGGGATGTTACAGGACTGCTGTTTTTGTAATAAGCTTTGTAGACTATATATAACTCTGATATAAAGAAAAGTAACATAATTATATAACCAATTAAAATAATTTCAATATAAGTAAAAACCAAATTTGAAAAGGTAAGACATTAATAGTTACATATATGCATGTGTTTATATATGTATGTATATGTGTGTATATATATATGTGTGTGTTTGTGTGTATACATCTGGTCTGAGAGTGTGTATACATCTGTAGATCTCTGGGTGAAAAGTTCTGACTCCATATGCATAATATGGAAGGCTACCCCTTCCATTTCAAAGAACTTGCCTTGCTTTGACAGTGCCAATTCAGTATTTGTGAATTTAAAAGAAAAAGAAAAGTGACACTTTCTTTTCAAATAAATAAATAAATAATAAAATTGAAAAAAAAATCAGGGGCACCTGAGTGGCTCAGTCGGTTAAGCGTCTGCCTTCAGCTCAGGTCATGATCTCAGGGTCCTGGGATCAAGCCCAGTGTTGGGCTCCCTGCTCATTGGGGAGCCTGCTTCTCCCTCTCCCTCTGCCCCTCCCCCTGCTCATGCTCTCTCTCTCTTGCTCGCTCTCTCTTGAATAAGTAGATATTTTAAAAAATAAAAATAAATAAAAATAAAAATAACTCATTTCATAAAGAAAAGTAAAAGGTTAAAAATAAAGCCAAGGAAGGCAATACTTCCACCATAAGGGACAGGATATAAGTAAAACAAAAAGACCCCACCCTAGCCAGAATCATTCTGGAAGGGGCCAAACATGCAAGCAGAAAATGGCCAAGAAAACATTCATGAAAATATTACATGGGTATTTAGTATTGCCAGTTATTATTTCTGTGAATCATTTCCAGCGAAGAAAGAAAAATAAATGCAGTTGTTACCAAGATATATTTCCAAATATAATTCATTTGTAATTCCAATAGGTTTGCTAAAGGTATCGATGGTCTCAGAAGTAAAAATGGTCTCAGAAGGAATAGAAAGTTGAAAACCAAAGGGTTTAAATAGAAAACAAATTTAAGATTTGTGTCCGTATACTCTCTAGCTTGCGAATCTACCACCGGCTCAAGGAACAACTGTCACACAAAGTGCAGTGACGAGATAACCAGACGGGCGCCATTGTTACTGCAACTGCCCAGCTGTAGAGAAACGGCCTGAAAAGTCACTGCTTGGCTTTGATTTCTATTTCATCATAAGAACCTAGATTAACTTCTAATGAGAAAAACTATTTGCTAGTTTCTATGAACAATTTTCTATTCCGTTATACTTAAAAAATATATTTTGGCAAAAATACTTCGGGAAGAAAGACCTTAAATTATTAAAGAAACAGCTAACTAATGCTGCTAGAAACCACATAGCAAGTTGATGTAATTACATCTACTGGAACATATAGCATAATTAACCTCATTTTACAGTTCCCCTTTCTCTTGTAACTAAATAATGATAATTTTCCTCATTCCTCTAAGAAAATTCTCATTTTCACATGTACTTTTAGTGTGAGTTACAGAGTAAATGCACTGCGATACTCCAGAAATCCTACTCACATACAGCAAATCAAAAGCTACAGTAAATACCTGAGTGCCAGAATGCTGTTAGCCCTCTGCACCAGCAAGAACAATTGTTCTAATATCTTCTGAATGCTTATTTACCTGCCCTAACTACAAAGATGAATTGGTTGGAATGTATTTGTCACTGTGCATTTAAAATATGAATCCTGAGTCCTACAAGCCCTCCCTGAGGAGAAGGCAGGGACTCTCCCATTTATAGACTTGGTTTTGTTTTGTTTTGTTTTTTCCCATTTATAGACTTTGAAGGATATATTCTCAGCCTTCAAATCTTCACCCGAAAGCATTTTAATACCCCAGACACCAGGTAAGCACTAATTCCCAGAAGCTTGACAGCAGGAGCCCTAGTGAAACCACAATTTTTCCCTACAGGCAAGAGAAAGCAATATGGATACCTACTAATCCACTACAATATAAATAAAAATTGTATTTTCCCTGTATCAAGTGTTAAAGGGAATGAGGACAGAGAAGCTATTAATTATAAATTTTTAAATACAAAATATATTTCCTAATCAAAGGATTATAACACTAGAAAAACAGCTGCTATGTCTCAATAGGATAGTTCCAACAGTCATAAAAATAGTAATGGGAGGGCGCCTGGGTGGCTCAGATGGTTAAGCGTCTGCCTTCGGCTCAGGTCATGATCTCAGGGTCCTGGGATCAAGTCCCGCATCGGGTTCCTGCTCAGTGCAGAGCCTGCTTCTCCCTCTCCCTCTGCCACTCCCTCTGCTTGTGCTCTTCTATCTCTCTGTCAAATAAATAAATAAAATCTTTAAAAAAAAAAAAAGTAATGGGAGGCAGGTTTACGATGCATTATGATATTTTATTTAACTGTCTATCAGATAGCTAGTATGTGCCAGGTATTGCCATATGCATTAGAGATATGGCAGTAAACAAAAATGGAAAAATCTCTGCTCTTATGAAGCTGTCATTCTACTGAAAGAAAAATAAATAAATAATATATCAATGCTACAAAGAAAGACCGGAGGACCATTCATTCCTATTTGCCCTGAGCAGTATCCTTTTTATACTTGTTGTCTTGGTGGAACTATTAAAAGCATACTCTTTTACTCAAAATATCCTGGGTGTAAGATAAAATAACTCTAAAGATAATGGGATAAGTAGAGATTGAGATATTAACCAACAGGTGCTATATTACTTTGGTGAGAAAAGGTCTCTTATTATGATGATAAATTTGAGCAATGACTGGAAAGAAGTAAAGGAGCAGACAATATGGATATCTGTAGAGAGAGCTTTTCAGACAGTATATTCTGTGTGTGTGTGTGTGTGTGTGTGTGTGTGTAGAAGAGAATCTGTAAACCTTCACTGAGAAAGGATGAAAGTCCACTGTTTCAATAAAGAAGTCTATGAAGTAGAAAACTTTTCATTCTGTTTCTTGCCTAAAAATGGTTCCCAGGGTATAGTTTTAGCCATCACCACGTTTATTCTGGTAGATTCCAGGATTATAACAGTTTCCCTAAAGAGAATGCCTTCTCTATGAATATAAAACTGACTTATTATGGCTTTTAATATCATTGGCACTTAATATCATTTTATATATCATATATTTCCCTAGATCTTAGGTGATTCTGGACCTCTAGAGTTTCCTTAGAGGTGCAGATATGATGTGAAATGGAACTGGTAAATTCTCCAGTAATAACACCAGTAATAATAATAATACACCACCAGTAATAATAAACGAGACATTCTAAGTGCTTACTTTGTGCCAAGGACTGTTCTAAGCATCTTAACTGAGATTATTCAAGGATCTGACCATTTGTCAGACTGTCCAGTTAAGGGGGTCCTTGGATCTCCTTAAGCATTTGGACCATGCTCAATTTACTTCTAAATAATAATCTCAATTAACAGATATTGGATTTTAGACAAACAAGTACACATTAGTTTTGTATGTTATACACAATGGAAAATGATATATGTGACTCACAATCCTAACTGTCAGTGGAGAAGTCCACGATTGTTTCAATGTTTCCTTACTTCAAATTCTTCTCTTTGCTTCCACTGACATAAAGTCTGCTTTACTTCTTTGGGCTCAATTTTATATTTTATTTAAAGGAGCTGTTTCTACCATCTTATCATCACTCTGTGTTTAAGTTTAAAGGCTTGGTGCGATGGAGGCTCACTGTAGGGACACCTGTGAAAATTCTCCACAGCTTTCCCCTCCTTTCCCCTTCAATCAGAGACCTATGTGGTTTTTAGAAAGGTGACACATACACCACTTGAACCAAAGTACAACATATATAAGCTAAGTGAACAGCATATTATATTTCCCCACCCAATTGTGATTAGAATAAATCTCAAAACTTGATGAAAATTATGGATCACAGACCTCTTATTCTTAAGAATATGGAAGATGTGAGGCCTGAAGGTGCTGTAATTTTGCTACCAGGAATTTTACTACAATAAATGAGGTGAAGATTCAGGAAGATATAATAATTATAAATGTATAAACAATTAAAAAAGAGTTTCAACACAAATATATCAATACGGGTCCAATCAGGAGAGAGAAACCACACAAGGAAAATTTAATATAAAGAACTATTAACTATAATGGGAGTTAAAGTAATGAGGGATTGTCTAGCTGTAAGAGAACGTAATAGAATATAGGAATAGCAGATCAAAGGAACAGCCATTACTCCTGGGGCTCAGAGCACCCAAGGAAGAGTTCTCCCCAAGCTCTCCTCTTCAGTGCTGAGATCCAGAACTTGTTCAGGAGGGTACAACCTTTGCTCACTGAAAGAGAAAAGTTGCTCACTTACTGGAAATCTGCCTAAGGAACTTGCTAGAAATCAACCACATAGGGTGCCAGGGAGGTTGTTCACAGAGAAGTGTTGCATCAGAGGCGCTTCAATACAAAACTACAAACAATACCACACTACAAATAGGGACAGCTAGAGGACACTGCTGTCGGCCACCCTGTATGGCAACACCTGAGCGCCAGGGAAAGCTCAAGCACCGCAGGAGTATGCTGTGGGAAAAAGCCAGCGCGCCAGCACCCGGAAGCAAAATCATTTCCCTCGGTAACGTTACTCCAGGGCCCTCTACTGCGTGAAGCTTCAGTACCAGCTGAGAAAAAAAAAAAATTTAAAGGAACCAGATCAGTTTCCACAGAGCAGACAAAAAGACTGAATCCGGAACTAAGGGGTAAGAAATCAATAACCAGCACATTATATGAAGCAAAAACTGAAATAAATGAAAGGAGAAACAGAAAATTGAATAATTATAGCTAGACATTCAAATGCCCTTCTCTCAGTAACTGATAAAACAATCAGGCCTCCCTTACCCCTCAAGAGATAAAATCAGCAAGAAGATGGAAAACTTAAACATTATCAACCAACTTGACCTAATTGAAATAGATTGATATAGAATATCTCAACCAACATCAGCAAAGTACACATTCTTTTCAAGGGCAACTGGAATATTATTAAGGATAGAAACCTTACGATAGGGCGCCTGGGTGGCTCAGTTGGTTAAGCGACTGCCTTCGGCTCAGGTCGTGATCCTGGAGTCCCTGGATCGAGTCCCGCATCGGGCTTCCTGCTCGGCAGGGAGTCTGCTTCTCCCTCTGACCCTCCCCCCCTCTCATGTACTCGCTCTCTCTCATTCTCTCTCTCAAATAAATAAATAAAATCTTAAAAAAAAAAAAGAAACCTTACGATATGCCATAAATATGTCTCAGTAAATTTAAAAGAACTGAAATCCTATAAAGTATGTTCTGTTACCACAGTAGAACTAAGTTTGAAATCAACATCATAAAAAAATGAAATCTACATAAAATGTGTAGAAAATATGCAAATATTTGGAAATGAAAGAACATATTTCAAAATAACCCAAAGATCAAAGAAATCACACACACATAAAAATTAGACAATATCTCAAAATTAATGGAAACAAAAAAGTAACATCAAAATTTAATAAATGCAGCAAAATCAGTGTGTAGTAAGAAATTTTAGCTTTAAATGCTTATACTAGAAAAGCAAAAATATCTAAAATCAATCATCTAAACTTCTATTTTAAGAAACTAGGAAACAAAGAGCAAAGCATGCACCAAGCAGGTAGAAGAAAGAATAATAAAGATTAAAATAAAAATCAGTAAAATTGAAAATAGGAAAACAGAGAAATACCACTAAATTAAAAAGTGGTTCTAAAAATTATCAACAAAATCGGTAAGCCTTTAGGCTAAGCCATCCAAGAAAAAAAGAGAAAATGCATATTATCAAAGGCAGGAATGAAATAAGAAACATCAATGCTAATCCTCCAAAAATCAGAAATAGAAGAGGAAAGTATGAATGACTTTAAGCAAACAAAGTAGACATCTTAGACAAATTTCTGGAAAGACACAACCAGAGTTAACTCCAAGAAGAAATACATACATAAGAAAGTATTGATATAATAATTTAATCCCCCTCCCCAAAAGAGCCCAGGTCCAGGTGAATTCTAACAAATACTTAAAGATAAAATAATATCAATCTGGGGTGGCTCAGTTGGTTAAGCGGCCGACTCTTGGTTTTGCTCAGGTCATGATCTCACAGTCATGAGATCGAGCCCTGCACTGGGCTCTGTGCTCAGTGCAGAGCCTGCTTCAGATTCTCTTTCCCTCTCCCTCCTGCTCACTCTCTCTCTCAAATAAAAAAATCTTTAAAAAAATAATAATATCAATCCTATACAAACTCCTCCAGGAAGCAGACAAAGAGGACACATTTCTCAATTCATTTTATGAGGCTAGTATTACCTTGATAACATAGCAAGACAGAAAAATTACAAAACTACAGATCAAGTTTCTCATAAATAGATATAAAAATCATTAACAGAGGCACCTGGGTGGCTCAGTAGGTTAAGCATCCAAATCTTGATCTCAGCTCAGGTCTTGATCTCAGGTTTGTGAGTTCAAGCCCTGTGTTGGGCTCCACGCTGGGTGTGGAAACTACTTAAAAAACTATCATTGATGGGTAGGGGGATGGGCTAATTGGGGGATGGGCATTAAGGAGGGCACTTGATGTAATGAGCACTGGGTGTTATATGCAACTGATAAATCACTAAAATCTACCCCTGAAACTAATAATACACTGTATGTTAACTAAATTGAATTTAAATAAAAAATTTAAAAAAAATCATTAACAAATATTAGCAAACTGAATCCAGGAAAATATAAAAAGGACTATATACCATAACCAATTGGGATTTTTCCCAAGAGTAAAAGAAGGTTGGCATACCATTGGAAAATCCATAATGTAATAAACCACATTAATAGAATAAAGGGGAAAACACATGAAAAACATAGAGAAAAGCATATGACAAAACTCAATACCCATGCATGATAAAACTCTCAACCAGTTAGGAACAGTTCTCTTCCTCTTTTATCAATAACAGAAAATCTCCTAATAAGAGTTTTTTTTAAATCTACAATAAAAACTACAGCTAACATCAAATTTAATAGAAATAATGTTTTTCCCCTCATATCAGAAACAAAGCAAGAATGTTTGCTTTCACCACTTCTTTAAACACTGTACTGGAGGCTCAAGCCAAGGCAATAGGGCAAGAAAAACATTAAAGGCATACAGATTAGGGGCGCCTGAGTGGCCAGTTAAGACACTCTTGGTTTGGGCTCAGGTCATGATCTTGCGGTTGTGAGATCAAGCCTCACATTGAGGCTCTATGCTCAGGGGGACTCTGCTAGAGATTCTCTCTCTCCCTCTGCCCCTCCCCCAACTAAAATAAATCAATAAATCTTTAAAATTAAAAAAAATAAATAAAGGTATACAGACTAGAAAGAAAAAAGTAAAACTGCCTTTATTTTCAGGCCAAATTATTCTGTATATAAAAATTCTGTGTATAAAAAAAAATCAATAACAACAACAAAAACCCTACTCTCTACCTGTTTAGCAGGTTCAGGCTTCAAGATAAATATGTAAAATCAATTTCATTTCTACAGAATAGCAAATAAGAATTCAAAAATAAAATTAAGAAAACAATTCTATTTTTTAGCAGCAAAAAGAATGACATACTTAGAAATAAATTTAACAATAGCATCAAAAAGAATAACATACTTAGAAATAAATTTAACAAAAGAAATGCATGACCTGTGTACTAAAAACTCCAAAACACTGCTGAGAAAAACTAAAGATTGTATAAAAAAATAAATAAACACACCAAGTTCTTACATCAGAGAGGTCATAGTTTATGAAGGCATCAACACTATTCCTATTCAACACTCTTCGTCTCAAATTCTCATACAGAAATTGACAAACTGACTCTAAACTATATATGGAACGCAAAGAACTAGAAATGGTAAAAAAACAAAGGTGAAGGACTTAACCTGATTTCAAAACTTACTATAAAGCCACAGTAATCAAGACAGTCGTATTGACATAGGATAGCCATACAGATGAATGGAACTGCCTAGAGTCTACAAGTAACCCCTCACATTTATAGTCCATTGGTTTTCAAAACAGATGGTAAGGAAATTCAAAGGGGACAACTGGATAGCCATATTCTGAAAAGGAAGAAAAAGAAAAAAAAGAACTAGACTTTTACCTCTCATCATAGACAAAAATTAACTCAAAATGGATCATAGGCCTAAATGTAAAGAGTAAAACTATAAAATTTCTAGAAAAAAATAGGGGAAAATTTTTGTGACCTTGGATTAAGCGAAGATTTCATAGATATGACACCAAAAACATGATCCATATAAGAAAAATATTGATACACTGGACTTCATAGCTTTTATTCTTCAAAAGATACCGTTAAGAGAATGAAAAGACGAGCCACAGACTGGGAAAAAAATATTTACAAATCATATATCTGATAAAGGACTTATATTTAGAATATAAAAAAAAAACTTTTTATAAAACCTTACAAGTCAATAAAAAGACAAACAAC
The DNA here is from genome assembly GCF_002201575.2 of Neomonachus schauinslandi. NCBI lineage: Eukaryota > Metazoa > Chordata > Mammalia > Carnivora > Phocidae > Neomonachus > Neomonachus schauinslandi. The sequence continues at coordinate 37,292,500 of NC_058406.1, forward strand.
CCAATACAAAAATTGGCAAAAGATTTGGATAAGAATTTTAGAAGAAAAGATATATGAATACCTAATAAGCACATGGAAAGATGCTCAACATCATTATTCATTATTGAAATGCAAATTAAAAATACAAAGAGATAGAATTACACATCCACCAAAATGTCCATATAGTAGTCCCTTGGTTTTATCCTTGGGCGATGTGCTCCAAGGGGACCTCCTGTGGATGCCTGAAACCCTGGACAGTACCGAACCCTAGACACACTGTTTTTTTCCTATACATTCACAGCTATGATAAAGTTTAATTTATAAATTAGGCACAGTAAGAGATTAACAATAACTAATAAAATAGAACAATCATAACAATAAACTGTAGTGTAAGTTACGTGAATGTGATGTCTCTCTCTCTCTCAAAATATCTAATTGTAATCACTCTATTTGATGTGAGATGATAAAATGCCTACAAGATGAGATGAAGCGAGGTGAAGGTCATAGGCATTGTGATTCAGCATTGGGCTACTACTGACCTTCTGAAAAAATGTCAGAAGGAGAATCACTGGCTTCTGGACCCTGGTTGATCATGAGTAACTGAAACTCTACTGTAGAAAGTGGAAACCACTAATAAGGGGGACTACTCTACTCTGAAAGATTGACAATATCAAGTTGTGGGGATGGTATAGAAAAATTGAAACCTTCATACATTGCTGGTGGGAATTAAAATGGTACAGTAACTTTGGAAAACAGATGGACAGTTTCTTAAAAAGTTAAACACAGGGGTGCCTGGGTGGCTCAGTCAGTTAAGCATCTGCCTTCAGCTTAGGTCATGGTCCTAGGGTCCTGGGACTGGGCCCTGCGTCAGGCTCCCTGCTCAGCGGGGAGTCTGCTACTCCCTCTCCCTCTGCCCCTCCCCTCCATTCATGCTCTCTCTCACTGTCTCACTCTCTCTCTCAAATGAGTAAATAAATAAAATCTTTTAAAAGAAGTTAAACATATACATATTATACAATCCAGTTTATATCCATATATTCATACCAATACTATTCATAATAGCCAAAAACTAGAAATAATCCAAATGTTCATCCAAATATCCATAAAATAGAAATAATGTTAAATGCAGAGAAAAATTTTAGGAGAAATTCCTTCATGAACTATCAAATCTCTGATCTATAAACATGATGTGTCATTTCATTTGTTTTCTTTTAGCTGATCTTTAATTTCACTCAGCAATGTTTTGGAGTTTTGGAAAGGGAAAAAATTTCATACAATAGAATACTAATTTGTCATTAAAGAGGAATGAACTACTAATACAAAGAACAATATGGATAGATCTCAAAAACATTATTTTAAATGAAAGAAGCCAGACACAAAACACTCCATATTAATCTATTTACATTAAATTTCTAGAAAAGGCAAAGAGAGGGGACAGGAAGTGGGCATAAGGAATGACTGTAGATGAGCATCAGGGAACTTTTTGGGTCATGGCAGTATCATAAATTGAATTGTGATGATGGTTCACAACTGTATAAATTTTCTAGAAATCATTTAACTACAGTTACAATGGTGACTTTTGTGATATGCAAATTATACCTCACTAAAGCTACTACTGTAAGGGAAGAAGAGAAGAATGACTCTGCCTTTCCTACAAGAACTGTGTTTCGGGGTAACCAAATTGTTAATAAAGAGAATTTCTTTTATAGAGAAATTCCAGCTAATAAATACAAAAAGTGACAATATTAGAAAAATCACACTTTGTAATCCCTACTTAAAAGATGGATCTCAAAGGGTGCTAAAGCTACTCAATGAAAGACTGATGAGGAACTCTGTAATAGAGGAATCAGGCTGGTGCTGCCTGGAGCCAAATCATCAATCTTAACATCACTAAACTTAAGACCATCAGACTCATATACCACTTGATATTTTACAAGTACACAGCATCAACTCTGAAGGATTCTTGCCAAAAAAAATAAAATAAGCCTGAATCCAATCAAACCTCTAGATCTAATTATCAGTTTACATAATATAGTAATAAACAAGCTAAACAACCCTTTAAGGAAGCAATCAGTCAAATCCAGGTTGTAGGATATTCTAAAGGACTTGGTTTTTCTAGCAAATTCACAGCATTAAAGGGGTGCCTGGCTGGCTCAGTCAGTGGAGCATGTGAATCTTGATGTTGGGGTTATAGGTTTGAGCCCCACATTGGGTGTGGCGATTACTTAAAAATAAAATCTTTAAAAAAAAAAAGTGAGGGACACTACTACAGAAAAAAGAAATTCAAGAGTTAAACAGCGATACACAGAGTGTGAACCACACCTTGATTGGATTCTGATTTTATCAAACCAACTGTAAAAAGACGTTTTGGTGACAACTGGGGAAATCTTCATAATGACTACATATTTGATGTTATTAAGAAATTATTAATTTTCTTGCATGATACCAGCATAGTGGTTGTGTGCGTGTGTGTGCATGTGTGTATGTATGTGTCTTTATCAGTTGGAGGACATGCTAAAGCATTTGTGGTAAAATGATGTAAAGAATTTGCTTTTAAAGATTCCCACAATTACTTTAAGTGGCAGAGTGTACATGTAATAAGACTGATAATATGTTGAAAATTGTTGAAGCTGGACAATAGGTATATTGGACTTCATCATCCCATCCTCTCCACTCTTAGTATGTTTTTTTTTTTAAAGATTTATTTATTTATTTATTTGAGAGAGAGAGAATGAGAGAGAGCGAGTACATGAGAGGGGGGAGGGTCAGAGGGAGAAGCAGGCTCCCCGCTGAGCAGGGAGCCCGATGCGGGACTCGACCCCGGGACTCCAGGCTCATGACCTGAGCCGAAGGCAGTCGCTTAACCAACTGAGCCACCCAGGCGCCCTCCACTCTTAGTATGTTTTAAATTTTTCATATTAATAAGGTTAGTGGACAATAAAAGACTGTACAGCTAAGAGGGGAAAAAACGTAAAAGAAACAGGAGGGCCACAGCTCACAGGAGAGGTCAAAGATAAAGACTGATGTGGAAGTCATCAGAAGATAGAGAATACATGAAGCCAAGTCTTTGGAGAGCAGAATATAAGGAGAAAATAGAAAATAAACACATAAAAAGAGACCAGAGAAGTAAAGCCAGTGGAATAGTAATATTTAAAGACACAGCAGAGAAAGAGGAGTTTGAGAAAGATACCAAAAAGTGGAATTAAGGTGGGAAGAGACCTAAGAGACCTAAGAGTGGGAAGAGACCTAAGAGAAAAATTGAGGGAAGAGACCTAAGAGAAAAATTGAATTAGGAAAATCAAGGCAAGAAAGTTTCCAAATAATAAGAACCATGAAGTATGCTTCTTATAGCCCCAAAATTTCAAATCAAATAGAAAAAAGGGGGCACCTGGCTAGTTCAGAGGGTTAAGCATTCAACTCTTGGTTTCGGCCCAGGTTCTGATCTCATGGTTTGTGAGATCAAACCCTGCGTGGGGCTCTGCACTCAGCGAGAGTCCGCTTGGATATTCTCTCCCTCCGCTCCTTCCCCTGCTCCCATTCTCCCTCTCTTTCTCTCTCTCAAATAAATAAATCTTTAAAAAAATACAAATAGTCAAAAAAAAAAAAAAATCATGTTTCAAACAAAAGAATTTCAGAATGATGAAATAATTATCTCATATTTAGATATGGGATAACAATATCTAGATATTAGATAATATTTAGATATTTAGATATTAGAGTTCATATTTTCTAAGATACACAACACAATTTCCCAGATACTGAAGAAGATCTTCAAGAAATATTAACATTTATGTAATGTTATTTAAAAAAAGGCATTTACCTACTGGCACCAAACTGCTACCTACCTAATCTACCACAGTGAAAGATAGAATAGCAAGTGCTAGAACAACTATTAAAAATAAGATAATGACACTGGCCATAAAGAGTTCTCTGGAGAAGAATCATTAAACTGTACGATTCATGAAGATAAGACAGTAAGCTGGCCCTATTTCTCCCTATGCCCAGATTCCAGCATGGTGCCAGGTTCCATGTTTCTACAATGCTGGAGTCCCAGGGGGGGGCTGAAGGGGGGGAAGAACAGGTGACACTGATGATGCCCAATATTGTTGGTGTTTGAACCACAGTTATATATTAGACCAAACTGGTGATCTCAGATCCCTCTCTAATTATAAGGATAAATAACAGAGCTTTTCATTTCATACCCAGAGCCTGAATAACTTATTCCCTAGTATATATATACCTTTGCATTGCTGCTCTCAAAAACAGTTGTATCTTTTTATAGTTGATTCCTAGTACTTTGAGGAATTTACTATTATTCACAGCCTTGAAAATGTCACTTCAAATAATTTACCAACATATTAGATGCAATATAAAATGCAAGTCATATATAATTTTAAGCTACCATTACTTCAATCTTCTATTATTTACTCTATTAATTTGTAATACCCTGAGGTTAAAGACATAGGCTTGTTTGCAGGGCAAAGCCCCACCCAATGTGAATCTCTATCTTTATATCAAAAACATTTCATATCATCTAAATCAATATAAGGTTCAAATAAGTCTTTTTGATTTCCACAGACCTAACACAGAAAAAGGAAAAACTCCTAGCCTCTCCACAGCACATGTATATTTTATTATTTCTAGGTATATTCTGAAAAATGTTTCTAAAAAGTGTTTAAAAAGTTTCAACTCAAGATTTTTAAAATTCTTAGTAGACTCTTTTTAACTTTTACCTAACCCAAGATTAAGAAGCATAATTCTAAAATGCCCTAGAATCAGGAATTAAAAGTTAAAAACTTACATTCAAGCTGTGCAACCACATCTCCAGGGTCTACTGCTTCAGGGAACACCTGGAGCGGGAGAACAGAGAGGGAAGCAAGGTGAAGACGAGGAAGGGAAAGGAACATATGCAGGAAACAACAGTCTGTGTTTTCCCTCTCATTCCCCAAATATTCCTTTCCCAACCAAAGAAACTTCTGGCGTTACTGAAGACTGTCACTTCGTCTCTGCTTCCCATGATCACTATGGAGGATTTGACAATTAAACATACCTTATGGCCGGCTGTCGTGCCCTCTCCAACTTCACCTTTGCTTCCTCTTTACCTCCAGTTCCTGCCCTGCTTGTTTCCTTGGTCATACTGGCCTTCTTGGTGCTCCTCCAACTCATCAAGCTTATTCCCAACAAGAAGGCTTTATATTTGCTATTCCTCTGCTTAGAATGCTTTTCCCCTAGACCTTCGAATAACTGATAACCATCTCATAATTCAGGTTCAGCTTAAATGTTACTGCCTTCTCTGACCACCCTTTAAATTTGATAATCCCCCTAATCACTCAGCCCCTCTCTGTCCCCTTGCCCTCCCTTTATTTTTTTCATGACACTTATCACCATCTAAAATTGTATTATTCTTGTTTACTTGATTATTGCCTGTTTCTCCTATTACAGTGAAAGCTCCAAGAGAGGAGGCTGTTTGTCTTGTTTACCCAGTGCCTATAGAACAGTGCATGGAACAGAGCAGGACGTGGGTACTTCCTTGCAAAAGAAAAGGAAAAGAAAGGAAGGGAGGGAGGGAGGGAGGGAGGGAGGGAGGAAGGAAGGAAGGAAGGAAGGAAGGAAGAAAAGAAGGAAGGAATGGGAGGAGAGGGAAGGAAGGAGGAAAGCAGAGAAGGAAAGAAGGAGATAAAAAAGTGAGGAATATGATTGGGAATAACCAAAAGCAGCAGTTTCAGGGAAAAATAGAAAAGAAACTCATAGAAATAAGTATCATAAGATAGCCATAGTAAAAATAAAACCTGTTTTTACCCATTAATGTCTCCTCTCTCTCTTTTTTTATAAAAATTATTTAATACTCAAGATGCTCTATTTTACATAAAGCCCACTAACATAATTTTAGAAATAAGCTGATCCATCATGAAAAGAGGCAACTGATTCAATGCATAACAGAATGCATATTTATTTTCAAGCTTCCGGGTTTAAATTACATATCTCCTTTTTAATGAAACCAAAGTATAAAGTCAGCAACCATAATTTGTGTTCTGGGCTTTTATTAAAAATTTGGAAGTACTATGATTATTTGTTAATATTTGAACTCACCTTTTCAAACACCATTCTGGCATTGAAGACCAGTGGAAAATTGGCTGGGACACATTGTGTCTTTTTGTATTGGCCAAACACACAGATGCTAAGATAGATGTCCTCCTTGTCTTTCAGCACCACTCCTGGACAAGTTACCTGAATGAAATTAGATAGAGAGATGTAACTGCTTTATGAATTCCCTGAACTATCTCACTAAAATAATTTACAAGGCATTACATAAAAACACCAGTCTGCTAAGCTATTAAAAACACACACAAATAAAAAAAGGAGAGAGAAATTCTAATGTTTACAGAGTTCAATGAAATGCCTTTATAACTTCCATCCCCCTGAGAAATCTATGATTCTCCATTTGGTTATTTGTGCCACATTTGAAGCTCTGTGTACCGGCTCTTGGGACAGACACTAACAGTTTTAAACAGTCAGCCTTAGGCACCCACTTTATGCTGAATGCTGACATAAACTTATTCAGCATCATTTAATCACAAAGGATTAAGACTCAGCAGAAACAAAGCACTATCCTAGAGGACACAAAAAAATAGCGATAAAAAACACAAATCTGACCTACATCACCCTAAATAGCAGCCTGTACACACCCTCATCAAAAGCAATCATGACAAAGTTTCAAAGCTAGTGAATTATAAGTTTCTAGCCCAGTGAAATTTTTTTAAAATATGAAACTGCACTTAATTAGCCTCAAGATTGACAGAAAATATAGGCACAAAATGTAGGGTTTCTAAAAACTACATCGCAGTCTCCCCAGTCCCTGCCATATTTCATTTAGTCAGTGATCAACCATACACTTAAAGAGATATTAAAGGCTCTCTAAGATTTGAATCCAACCTACCCACATAGTAATATTACTCAATGCCTCCCCAATAATACAGTCAAAGTATATTTTTATTGTCCTCTGAACACACACATTACATTCTTCCATTATCTGGATGACTACTCCTTACCACTCCATTCCATCTCCTCCTGATTTACACTCATCACTTCCCAAGGCTTACATCAATCAGCTGCATCTCCTACACAAAACCTCTTGACTCACCAGCTATCATTATTCAATTCCATCTAACTCAAAGATTTACTATGAATTTACTATATTCAAGTAAATACATTTTAGATTCTCATAACATTTTGTAGTTCTCTTAAGGCCCAATTATTGTCTCCATGCATTTTAATTAAGTGGGTACATCCCACCTCTTTTAATAATAATTCCCTTATATTGTAATTATAATTCTGAGAACAGAACCTTTATTTTCCTCATCAATATATCCAAAAACAGACTTTTGGTATTTAGAAGAAGCTTAGAGATTATCAAGTACAGCTTCAGATTATTTATATATGATAAAACAGAGCCCCAAGAAAGTATAAGTGATTTACTTATTTAAAATGACATAGTAAATGAATCAATACAATACATTCAAAAGTGCTTAGAAAAGTGCCTAACAGAGCATTCAACCAATATTAGCTACAGTTATTGTTAGACTGAAAATCATTATCATTTGTCATCTCAACACAAATAACTACATTGAATAAATAAGACTTCATGTCTCTTTGTACATAGCAGTTAAGATTATTTTCTGTGCCAGATATTTTGACTCCATCTCCCTCTTATTCTGTTTTCCACTTCTGTCCTAATACATTCCCCACTGATTATTAAAATCTATTAAAATCAAGGTCCTCAGCAAATCTCATGCTGTCCATCACCCTCATTTCCTACCCTGCCTCATTAAAATCAAACCTGTTAGAATCCCTCTAACTCCGTGTTATCCAATGTGGTAGCTGCAAGCCACTTATGCTTATAGTTGTGGCTAGTCTAAAACTGAGATGGACAATGAGTGTAAAATACAAGATTCTGAAGATTTTGACAACTTGTTCAAAAAGATTTTGAAGACTTATTACAAAATCAGCATAAAATACCTCATTAATAACTAACACTTTGAATATATTGATTGATTTTTTTAAAGATTTTATTTATTTGACAGAGAGAGACACAGCGAGAGAGGGAACCCAAGCAGGGGGAGTGGGAGAGGGAGAAGCAGGCTTCCCGTGGAGCAGGGAGCCCGATGTGGGGCCTGATCCTAGGACCCCGGGACCACGACCTGAGCCGAAGGCAGACGCTTAACGACTGAGCCACCCAGGCGCCCCATGAATATATTGATTTAAATAAAATTATTATTAAAATTAATTTATCTACTTAAACTTTTTTTTAATGTAGCTGGTAAAAAATTTAAAATTACATCCTCGGTTCAAATTTGTCGCTCATATTCTATTTCTATTGAGTAGTGCAGCTGCTCTAATTGTCCTACTAGAAACTACTGACTCTCCTTCCAATGTGTAATATATGCAAGAAGGCCTGAGTTTTTCTCATCCACAATTCTACAAATTCTGCCATGCTTTAAAAGAACACCCACCAGCTTTCCAAAAAGAAAGCAGGAAAGGAGGGTGGGTAAAGAAAATCAGATGGAACAAATAGAAAATAAAAAGCAAAGCAGTTGACTTAAAACAACCATATGGATAATTACATGAATGCAAATATTCTAAGCATTCTAATTAAATGGCAGAAATTGTTCAGATTGGATAAAAAAGCAAAACACTTTTTTGCTGTCTGCAAAAAAATCACTTTCAAGATAAAGACACGTAGAAAAAGTATGTTCAGAATAGTAGACCAAATACCTCCAAAAATCAGCCCCTCTATAAAAGCAAAAGAGAACACTACCAACAACTGCCAAAATCAACTTTTTACAGCTCTAGAAATTAACCAGAGATCTGCAACAATCTGAAGAGTATTTATTGGAGAAAAACAGCTGAATTTTGGTTAAAACAGTGATATTATGGTGTGTTAATGTATTCTACTCCCAATCTCCTCTACTCAGGTCTTCTGCAGCCTTGAAAACCAAAATCCTTAGAATTATAGTAGCCATGAAAACCAGCAGTCCCACAGACACTGGAGAACAGGTTTAATGCTACCCAAAAGCCTCATCCCCAGGGTACTGTCATTATTTGATCTGACAGTACCCTGAAAACCTTCATTCACAGGGATTCTCTTTATTTGACCTGAATTGCAGTTCACTCATACAAACAGCCTTTCTCCCCAAGCCAATTGTCAAAAACAATCAGTAGCAATTGTTTACCACCACAGATGCCTGAGGCAGTGATCACAATTGAGGCAAACCATAACCTGATCAAAATACTTAAAAGGCAAAGCTGGAAAATCATGTATATGGGTGTGTGGGGGTTGGGGGATGCTGTCTTTGAGAAGCTATAATATATTCTTGGCAATTTAGAGGATCATGCACATGTTCAGGGCTGTGCACGTGCCCAGAAATGACTTGATGAAACCCTAATCTCTCACCTCCAGCTGACCTTGAGGTTTGGGATAGTTGGAAGTGAAGGCTAAAACAGAGTTGTAAACTGCCTACAGGGCATAGAAAACATGCCCCAACAAGCCACAGAGATCTTCAGCAAAAACTGGGAGACTTATTGGTTCAAGACATCTAAGGATATATAAATCCAGTCATCAGCAAGCCATGAAGCTAACCAAGCAGAGACTTTGATGGCCACACATGACAAATAACACAGACTTTAACTCAGGAAAGTAACTAAACAAACAAAGAACAACAGCAAACAACAAAAAGAGCAAACAATAAACCATGAGAAATAGGGGTTTACAGAGTTTCATATTATATTATTTAAAATGTTCAATTTTCAACAAAAAAAATATTACATACAAAGAAACAAGAGTATGACCCATACACAGGGGAAAATGCAGTCAATAGCACTGTCTTTGAGGAAGCCCAGAAGTTGGCCTTACTAAACAGAGACTTTAAACCACCTATTATAAATATGTACAAAGAACTAAAGGAAACCTTGTCTAAATATCTAAAGTAAAGTATGGCAACATGGCAATAATGTCTCATCAAGGAGGGAATAGCAACAGATGAACAGAAATTGTTTTTTAAAAGAACCAAACAGAAATTCTAGAGTTGAAAAGTACATGAAAGAAATGAAAAATTCACTAGAGAAGCTAGCAGAAGAAAGAATAAGTGAAACTGAAAATATGTCAATTGAGATTATTCAGTCTAAGGAACAGAAAGAAAAAATAAAGAAAAATGAACAGAATCTCAGAGATCTGTGGGAAACCATTGAGCACAACAACATAGATATAATAGGAGCCCCAGAATAAGAGGAGAAATGGCCAGAAAGAATATTCAAAGAAATAATGGACAAAAACTTCCATAATTTAAAGAAAAGCAATCTACACATCCAAGAAGCTCAAAGAATACCAAACCACATACATCATAATCAAACCTTCAAAAGACAAAGCTGAAGAGAGAATCTTTAATGCAACACAAGAGAAGTGATTCAGCAGGTACCAAAAATCCTCAATAAGATTAACAGCTGGTTTTGCATCAGAAACGTGAAGCTACAAGGAAGTGAGATGACTTATTCAAAGTGCTGAAGGAATTTCAGAATATTTGCATATTGCACTTCAGTTCTTTCAAATAAGAATTCAATTTTGACAAAAATTTCCCTTCAAAAAGGAAGGAAAATTAAGATATTCTTGGATGAACAAAAACAGACAATTTGTCATTAGCACAACTTCCCTACAAGATATACTAAAGAGAATCCTTCAGTTGAAATGCAAGGACACTAGACAACAATTCACATTCATGTGGGAAAAAAAAAAAGCACCAGGAAGGAAACTGCATAGACAAATATAATGACAGTATAAATTTTTTTCTCTTATTTCTCCATCCTTATTTCAAATAAAATTACATAAAGCAGCAATTATGAAACTGTGTTGATGAGGCTTATCTGTATAAAGATGTAGTTTGTATGACAATAAAATCATTAAGAAGAGAGGGAATGGAACTAAATAGAAGCAGAAGTTTTGTGTGCTATTCAAATTAAATTGGTATTAATACATACTAGATTGTTATAAACTAAGATGTTAATTGTGAACCCCAGAACAACCATCACTAAAAAAATAACTATAAAATATAGTAATAGAAACAAAGGAATTAAAATGGTACACTAGAAAACAGTTAACACAAAAGGCACTAATACAGAAACTGAAAAACAAAAAGACATGATATGCAGAAAACAAATAGCAAAATGAAAGAGGCAAATCCTACCTTATATGTGATTACATTAAACATAAACTGACCAAATACTCCAAGCAAAGGTAGAACTTCATAAAATGGATAGACTATAATCCAACTATATGTTGTCTATAAGAGACACACTTTAGATTCAAAGACACAAAAGAGTTGATAGTAAAAGAATGGAAAAAATTAACTATGCAAGCAGTAACCAAAAGAAAGCTGCAATGGTTATACTAATATCAGACAAAATAGACATTAAAACAAAAGTTGGTACTAGAAACAAAGAAGGACATTTTATAATGACACAATAATTAAAAACACATATGACATATATTTCCAGAAAACATAGATGCACTTAACAGAGCTCCAAAACCCATGAAGCAAAAAAAGATAGCTATCTCTCCAAAGAAGATAAACAAATGACCAATAAACTCATGAAAAATGTTCAATATCACTAGTCATAAGGGAAATATAAATCAAATCATAATGAGATATCTCTTTACATCCACTAGGATGCCTATAATTAAAAAGATGGACAAAAACAAGTGTTGAGGAGCATGCCAAAAAATTGGAACCCTCATCCTTTGCTGATGGAAATGTATTAACGGCACAGTCACTGTGGAAAACAGTTTGGCAGTTCATCAAAAAAAACAGATAGTTATCATAAGATTCAGCAATTCCTAGGTATATACCCAAGAGGGCTAAAAACATAAAGCAACCCAAGAGTATAGCAGCATTATTCATAATAGCCTAAAAATAGATACAATCCAAATGTCCATCAACTGAAGAATGGATTAGCAAAATGTGGTATATCCATACAATGGAATATTATCTGACCATACAAAAGAATAAAGTACTGACAGATGCTACATGAATGAACCTTACAAACATGCTAAGTGAAAGAAGCCAGACACAAAAGGCCACATATTGTATGATTCCATTAATATAAATGTCTAGAATAGGCAAAGCCATAGACCTAGAAATCCAATTAGTGGTAGGCAGGGTCTTGGGGAAGAGGGAGAATGAGGAATGGCAGCTAACAGGTATGGGATTTCTTTATAGGGTGATGAAAATGCTCTGGAATTAGTGGTGATTGTTTTACAACTTTGTGAATATATTAAAATTCACTGAATTGTACACTTTAAATGGGTATATTTTATATATGTGAATTATATCTTAATTTTTTTAAAAATTAAAGATTCAGGATAAAAGCAAAATGATAGAAAAAGGTATATCATACATTCATTAATCATAAGAAAGCTAGGTGACTATCTTAATATGATATAGAGTAGACTTCAGAAAGAGAAAAAATACCAAAGTTAAAGTGAAACATTTCATATTGATTAAAAATTTGATTTATCAAGAAGATATAAGAAAACTAAATGTGTAACCAATAAGATAGTATCAAATGAAGCAAAAAATTACAGTATATAACTGAATTTCAATACTTTCCTCTTAGTAACTGATAAAATAAGCAATCAAAAGATCATTAAAAGTATAGAAAATGTAAACAACAACATTCAAGTAATTTGACCTAATTGACATTTATGTAATACTCCATTCAACAAAAGAAGGATACACATTTTTCCCCAAGTGCATATGAAAACATTTATCAAGAAAGATGATACTGTGAGCCATACAAGTCTCAACAAACATAAAAGGACTGAAATCATGCAGACTATATTCTCTAACCCCATTAAACTAGAAATAAATAACAGGAAAATATCTGAAAAAAATCTAAATATTTGGAAATTAAACACTGTATTCCTAAATCATTCATATGAGTCAGAGAAGAAATTACAAGACAAATTAAAAAATACTTTGAACTGCATGAAAATGAAAAGACAGTACATAAAAATATGTGAGATATAATTAAATCACTTATAAAAGGTGTATTACAGCATTAAATCGTAGAAATTCCTTTCAATTCTTTTTCTGAAGAAAAGGCATTTGACACATGTAAGCTCATGATAAAAGCTCTAGCAAACTGAGGACTGAAGGAAATTTCCTCAACTGATAAACAATATCTATGAAAGAGCCTGAATTTGATGTCATATATAATGTTGAAAGACTGGATGCTTCCCCAATATCAGCAAAGAGGTCAGTATGTCCATGCTCAACACTTGTATTCAACAATGTACTATATAGGTCCTGGCCAGTGAAAAAGGGCAAGAAAAAGAAATTTGAAAAATAAAAGAAATAAAAGGTATACAGACTGAAAAGAAGTAAAACTGAATATCTGTAGACAACCTAATTGTAGTCTACACTCTACAAATATGCTACTAGAAATAAGGAAAGAATCTGATGTCACAGGATATAAATTCAATAGGCAAAAATCAATGTTATTTCTCTATACCAGCAATAACACTTATAAAATGAAATTTTTTAAATACCATTTACAATAGCATTAAAACCTGAAGTATGCAGTACTTACATATAAATTTAACAAAATATGTGGGAGGCATGTCTACTGAAAATAAACACTTCTGAAAGAAACTGAAGGTCCAGATAGATGTAAAAATATACCAGGTTCATGGACTGAAAGACTCAATACTGTTAAGTAAGATATCAATTCTCCCAAAACTGATCTATAATTTCAGTGCAATCCCAAGAGCTAAGAAAACCAACGGAACTGACAATCCAGAGATAAATTCACTTCAAATGAAAATTAAAGTAATTTGTACAATCTGAAAACAATTTTAAAATAAGTAGTTAGGATCTTTCATCTAAGCAGGGGGGGGAATTCCATAAAAAACCAAAAACTATAAAATTAAAACAGAGAAAGAAAATATTCAGCAGGGGGGGATTTCCATAAAAAACCAAAAACTATAAAATTAAAACAGAGAAAGAAAATATTCAGCAGGGGCGCCTGGGTGGCTCAGTTGGTTAAGCGACTGCCTTCGGCTCAGGTCATGATCCTGGAGTCCCGGGATCGAGTCCCGCATCGGGCTCCCTGCTCGGCGGGGAGTCTGCTTCTCCCTCTGACCCTCCCCCTCTCATGCTCTCTCATTCTCACTGTCAAATAAATAAATAAAATCTTTAAAAAAAAAAAAAAAAGAAAATATTCAGCAGATGTTTAGAAAGACAGACTAGGGGGCAGCTGGCTGTCTCAGTCAGTAGAGCATGCAACTCTAGATCTTGGGGTGGTGAGTTCAAGCCCTACATTGGGGGTAAAGATTACTTAAACAAAAAAATTTAAAAAAATAAAAACAAAACATTAATAAATTAATAAATATAAAGATAAATTATATGAGAATCCTGGAATATGTAGTCAATGAAGTTAAAAATCTCAATATAGGAGTTTTTTTTTTTAAGAGTTTATTTATTTGAGAGAGGGAGCAGGAGAGAGAGTGGACGGGGGAGGAACAGAGGGAGAGGGAGAAGCAGGCTCCACATTGAGCAGGGAGTCCAATGTGGGGCTCGATCCCAGCACCCTGGGATCATGACCTGGGCTGAAGGCAGACGCTTCCAACTGAGCCACCTAGGTGCCCCTAGGGCTTTTTTTTGAGAGCGAGCGAGCATGTGGACACCTATGAGCAAGGGGAGGGGCAGAGAGAGAGGGAGAGAAGGAATCTCAAGCAGGTTCCTCACTCAGTGCAGAGCCCTATGAGGGGCTTGATCTCATGACCCTGAGATCATGACCTGAGCTGAAATTAAGAGTTGGACGCTTAATCTACTGAGCCACCCAGGCTCCCCTCCATACAAGAGATTTTTTAAAATTTAACTTAATAATTTAATAAGAATATAATCCTGAAGAATTCCCTAGAACAAAATGTAAAAATAAAAATTATACCAAAAAAAGCACTTAAGAAACATGGAGAATAGATAAAAGTTCTAATATATGTCTAATAGTAGTGTCAGAGAAAACAGGAGAAAAAAATAAAATTCAAAGATATAATAGCTAAGAATTTACCTGGAACTTAAGAAACCCACAAATTCTCAAATGGAAAGTACACACCCAGTACAAAACAGAGTAAGTAGAAATGAATCCACAGTTCTACAAATCATAGTGCACTAGAATACATCAAGAATAAAGTGAAATACATAAACATAGTGAAGATTTTATTTTTTTTATATATATATATTTTTTTAAGATTTTATTTATTTATCTGACAGAGAGAGACACAGCGAGAGAGGGAACACAAGCAGGGGGAATAGGAGAGGGAGAAGCAGGCCTCCCGCTGAGCAGGGAGCCCGATGCGGGGCTCGATCCCAGGACGCTGGGATCATGACCTGAGCTGAAGGCAGACGCTTAATGACTGAGCCACCTAGGCGCCCCCATAGTGAAGATTTTAAAATATCTCCATTACAACCTGGTAGATCAGGCAGATAAAAAAAATTAATATGGAATTGAAGATATTTCGCAGAAAATAAACTTGATCTGATAATGGCCGTAGAGACCTACATCCAACAAATGAAATTATATATTATTTTCAAGTAAATAGAGAACATTCACAATAATTGGATAAGTATTAGGACACAAAAGAAATCTCAACAGAAATAGTCAATATCATGCAGACGTCGTTCAATGCAATTAAATTAAAATACCACAATAAAAGATAGTATGTATGTATATGTGTAGGTGAGTATGGTAGGGGACGGGGGAGTATATACACACATATATATATATATATCCTATGCATCTTGAAAATGAAACTAAATCCTAAAAAGCTCATAAGCTAAAGTAGAAATCACAATAAAAATGATAAAAATATTTAGAACCAAATAATTTAAAAACAATATTACCAATCCTTTTGGGATGCCAGTTAAGCATCACTTGGAAGCAAATCAAGTGCCCTAAAGACAGACATTAATATGAGAAAAATATTGAGAAATGCAGTGGAATGATAAAACAAAATTCAGAATAGTGAGTAGCCAAAGGGAAGAAGGGAGAGGGATTCTATTAGAGAGATATACAGGAGGCTTCACCTTCATCCATAATGTTTTACTTCTTAAGCTGGTAGGTAAGCACATGGGTGTTCATTATGTTGATCTTTATAATTTTTTGTGTCTAAAATATTTTAAAATAATTTTTTTAAGAATAAAAAACCGAGGGATGCCTGGGTGGGTCAGTCGGTTAAGTGTCTGCCTTTGGTTCAGGTCACGATCACCATTCCTGCGCCCAGCTCCTTGCTTGGTGGTGAGCCTGCTTCTCCCTCTGCCTGCCACTCCCCCTGCTTGCATGCTCTCTTTCTCTCTCTCTCTCTGACAATTAAATAAACTCTTAAAAAAAAAAAAAAAGAATTAAAAAAACAAAATCTAAATGAAACAAGTATTTGACTCATACAGCAAAATCTCATCTATGAACCCAAATGAAAGATCCTAAATAAAAAATCAGCCAATCCAAATATAGGAAAAATAATACATCCTAACAAAAAGAATTTACCATAGGAATATAAAGAGTGCAACATCACAAAATGTGTCCTTTTATAGACTATGGGAACAATACTACATAACAATCTCAAAAAGCGTTCCAAATAATTCAATGCTCAGGATGTTTCCAAAATGAGGAATAGAAGGGAACTTTCTTAATTCAATAAATGAAAATCCTAGAGCCAATATTACATTAGGTTGAACTATATGAAATCGCCATAGCTTTTCTTTTTTTAAGCCAAAAAATAATCCATTGTCAGCAAATTCATAAGGTTCAATCTAATACTTACTGGTGAAACCTCAGAAGCACAACTTAAATTAAAAATAAAGAGACAAGTATATCTACTATTATTCCTAATGTTTATATCAGAGATTCTACTCAAGGATATACAATAAAGGAAAGAAAAGAAACAACAACAAAAAAACATTGTACAGGAAAAGTCAAACCATCTTTATCTGTAAACAACATAATTTTCCACATAGAAAATCCAAATAATGACTAGAACTAATGTGAGATTTCAGCAATGTGCTGAATTCAAAATGTGCGAAAAGACATACAAGAATATATTCATAGGAGGGCGCCTGGGTGGCTCAGTGGGTTAAGAGTCTGCCTTCGGCTCAGGTCATGATCCCAGAGTCCTGGGATCGAGCCCCATGTCGGGCTCCCTGCTCAGCGGGGAGCCTGCTTTTCTCTCTCCCTCTGCTGCTGCTCCCCCTGCTTGTGCTCTCACTCTCTGCCAAATAAATAAATAAAATCTTATTAAAAAAAAAAGAATATCCATAGGACTACAATTTGTAATATCCCCAAGCTGGAAAAAGTGCAAATGTCCATCAACAGTAGAATGGATACAAAAGAACTGAATAGGCAGTTTTCCAGGAAAGGCATACAGACGGCTAACAGGTACATGAAAAGGTGGTCAACATCACTGATCATCAGAGAAACGCAAATCAAAACCACAGTGAGATATCACCTCACAACTGTCATAATGGGTATTACCAAAAAGACAAGAAATTCTAAGTGTTGGCAAGGGTGTGGAGGAAAGGAAATCCTACTGCACTATTGATGGGAATGTAAATTGAGCACAGCAACTGTGGAAAACAGTATGGAAGCTCCTCAAAAAATTAAAATTTGAACTACCATGTGATCCAGCAATCCCACGTCTGTGTATATATCCAAAGGAATTGAAAAAAGGATCTATAGAGATGTCTATACCCCGATGTTCACTGCAGTATTACTCACAATAGCCAAGATACGGAAAACAACCTAACTGTCCATGAATGCATGAATGCATAAAGATGTGAGAAGATGTGAGATTATACATATATAATCTATTAGCCATGAGAAAGCAGGAAATCCTTCTCTGATTTGAGACCATCTGGATGGGCCTCGAGGGCATTATGCTATGTGAAGGAAGTCAGAGAAAGTCAAATACTGTATGATACCACTTACATGTTGAATCTTTTCAAAAAAGACAAACTCAGAGAAGCAGAGTAGTGGTAGTTACCCAGGGCCGGGGGATAGAGGGAAAATGGGGAGATATTAGTCAAAGGATACAATCTTCTAGTTGTAAGACTGACAAGTCTGGGGATCTGATGTACGACATGGCGATTATAGCTAATACAGTCTTACATACTTGATGTTGCTAAGAGAATAGATCTTAAATGTCTTTACCACAAAAAAGAAACGATAACTATGTGACGGGATGGAGGTAGTAGCTAATACTATAGCAGTAATCATTCTGCAATTTATAAATGCATCAAATCAACATGTTGTACACCTCAAACTTACACAATGTTATGTGTCAATTATAGCTCAATAAAGCTGGGAAGAAAAAAACCAACAGAATGATAAAGAACTATTGTCTTACACAATGACAGGGATGAATTCTCACAAAGAAATTAAACATTAAAAAGTTCATATGGTGGAGAAAGAGACAGATTTCACAAATTCAAATTATATTGTGATAGAAGTCCTGATAGCAGTTACCTTTGGGACAGGAGGGGACAAAAGGAGTGGCTGGGAGGGATGGAGCACAAGAGCACAATGTGGGAGCTGATATTCTAATTATTGATCCAGGTGGTGATTACACACTTAGGATTTGTGAATATACTTGCTGAAGATACAGTTCTATAAAGCGTTAATTTAAATCAATAGCATTCTTTGTTTACCAGTGAGAAAGAAAGAAAGGAAAAGAAAGAAAAATGTATTTGCTAAAGACAGCAAAAACAAAGTGAAAAAATAAGGTTCAACTAGATCGTTGAAATTTACATTACATATAACTGGTAGGTTAGTATCCAAGATATATTCAACAAGAAGGAAAAAAACCTCTGGAATTCCTAAGGGCAAAGGATATAAACTGGCTATTCACAGAAAATGAAACCTCTTGGATTAGAGATTGGAGTTATATAGCCACAAACCAAGAAATGCCTGGAGCCATCAGAAACAAAGAACAAGGAAGGATCCCAATCCCACTCCTCCCATCCCTCCCCCCAACTCCCCATCCCCCACCCGCCTCCAGAGCTTTCTAAAGGAGTGTTGCCCTACTGAACTTTTATTTTGGACTTCTGCACTCCAGAAGTACAAGGGAATAAATTTCTGTTGTCTTAACACATCAAGTTTGTGGAAATTTGTTACAGTAGCCCTATGAAACTAACACAATTGCCTGAGCCTCAGTAGTTCCATTTCTAAATCTAGAGCCTGGAGCACTGGCTCTGTCTGTATTCTGTAAGATCTAAAAACCCTCCTTTACAACAGATAGTTTGCAATTCACCTATACATGTGACTAAAAACTAAGCCAATGCCCTAACTAAAAAAAGAAAAAGAAACAAACAAACAAAAACCCAGAAATAATTTATAATAAAAGATCTATTTCTATATGTAAATGCTTTGGCAGGACTAAGCTAGAAGATATAATATCTGCACCTACACACGGAAGCTACGTAAAATGGACAGTTTCTAAAGCAGAATAACAGGCGCTCATAGTGGCAATTTGAACGCAAACAGTGCTGCCATTGGTGCCATGATTTTCCAAAAAAGTAAACTCTTAGCAGAGTTTCAAACAAAACAAAGTGTACTCTTTCCTCAATTTACGTTGTAATTGTATCCCTAGAAAATTCACTGTATTTTACCACCTTGCAAAATAAAAAAAAAGACTTTGTGTTTATACATAAAACAGATTCTTAACCTCTAATAATTATACACAGGTTTTCATCTACATATTCAACAGGACATTCAAGTCAGGCAGAATACCAGACAATTAACACCAAGAGGACCACCCCCAAACACTAAGGTAAACAAAGGGAGCCCAACAAATTTCACTGGCATTTAAAAGTCTATCAATAAAAGAATATAAATTAATCACTATTATAAAAATAAGCAGTATTATATAGCAATTAAGGAAATGATCTGCAAGAATCAACACTGACAAATTTTGAAAACTGAACTGGAAAAAAGAGGTATGCAGGATACATAGAGTAAAATACCCTTTGTGTAAAGTTTTAAAACAAAACAATAAGTAGCACATAGACATACACAAATAAATAGTAAAAGTACAAAATGAGAATGAAAATAATACACTCCAACTTCAAAATATTGATTACCTTACCTCCAGGAAGGGAAGGAGAAAAACTGGGGTCAGGAAGGTGTACAAAGGGGCCTTAAGTATAGTGGTACCATCTTCTTTCTTTCTTTTTTTTTTTTTAAGATTTTATTTATTTATTTGATAGAGAGAGACAGCGAGAGAGGGAACACAAGCAGGGGGAGTGGGAGAGGGAGAAGCAGGCTTCCCACTGAGCAGGGAGCCCGATGCGGGGCTCGATCCCACATGACCTGAGCCGAAGGCAGACGCTTAACGACTGAGCCACCCAGGCATCCCCATTTTATTTCTTAAAAACAAAATCGGCAGCAAACGTGTAAAATGTAGCATTTGTTAATCAGAGTGTGGGGAGGGTGGAATCAGAGTATTCAGGTTTTTTTCTCTAAGTTTCAAGTATTTTTTAGTTAAAGTTTTTAAAAGTTTATATTCCAAGGAAATTCACCACCAACCGCAGCACGACTGTGAGACATGACTCCACAGAAGGCTGGATAAGGATCACAAATGTTTAGATGAGTAGTGATCAGAAAGGACCCAGATCTGTTTGCCCCAATAATTTGATGAGGTAATGAGGTAAAGGGAGTATAGAGAAGAAAAACCAGGAATATATGTCTAAACTAACCCCAAACTGACACTATTCGGGTAAGGCAAATTGGCTGGTTTCATTGCCCAGGCACCGGGCTTTATTTTTCTGTTATCAATAATTTGATGAGGTAATGAGGTAAAGGGAGTATAGAGAAGAAAAACCAGGAATATATGTCTAAACTAACCCCAAACTGACACTATTCGGGTAAGGCAAATTGGCTGGTTTCATTGCCCAGGCACCGGGCTTTATTTTTCTCTCTTCAATTTCTTCCATTCTCCCAAAAAACCTCATGAAAACTGAACTACTAATTAGCAAAAAGAAGGTAGAGAGAAGAAGCAGCAAAAATACTTTTTCATATCATAGATAAGATGTATCAACTATTAAAAGTGTAAGTGGTTGGGCGCCGGGTGGTTCAGTGGGTTAAGCATCTGCCTTCGGCTCAGGTCATGATCCCAGGGTCCTCGGACCGAGCCCCACATCAGGGATCCTGCTTCTCCCTCTCCCTCTGCCTGCCTGCCTACTTGTGATCTCTCTCTCTCTGTCAAATAAATAAATAAAATCTTAAAAAAAAAAAAAGTAAAAGTGTAAGTGGTAGGAAATGTAATTCTTTTGCTGCTCTTGAAAAACAAGTTACTTGGCCTATTATATCATTCTCCAAAGATTCATTGAGAAAAGTCACACTTTTCTCTCAAGTCATATGGCTCTGTGGAGCAACACAAAATGTTGTGTTATACACTAAGACCTTTCATGTTTACTAGGTTTTTGCTCTCATATTACCACAGTATTAAACATGAGATTACTACCAATACAAGACTGCAGCAAAAAATAATCATGGAGGGGATGGGGGGAAAGGAGGATGGAATGTCACACTTTCAACAGGCACAAAGAAATAAAACATCTAATTTCCAGTTAATAGGAATTAGGAATAAATTAAATGTCACCACAAAGGGAAAAAATTTCAGGCAATAATACGAAATGGGATATTCTATATCTGGACGTGGTCTCTTCAAAAGGTAATATACACAGAAAGATTTTTACAAGAATGAATGTCCACAGTAGCTTTATCCATGACAACCACCACCTGGTAACAACCCAATGGCTAGAGAATGGCTAAAGATGTTGTCATATACACATACAATATAAAGGAACTGATACACACAGTAACACGGATGACTCTCAAAAATATGCTGAGCAAATGAAGCCAGACACAAAATTTACATACTACATGGTTCCATTTAATATGAAATTCACATACTGGCAAACTAATCTATAGTGACAGAAATCAGAATAGTAGTTCCCTCTGCATGGGGCTTGACGGGGGCACAAGGGAATTTCCTAGGGTGATAGAAGTGTGCTAAATTTTGACCTGAGTGATGATTACATGAGTGTATGAATTTATCTAAATACACTGGAGGGCGGGGGGAGGAAGGAAAGATCATGGGAATGAAAAAGTAGAGCAACTCTGTATTAAAATGGACTAAAAAGACCTAACAACCAAATGCAACATGTAAACCTTGACTGGATCCTGGTTTTAAAAAATTAACTATGCAAGTTATTTGTGGGACAACTGGGAAGACTTGAATGTGCACTAGATATTAACAAATTGTCACTCATGATCTTAAGTGTATTAACAGTACGGTGGTTATGCAGAACAATGTCCTTATTTTTAGAAGATGTGTGTTGAAGTATTTAGGAGTGCCGTATTATGATACCAACAATTTACTTCCAAATTTTCAGCAAAAAAGCCACATTTATTTTGTACATACACATATACTTATGTACGGATAAATCAAATTAATGTACATAGGTCGTGGGATATAGTCATTCATTGTACTATTCTTCTAACTACTCTGTATGTTTGAAAAATATCAATAAAAAGTTGGAAAATAAAGATGCCAACTTTTTATAGATACAGAGATAAACTGAAGAAAAACAGCGAAGTACAGAATAGTTTATATGCTACCTACTATATAAGAAAGGAAGCAAAGAAAAAATATATGTGAGGGGAATGGTGTGTATATGTATCTATTTGGTTATTACAAAAGGAAATACTAGAAGAATAATTCAGAAACCAATAACAATGATTACCTACAGCAGATGAGTATGGATGGGAAATAAGTTTGAGGGCTGGATGTGAGACTGCTCTGAGTATAACATTTTGTAGGTTTTGACTTTTATACCATGTAAACATAAAAAATTAAATTGAAAAGAAAAAACTAAAATTTAAAAGAAGATGTTAAAAGTATCTAGGGTCATATAATTTTTCTATTCAATCAAGGCCAAATTAATCAAGCTTGCTTAACTTGTATGGTTGCTGATGGTCTTTTTTGCTCCTTCTCAGCATCAGAGCCATTTAACAGGCCTTTTGCTGGTCAGAAAACTTAGCATCTTGTTGCAGATCTGCCCCTAAATAGTTTTGCAACCCTAAATAAAGAACTAGCCATGCTAAGCCTCACCTGTAAAACAGAATTAAATTCAATGATATCTAAGATGCTTAGAACTGTAAAATTCTGTGACTCAGGTGTTTGTTGAAAAAAGTTAAATAGGAATGTTTCCACCTGCATAATTTCTTCAGCTTCAATGAAAACAAAGCTCCATTATACTAAATTCACTTTCTGCAGTACAACCAGCACTGAGGAAGAGAGGTACCGAAATCAAAAGTATTTCTGCAACTCCTTCGGGCAGTAATCAGTTACAACAAAGCACTTCCTCTTGAAGATCCTATTGGCAGAGGAGGCCGCAGCGGCCAGTAAGAAAGTCTGGTGAGGAGTTTTACTAACTGCTCCAGGCCGAGCCGTTAAGGAAGCTTCGTGTATTCTTTTGCTAAAGGAATCTTACTTTACAAAGAAGTTGCTAATCTTTGGCAGCTGTGGGATAAAAACATCCGAAGCTAGGACTGTAGTTTCCCACACAGCACAGTAAAATCTCTGCGGGTTTAGAGATAAACCAAGAGTGCCAGAAATATTCTTCCCTTCCACTCTGCCTCACACTCTGCCTTACCCAGCCTTGCCTTCTTTAAGACCTAACAAAAGATCTAGAACTGTCTTGTGACTTCCCTGGAGGTAACTCGGACTGTGTTACTGTGGCCTCATTCTAATTCGAGGAAGGACAGCCACGAAAGCAGGGGATGGCCAAGGGTGGGTTAAGTGGACAGAGAAGCCATGCCTGCAGGAAGAAGTGGGGAGGGCTTCTTGCTGCAGCACTCAGAGGCATGGTGTTGGATACATAAGTACCCTCACACATACATACCTGCCCCAGTTTTGCTGGGAGATCAGAGTTGAGAGGTAACAGGGCTTAGGGGAGGTGGAAGGAGAGAAAAGGGTCTGAATGGCGAATTTTGGTTCCAAACTGCTGGCACATCTGAAATGGGAGTATGGAAAGGTTCTCTGGGGATTCCTCTAGAAGAGACAAGCTGGAACTTTCTTCTGAAGACAAGAATGAGAAGGTTCTGTAAAAGTGAAGAGGAGGGAGTTTAAAAACCCTTGGAAACGGGGCGCCTGGGTGGCTCAGTCAGTTAAGCGACTGCCTTCGGCTCAGGTCATGATCCTGGAGTCCCGGGATCGAGTCCCGCGTCCGGCTCCCTGCTCGGCAGGGAGTCTGCTTCTCCCTCTGACCCTCCTCCCTCTCATGCTCTCTGTCTCTCATTCTCTCTCTCTCTCAAATAAATAAATAAAATCTTAAAAAAAAAAAAAAAAAAACCTTGGAAGGGTCTTCTGAGATGATTAAGAGGGATGGAGATTTCTCATACCATGGAGAGGTCCAACCTCTTTCACTTAAGGAAGGACATGGGGGTTCAATGCCTCAACTGGATTTCCACAGCAGGTTTGGGGACAGGATCCTCTTGAGCAAGTCTGGAGAGTGACTGTGGGTGGGGTTGCTGGTCCTCTCCAGCAAGTTCAGAGAATGAGTAGTTTCTCTGTAAAAGTTGGTGCCTTTGTTGGAGTGGCAAGAAGGATAAGGGATCCCTCTCACCTCCGGGAGGGTCTGGGGATTGGAGGGACCTGAAATGGTTTCTGAGGGGTTGGCCCTGGGGGCAGATGGCAAGGTGCTTTGTGCAATGCTGACACAATTTGGTTGCAGGGTGTGAGTATCCCACACTGAAGACTGAGAGTAAAGGCTCCTTCACCAATCAGAAGCTTGGAAATTTGCCTGAAAGAATCTGCCCGCAGTGATTTGGGAAGAAAAGTCCCCCTTGACGACCGGAGAGAAACGGGGTTCTCTAAGAGAACTCTCTAAGAGAACAAGAGCAGAGAAGAGGAATTTAAAGAGAAGCTCCCCATCCCAATTGACTGGAAAGTTAGGGGCAGGAGAGGAGGGGCTTTCTGAAGTGGTTTGGAAATAATCTGAAGGAACCCAAACTGGAAGCTGGGCTAGAGCGAGAAGAGCCGAGGAAGGGGGCCGGGGTGGGGGGAGACAGAGCTCTGCGTGGCTGGAGTGGGAGGGCCTTCAGGATTTTGAAGTGGGAAGAGACAGAGGTGACACGGGTCAAGACTCCCGAGGGATGATTCGGAGGGTAAAGGAGTTTTTGAAGTGACTCGGGGTTCAAGGAGGTGAACGAGGGAGGCGTCCCCGAGTAAATGCCGGAGGCTCACCGATACCCAGGCGCGGGGGTGGGGGGCACGACCGGTACTCACAGAGCGGATCTCCAGCGCCAGGGCGCATTGCAGCGCCTTCACCTTCGGCATCCGCGCGGGGTGAGGCGGCGGGGAGGGACCCCGGCCGCGGGCCCGAGTGAGACGAGGAGACGCGGGGCGGGGCGGGGACGGGGAGGAGACGAGGTGGCGGCGGCGGCGGCAGCTGTGGCCCCCAGGCCGGGGCCCGCGGTCCAGCCTGGGTCCCGCCCGAGCAGCAGCTGTGCGCGGGGCGCGGACTCGTTGTCATGGCAGCCAGGAGGGGCGGGGCCGGAAGGGAGGCGGGGCGGGGAGGCGCCGGAGCCGCCACTCCGGGACTAGAGGTAGGAGGCGGGGCTCGGCGAACGCCAGAGGCGGGGCCACGCGAGGAGGCGTGGCTTCCGAAGGAGCGGGGTGGGGCGGGGCAGTTCTTCTATGACATCAAACCGTGGGCTCAAAGCCAGACAAAAGAGAGAATAGCTAGCTGTTTGTGTAGTGGGACAGTGCCCAGGTCAGGGAGTTGGACTCAGGAGCCCTGAGTTCCAAGGTGGCGATGGCACCTTGGGCTAGTGGAGTCCCAGTGAGGCTTCAGTTTCCCCAACTGTAAAAGAATAGTAATTATTATTGATTCTCTATTTGAATTTCACAGTACAGTTTACAAAGCCAGCATGAGGAAATTGAAGATTAGAGAAGAGGCTTGCCCAGAAGAAGATAAAACCAGGACTGGAACTCAGGACCTTTCATGAAAATCCGTTGCCTCCCTGAGAACTGAGGCGTGAATCAGATCACATTCCTCTTTCTAGTTTCCTACTCTGATTCTGTTAGTGTGTCCCCCTCTCCCTTCAAGGTTTCCCAATTCACTGCATATGCATCTCAATGTATATTGCTTAAACTGAACTGTCAATGCAGAGCCAACAATAAATCCATTTGGGAAGGGCTTGGGCCATAAACCATCAAAGATGACAAGAATCTAAGAGATTGTCCAATCCAGTCTTTTTTTCAAAAATAATTTTTATTGTAAAATACATTATACATAGAGAAGTGTATAAAATATGTTCATCTTAAACAATAAAGCAAATAACTGGGCAACTAACACACAGGTTAAGAAATAGAACATTACTAGCACCTTAGAAATGCCCCAACGATTGCATTGCCTTCTTTCCCCTGGGAGAAACCACTCCCCTACTCCCCGACTTTTGTTACAATAATTCCCTTACTTTTCTAAATACTTTTGCTATTCATGTATGCATTTATTTTTTTAATTTTTTGGAGGGGAGGGTCAAAGGGAGAGGGAGAGAGAGACTCTTAAGCAGGCTCCATGCCCAGCACGGAGCCAGACATGGGGCTCCAAATCACCCTGAGATCATGACCTGAGCTGAAATCAAGAGTCAGATGCTTAACCGACTGAGCCACCCAGGTGCCCCTCATGTGTACATTTCTAAACTAGATGTTTTTAATTTGTTTCCTGTTATTGAGGTTATATAAATGAAATTATACCAGTTGTATTTTTCTTTGACTTGCTTCTCTCACTATTACGTTGTGGAATTCACCCAATATTGATGCTGTGTAGCTGAAGTTTTTTATTGTTGGATAGTACTCCAATATATTGAATATTTATTCTTTTTACTATTGATGGTCACTGGCACTGTTTCCATTTTTAGCTATTACTAACAATGTTGTTATGAACATTCTAGTACATGTCTAATAGTACATGCATGTTCCAGTAGGAGTGGATTAACTGGGTATGAAGTTTTGTACATGAGAGTTTTTAATTGGTAATGCCACACCATTTTCCAAACTAGTTGAACCAATTTATGTTCCTGCTGGGAGTGTATAAGAGTTCTTGTTTTCCCACATCCTCACCAACATTTGGTATTGTTTAGATCTTTTAATGTTTATATAGTTGAGTGTGTATAGTCCAGGTATCTCACTGTGGATTTGTTTTGCATCTCTTATTATTATTATTATTGAGATTCAGCACCTTTTCATGGTTTTACTAGTCTTGCCATTTTCTCTTTATGAACTGCCTACTAGTTCTCTTGCTATTTTTTTAATTAGATTGTTTTTCTCTTGCTCACTTTCTCTCTTGCTCCCTTGCTCGCTCGCTCTCTCACTGATTTACAGGAGTTCTTTATATATCCTGACTACTAATTCTTCATCAATTATATGTGTTAACAAATATCTTCCCCAGTTTGTGCTTAGGTTTTTTCAATTTTCCATATGGTATATGATGAACAGAAGAGAAATTAAGTAATGGAGTATGGATAGTCTTAGTTTGACCCAAAAATTCCAAGTTGCTGTCCAGAATACCATGCCAGTCTATATACTCCCACCATCCAGTGAATTTTTCATTTCAGTTAATGTATTATTCAGTTCTAAAATTTCCACGTGGTCTTTTTCTTTTCTTTAGTTTTCACATGACTACTGAGATTCCCTATTTGTTACTCATTAGGACCATATTTTCCTTTACCCTTTGAATATATCCTTTTTTATCTCCTTGAGAATATTTACAATAGCTGCCTTAAAGTCTATATAGGTTATATCCAACATCTGTGCCATGTCAAGTTCTGCTTCTCCTAACTGAATGTTTTCATAACTATGCATTGCATTTTCCTGTTTCTTTGTATGTCTAGTGATTTTTCTTATTGAACACTGGATATTTTGAATAACACATTGTAAGAACCTGGATTCTATTGTCTTTCTCTGAAGGGTGTTGATCTTTATTTTAGCAGGCAGTTTAATTATGGGGTGATTACCTTACACTTATACAAACTTAGTGATATACTTCACTAGTGCAGATATGTGGAAAGCCCAATATGTTCTAAAAGTCCATCTAACTTGGTAGGACTCAACTTCCAAACTCTGTCTCTTCCAAACTCTGTCTCCAACAGGCTTAGCTGTAGACCTTGTTCAGGTGAGTCTAGTGCAGGCCTAACTCTAGGACATTGTCTTTATACTAGAGTGCAGACTTTCTGGTGTATCAGCTGGATTCCAGGAGTAGTATACAAAGTGTTAAAAAGATCTCTCCTCTGTGGAATGTTCAGTACTCCAATATCCCCAGTACTGCCTGATCTTAAGCATTTCTTTTCTGCTCTCAACCCCATAGCAGCTGCTGACTGGCAAGTCTCCGGTGATCTCACCCTGTGCCTGTAAAACTCATCCCTCAGCCTTGAACTTTTGGGGCAACCTCTCATAGGTTTCTGGGCTTTCTGTGCACAGCACCTGTCTTTGTCAGTGTGGGCTGCTGTAACAGAACACCATGGCCACCATAGTGACTTATAAACAATAGAAATTTATTTCTCACAGTTCTGGGAGCTGGAATTCAAGATCAGGGTGCAGTACAGTTGAGCCCTGGTGAGAGCCCTCTTCTGAGTTGCAGATGGCCCTTTTCTCATTTTATCCTCACACAGGAAAGAGGGTGAGAAAGTTCTCTGGGGTCTCTTTTATAAGAGCACTAACTGCATTCATGAGGGCTCCATCCTCATGACCTAATTACTTCTCCAGGGCCCCACCCACAAATACCACCACATTGGGGATTAGGATTTCAACGTATGAACTTGGAGGGGACACAAACAGTCAGTCTATAGCAACTAGTTTAAAGACATTCCCCCTCTGTCATAGCCTATAAGTTTCAGCCTCATACAAAAACTCAGCTGCCAATTACTAAGCCCCAGGCACGAAATTTTGGGTGAAAATTCTAATAGGCCCGAATTGCAGCATTGTGAACGGCACCACTATAATTAATGATGTCTCAGGAAGATTTATAATCACAGGTTGCAGATAAAACAGAAATAGTACGCTTCTGCATGTCCCCCTCCTTTCATCCTTTATGAAACTTTATGGGAAATAAGTCCAATAAAAAATGTAAGCTCTTAATCTTTCCCAGAAATCCTACCTCATTTGATGAATACTTTGAGAGAATAAATTAGAGCTTTTTTTTTCCTTTTATACATCTACTTTGCATTTATGAAGTGAGGATGGTAACTCAGGTTCCCTGGCCAAATGGTCAGAAAGCTAGAGGCATTTTTAAAGACTTCCATTGTCTTTCATTCATGTTCAATTCTCCATAAGGGAATTAATTTCCACTAAAGTCAGTGTCTTCATTAGTCATAAGACTATTAACGATAATAACAGCCATAGTAACTGTTCAGTGACAGTTCATTTAATATCAGGCATTGTACAAGGTACTTTGGATAGAGAATTATACACCTTAAACATCTCTACAAGGAAAGTATATGTATCCCCCTTTAATAAATGAGGAAACAAGCACAGAGTAAATTAACATGCCCATACTCACCCAGATAGTACCTGACGCAGCAGGCACTTGAACCTAAGTCTGCCCTTTGCCTGCTATAAGATGTTGCCTCTCATTATTTATTAGTGTAATGTTATCAGTAACAAAATAACAATCAGTTTAAGAAACAATACAACCAAATAAATGTAACAACAGTGACTGTTATACTAATAGAATAGATGTTATATATATCATTATGATCTTGCATTTGAAAAGATACGTGTGTTCATGAAAGCATGTTTTTGTCATTTAAATTGATTCTCAGGATGATCCTATATATTATAAAGTACAACTATTTCTAAACTTCTAGCACCTGCCTGTGGGCTTATTTATCACTGAAAATGGTATGGAAAGTTTAAGAGAAACAAGACTTTAAAATTTTCTGATAGGAATAAAGAAATTAAAAAATAATTAAAAAAAAGTTGTGATATAGTTTGGAATAAAAAGATCAAGCAGGAACCACCCTGTAGTAAGAATTTTCTTATGTTGTGTCAACTATACTTTAATTAAAAAAAAGAATTTTCTTATATAGAATTTTCTTGTATGAATTGTACTCCTTGGAAAAGTGTTTGAGCTTGAAATGTACTATGCAACCAGAATAATACATACCCAGAAGAATGTTTTGTTTTATTAATCTTGTCTCCCTATGTAAGATATGCTAGCCCAGTCAATATTAATTAGATTTCCATTCCTCTGATTAAGCTTGAGAAAGTAATAAGCACATGAGGGTTCCTTTCCAATTTCTCGTAGCATAGCCTTAAGGAAAATGGACATGTAACAGGCCAGCTTGCTTTTGAAAAATAAGAGGAAGGAGTAGAAGAACATACTCTAAAAGTTTTGAGCCCTAGTTACAAACTGGGCCTGCTAGAATTGGGCATTGCTTCCAACCTGCTGGACGGTCTCCATTTCAGGAAAAATAAGGGCCTGGGCCCCTATGCACAAGGCTCCCCAGAAGGCTAGTATCATTGCCTTGACTGTAAGCCACATCCATCCTAGGGAATAATTTCTGAATGAAGGGTCCTTTTGTGGTATTGGATCCACATAGTTGTTGTGGGAGGAAGGGGATTCTGATATAGGTACCATTTCTTTCTTTTTTTTTTTTAATTTTATTTATTTATTTGATAGAGAGAGACACAGCGAGAGAGGGAACACAAGCAGGGGGAGCGGGAGAAGCAGGCTTCCTGCCGAGCAGGGAGCCCGATGTGGGACTCGATCCCAGGACCCTGGGATCATGACCTGAGCCGAAGGCAGACGCTTAACGACTGAGCCACCCAGGCGCCCAGGTACCGTTTATTTCTATCCGTAACTAATAAGGTGTAAGCACCTGGAACACAGAGTACTTGTGGTAAACTGAGTAATGGCCTCCTAAAGATGTCTACATCCCAATTCCCAGAACTGTGAATGCTATTTTCTATGGCAAAAAGGGCTTTATAGATGTGAACAAGTTAATGATCTTGAAATGGGGAGATTATCCTGGTTTGTACAGATGTAATCACAAGAGAACCAGGAGGAGTCAGTGTCAGAGAGTAATGTGATCATGGAAGCAGAGGGAGAGATGATGTGATGTGGGGCCATAAGTCAAAAAATGAAGACAGCCTCGAGAAACTGGAAAAGACAAGGAACGGATTCTCACCTAGAGACTCCAGAGGAAAGAGCCCTGCCGACACCTTGATTTCAGCTCTGTGGACTCATTTCAGGCTTCTGACCTCCAGAACAATAAGATAACAAGGTTGTGTTGTTTTAAGCCACTAAGTTTGTGGTAGTTTGTTACAACAGCAGGAGGAAACTCATATAATACTTGATTTAGTCAGAATCTGCAGGTGAATTAGAAGTTAAAGAGGTTGACCATAAGTTTCTTAAGCTAGTCCAGAATTAATTTTGCAACAGAAATTCCAAATTTAAAAATCATGACACAAAATAGTGACCTCAGAGGACTTTTTAAGTCATGCTCAGGAAATGAGCCAGTCCTCTGCAGTGTCTCTTGGAGGATGGTTTCTCAGCACACGGATTGGTAAGCAGCCCCTTTCAGTCCTTTCTAGGCCACCTGCGCATTTTGGCAAAATTAAATTCTAATACCAGACCTTGAGAATGTACCAGGCCTACTAACTGAGAGTGTGGACAAAAAACATAAGGCCATATTGGCACCAAGTGACCGCCCTCCCACCCTTGGTATCCCTGGGTATTCATTCCATTCTGGGCATTCCTCCTCAAACAGCTATGCTACAGATATGTTTGCATCTCTCCACTTCCCCTTGTTCTTACAGGGAGCAAGAGTGGAGATGGGTTGGGTCTCTCCCCATTTTCTGGACAAGGTAGGCAGCCTGAGCCCTATACTTAAGACCCCCTTCAACAGTACTCCTCTCTCAGCTTCAATCCATCAGCACCAGGTTGGCTTCTTGTTTCTCCCTTAAAGTTCTGGGAACTTTTTAAACAAATACAGAAGTTTTTCTTTAGTTGGCTTAATCAACTCTTAGAGAAATAATGGTTGACAATACCTAAAATTAAAAGTATATCTGCTCCCACCCCAGACCAATTAAATCATCACCTTTGGGAGTGAGGCCTAAGCACCTATAGTTTTAAGATGTTTCCAGGTGATTATAGTCAGGATGGAGAACCACTGGTCCAAGCCAGCCATGAATAGCCTATTCTTGGCCAAATTTTCATCACCAGTATTATGGGCTGAATTATGTCCCCCTAAGATTCATTTATTGAAGTCTTAACCCCCAGTACCTCAAAATGTGACTGCATTTGGAAGCAGGATCTTTAAAGAGGTCGTTAAGGTTAAGTGAAGTCATTAGGGTGAGTCCTAATCAATCCAATGATGTCCTTATAGAAAGAGGAGATTCGGACACACATACACACACACACAGAAAAGATCATGTGAACACAGGGAGAGAAGACAACCATCTATAAGCTAAGGAGAGAGGGGAGGGCCTCAAGAGAAAGCAACCCTGCTGATCCGGGACTTCTAGCCTCCAGAACTTTAAGAAATTAAGTTTTCTGTGGTTTAAGCTTCTCAGTCTGTGGTACTTTGTTATGGCAGCCTGAGCAACCTAATAAAATCAGTAAAAAAAAATCACAAATCCATTGCACATTTTCATTCTACGAACACTCATTTTCTGAACTCTGAACATTAGCAGGAGCTGTACTTCTCTTTATTCAAGGGGATAAAAAATCATAATAGCTTTCATCATAAGAAAATATACCCAGATAAATTGCTTTTACTTGCAAATAACAGAAAACTCAATTACCGATAGCTTAAAAAATAAAGATATTTAATTATCTCCTATACCCAGAAGTCTGGAGGTGGTCAGGCAGGGGGGTGGGGTTGGGGGGTGGGTGGGGGTGATGAAGCTTACCTGGTTGAAAGCCCAGATCCTTCCTATTGTTCCATTTCACTGTATTTAGCACTTTTTTTTTCCTTGTGAAGCTGATTGTCTTCAGACTGGCTGTCCACATTCACACCAGGGAAAAGGAGAAGGGGCAGCACCAACAAACTAGAAAGTCATGCCTGTCCCTTTTTAGAGAAAAATAAAAGCTTTCTAGAAGCCTCCCAACAGACTTCGGTTTCTAGGTCACATGACCTGCTACAGCTGTAGGGGAGGCCAGAAGCGGAATATTCCACAAATGGGAAAAGGATGTTCACGACCGAGAACCAGCGGTTCTCGATCCTAACCAGAATCATCTGGGGAAATTTAAAAATTATAGATACCTGGGCTTCATTCCCAAGGGTTCTGATTACATGTATATGCATATATATATATATATATATATATATATATATATATATATACACACGCACACACAAAATATATTCTGATTATCATACATATAATTATTATATATCCTATGTATATATTATACATACTATTATACATACATATAACATACAATAATATATAGTATAAATATATATTTATTATATATATTATGCATTTTAAATTTAAAATGTGTATGTTAACCTTACAGGTGGGGATTCCACTGTGCAGTCTGGTTGAGAAACGCTGGCATAGACCACTTATGGTTCATACCATGACACCTCCTGAAACAAACTTGGGACTCAGCAAGCAAGGCAGGAAAAATAATAGGAGAGGGATTAATATCTTGTGGCAGACACAGCTAGAAATTATTTGCTCGTAAAGCAGGGAAGATACAGCTGGATTTGGGCATGTGTGGACACAGGCTTAAAATGATCAGGCTTGGGCGCCTGGGTGGCTCAGTCGGTTAAGCGACTGTCTTCGGCTCAGGTCATGATCCTGGAGTCCCTGGATCGAGTCCCGCATTGGGCTCCCTGCTCGGCAGGGAGTCTGCTTCTCCCTCTGACCCTCCCCCCTCTCATGTGCTCTCTCTCTCTCTCAAATAAATAAATAAAATCTTTAAAAAAAAAAAGATCAGGCTCCTTGGCTCTCTCCCTTCCTCCTCCACCTTCCTTCCCTCTCATCTCTCCCCTGCTCCACCTCTCTCCCTCCTACTCCATTTATTTCTTCCCTTCATCTCCTCTCCCTCTAACTCTAGCACATCTTTATAACCCAGGTTAGAGAATTATAAGCAGGATTATTCCCTACAGAACCAAAACAGATTCTCCAGCCTTTTGAATGCTTCCAGGAACAGAAAGCTCACTGCCTTACATGGAGATACTGCTTAAGAGAGCGCAAGTTATGCTCTGCACCAGGGCACCTGCCCAAAGTAGTGAGCAGGGACTGGGTTGTGTCAGGCAGCTGCTGGCTAGGAAGAAGCACACTTTTTTCTAATTCATATGAAGATGCCCTATGGGCTAGCAGGGCATGTTAATGAGGCTACCCTCCCCGCTGCCACATGACTGTGACTATTATGAAGTTCTCTTTTACAATGGGACAAAATCTACGTCCTCAAAGATTCCACTCAGTGATTCACTTAATGGTTTGGAGCTGCTTAGAACACATTTGCTCCCTCCTCTGCAGTCCCCACGGCATGTTTTCCTCCTCTGGCTTTCTCAGCCTTGGCTTCCCAGGCTGTCCTGCTTCAATATGGCTCGGACTCCCCACAGCATTCCCCCTTGCTCATCTGGGGATACACGTGGAGTGGACAGTGGCCCTCTTATGCTGCAGCATGGTAGCCTGAGCATTGTAAACGGGAGAGTCTGCCTAGAGATGGGGTGACTTTATTGTTCTTGACGGGGAGACAGGATGTGGAGAACAAAAGCTCCCATTCCCAGCAATCACCTTGCTGCGGCCCTGAAGGGGATAGACACAGATAGGCACAAGAGCAAGCGGCCGAGTTTAGTGTCATGGAAGCCAACAAAGAGAAGAATTTCAGTGGTGACCATCAGTGCCCCGTGCTGCTATGAGCTGGGAAAGATAAGTACGGAAAGTACTTAATGGATTTGGAAACTGGTCATCGGTGACCTTTGTTAGACGAGTTTCCCTTAACGGATGAACGACAAGGCAGGCGAGACAGCAGGTGCAGAAGAAAGGAGAGTGTGCAGATGGCAGTTACAGGGGGATGTAGTCCGGAAGATGGTGGTCAGGGGATGGGGCAGGGCTGTGCTCTTAAGGATGGAGGAAGGTTGAGTATGGTCATAGACTGAGGAAAAAGAGGAAGTAG
This sequence comes from Neomonachus schauinslandi, assembly GCF_002201575.2. Classification (NCBI taxonomy): domain Eukaryota; kingdom Metazoa; phylum Chordata; class Mammalia; order Carnivora; family Phocidae; genus Neomonachus; species Neomonachus schauinslandi. The sequence goes on from NC_058406.1 coordinate 37,327,722, forward strand.
AGAGTTAGAGGCTGAAACCCAGAGCTCTGTTCTGGGGGACTCTGGAGGCATAGGTGGAGGGATTGGCCTTGAACAAGTAGACTAACACATCTTCCTTAGAGCCTGATGGAAGGAGAAATAACATGTATACAGAAAAGTGGAAGACTCCCTTGAAGTGAAGACATAAAAAGGTTTGGGAGATGGCTTTTATAAAATGAAGCAATCTCAGTGCTACTATGTCCCTCCATCCCTCTCTTTTCTCCCTTCACGGAATATTTATTGAGTCCCTGCCCACCCAGCATTGTGGATACTTTGGACAGAGCTGGCCCTGTTCTTCACCTGGTCACTCTCCACTACCAACAACACCCAGACCAGCACCACATGCCAGCCAGGGATCCGAGATTGGAGGGAACTCCTTTCCGCACAGCCCATGATTGCCTTTAAATCTTTCTATATGTTCTCAATGTCCTGATTATGTTCTCAAAGCTGCACAGGAGGACACAGCTCACTGGGCTGGTCAGATGTGGTAAGAGAAAAAGGAAACAGGGATAAATCAAGCGGAGAAGAAATAAATTATCTTAATGCAGATGGACTAATTCCTCTTCTGGCAAGAACTGTGTTCGGAAACAGTTTTCAGACCTCTCTACAGGTATGAAGGGGGAAACCCAGAGGACAGAAGCAGGACAGCGTAGTGTAATTGTGAATCGCACAATGAAGTGGGGTGAGTTCTGAGGTTTGGGTGTGGGGAGGAGGGAAGTCTGAAAATGCCTCAGATGTGAGAGGGAGAAGTGAGACATGGAAGCACCATGAGAGCAAGCAAGGTACGTAAGCTCCTACAAATATCTGAATTTTTAAGAAAAGGAAATAAGGGGCGCCTGGGTGGCTCAGCCGTTTAGCGTCTGCCTTCGGCTCAGGTCATGATCCCAGGGTCCTGGGATCGAGCCCCACATCGGCTTCCTTGCTCAGCAGGAAAGCCTGCTTCTCCCTCTCCCACTCCCCCTGCTTGTGTTCCCTCTCTTGCTATCTCTCTCTGTGTGTCAAAAAATAAATTAAAATCTTTAAAAAAAAAAAAAAGGAAATAAAAGAAAAAAAAAACCTGTGTTGGAGGTAGGAGTGAGGTAAAGTCCCTAACTTCCTGGTGGCACTCTGTGTGATTGTCAGTTCATGTCTCGGGCTGGCCCAGTGGCCTGCGAAGCCCTTGAAGCCAAGGACCAGGTCTTGGCTATTCTACGCCTATTCTAAGTCCACTAGCTCTCATTGTGCCGTGGTGGTGCTGGGTTTTGTGGAACCTGAAGCGTATATAATTTGGGGAGGGCCCTTTAAGAAAAAGATTGTAAACTTTATTAATGGAAAATTAAGTACAAAAGTGAATATTTAAAATGAGGGAACAAATCACAAATCAAAATTTTAAAAATCTCAAAATCCAGAAAAATCACATTATATTTCTACTAACAGCCTGAGATAACTGCTATAAATCTTCTTGTATTTCCTACATCTTCTCTTTGATTACCTTTTCCTAGACAACACTTTTTGTGAAAGATAAGTCAGTCTTTCTTCTAGTATGGTTGGTCAAAATCGGGTCTTTATTGGGCGCCTGGGTGGCTCAGTCTTCGTCTGCCTTCGGCTCAGGTCATGATCCCAGGGTCCTGGGATCGAGCCCCGCATCGGGCTCCCTGCTCGGCGGGAGGCCTGCTTCTCCCTCTCCCACTCCCGCTGCTTGTGTTCCTGCTCTCATTATCTCTGTCTCTGTCAAATAAATAGATAAAATCTTAAAAGAAAAAAATCGGGTCTTTATTTTCCAGAATTCATAAAAGTTGATTTTAGCTTCCCAACTCCTCACTGGTTGTGTTTGGTAAATTTTTCAGATGCTTTTTTTTTTTTTTTTGGAAACCTTTATCAAGTTTCTTGTATTGGCTGCTATAAGAATCCAGGGCATTTTGCATTGCCCTATGCAGTACTCATCCCACACACTCTCTGAATTGACAGGACTCACTCACTGATTTGTCGCCGATGTCTTTGTCATTGAGGCCCCGTATCTTTGGGTCACAGCGTTGGCTGAGTCCGTACTATGGCAGTCCCAGTGTTCCTGGAAGCCATTCCTATGTCAGAGATGGCTAGCAATAACTGAATTTTACATAGGAAGTGACTGTGAATCACATAAACATGACCTCATAAGCCCAACTTCAACTCAACTTCCCTTTAGGCAGATGCCCAAGATGCCTAGGCTGCCCTACGTAAAGGCAAGTGAGGTGGAGGGGAAATTGGGAGTGGAAAGCGACCACGGTCTTAGAAGACTGCCATTAAAATCTCCCTCGTGCAATTTACAAAAACATGTGAGCAGGTGGACGTGGTACCAGAGGAGGGGCTGGTGCAAGTCAGGGGCCCTGAAGCCTCCTGAACCCACAATAAAGCTGTCAGTCTGTCTGATATTGGGCACTCAGTGAATGAAGACACATGAAAGGGAAGGAAAGGAAGAGGAGTGAGCAGGAACCATAGCACTCTTGCCTGAAAAGAAGGAGATTCCTGATACTGCCTGTTGTTGGTGAAGTATCATCCAGCCTGACCTCAGCCGGAAAATTCGCTTTGCGTGTCCACTGGGAAGTCTGGCCTCCTGGGCAGGCTGCCTGTGTTCCTCACCCCCCCACCCCCAGCTGTTCTAGCCACACAAAGGGCTACATTCTCATCACTGTGGCAGGAAGTTTGCCAATCACTGCGCTTCCCTGTGTGCCTCTTTGATTTGCAACATTTAAAGGGCATGAAGAGATGCATTCAGAGGCAGGCTTTTAAATCCGAAGTTAGCCTAGTGTGAGTCCCAACTGAAACATCCTCGCTGGCAGTAACCGCTGAGCACAGCTGGGCGGATGGCAACATTTGCCCTATAAAACGTTTGCTACTTTGCCAATAAACTATAAAGAGGAAAAGAAAGCCCCTGTCTAGCTGGAAGTTACAGGGCAGCTTTGGAATGTGCTGACCAAAGCAAAATGTGCCGCTTGTTCCGTCAGATTATAGTAGCCCCGTCCTGTTGATGAATAAGAGCCTAGTTCTCAGTAGTTCAGGCCTCTGACTCAAGCTCCTGCTCAGCTGAGCCACTGGGATTTCAGGGCCTGCCCCAGTCCCTTCCTTCCCCACTGGGGCTGGGTGGTTAAGGGAGTCCTCAGGATCCACTGAAGCTGTCCAGCTATGGATGCCACTGACTGCTGTCTACTCCACCTCTTCGTGGCCTTCTCGCTGGTGCTACCACCCCGCAAACGAATGAGCGTCCGCCGCCATTCCTGTCATTCTTCAGAGCCGATTACTTGTACCCGGCTTCTCTGCTCTCCCTCTGACAAGTGTCCCCGGAGGAGAGTCTCTCCAGCCGGGGAAAACATCCTCTCAGTCAGACTTCAGAGGGTCTGGCAGCCCGCTGAGAACAGTTATTATAAAGCCTACCAAACGTAAATGCCCTTCCTGATTTTCATAATCATTCTTGACCAGCGTAGTTCGTGTTTTTCAGGGCCAAGGTGGGAGGCAGTTGAATGGTAGCATCCAGGCTCAAGTGAAACACATGATTCCTCCTTGTCAACCCACAAACCTACAAAAATTCCAAGACAGGACTCATAGGCCTCCTACTTTAGGATGAGTTCCTTGGAAACCTAGGGATCCTCCTGGAGGCTAGCCTGTGAGATCCAATTCACCTCAGGCACAAGCTCCACTCACTCTCTCTCCCCAGGAGGCCTAGGAGATCTTATACAAAAAAGGATTCCTGGAAGTTCTGTACTCTCAGAGTTGCTTATTTGGGGTTTCCCCAGAACCTTCAGACAACTATTTGAGTAAAGTAGTTTACTGAGGTGATGATCCCAGAAACACTCACCAGAGAAAGGAGGCCAAATAAAACATTTGCATGTTATGAAGCAAATTACTGTTGTGGGAGACAAGTTTAATCCCACTTGGAGCCAGTGTGGAATATACACCTTAGAGTTATTCCATCCCATCTAAGGTCTTTGTCCATTCCCATCAGCCATTGGTTGAGTGTTAATTCCAGTCTGTCTTTCCTGGAGAATCACAGGTACTGGCAGCTGGAAGTCCAGCCAGCGAGCACAGACATGGTGCCTATGCGGTAATAGGGGTGGGACACTGGCATGGGAGGCCACAGTTCCCAAAGTGGATAAACGGGAACCTCTCATGATCCATAAAGAAATTCACACCCAAGGAAAAGCAGTTTGCATGATCTTCAGAGTGTGATGATAGTCTGTACGGGAGCCCTGGGTAATCCATGCAGTGAAGAACAGCTGAGACTACAGCAACTGGACCAGTCCTACTTCCCTAGGCCACTGGGCATCGATAAGAGGAAGTCAGGGAGCTGGGGTTCAGGGCAGAATTCATAGTTCATGATGACAATATCACCCTGTTGGTGTTTCAGAAATATGTGGATCTTTTAAAAATGGCTGTCACAACAATTCCACTTCGTGGAAAATATTCAGAAATGCCAGGTAGTCATACACAACAAAGAACTGTCCAGCCTCCCCAAATCCTATCCCTTCACATATTCTGATGGTTGAAAAATGTATTTATAAAAATATGAGTCTATAGCCTAACTTCATTTCACACATAAACTCCAAGTCTTTGCATGATTTAAATACAGGGCAGTTCTTCCAGAATAATGTGACTTTTTTTTTTCTAAATAAAAAAGAAGACTCCATTTTATTTTGTTCAGAACTCTACTAAGGGTTGTACGAAAGGAAAAACAAAAACAAAAACAAAAAAGAGTCATCCAAGAGTTTAGAAAAGCACATCACTCTCGGCTAGTGGTGGTGTTTGAATCAACAGTCCAACATACCTGACTGAGCCAGCTTGCATCTGCAGTTCTCGCAGTCAGGTAATTTTATAAAGAGATGAAAGCATGTACTGCTTCATTACATCTTTTTATGTACCAGCACATTTACATATGGAAATATAGATTATTCTATTATTCGTTACTTCTCTTTTATTTCTCCTTCACCTAACAGATAGAATGATACACGTATTTTTTAAAAGTTGGGCATGTAGGCAAGTTATATTTTCTGTGAATTTCATATAGGAAAGAAAGTGTTACAAAATATTTGTAATAAAAAAAGGGCATTGGATCTGGTAGGGCTGAGACTCCCTGCTCAGAACTTATCAGATAAATACCAGGAAGGACAAGTGAGGTGAGTTGAGGACCCCATCCTGACAGCCTCCTTCACCCTGCCTTGGGCTGACCAGTTCTGGAGTTTCCCTTCAGATTTTGGTATCTGCTTTCAAAAGGCCATGAATAAATCCGATAGCTTCCAGACAAGAGTGGCTAAGGTGTCAATGGATCTGAAAAACCACCCCCTCCCAAAAAAAAGAAAAGAAAGAGGTGATTAGAGGTATTTACCTTGAAAACGAGCTTCAGGAGTGAGCAAAGGGGGACCAAGGGACCTAAATCCTATCATTTAATTTCTAACGGGCTGATATGAAGCAAAGTGGGTCTAGTGGGAGAGAGGGGGAAAGCTAGCACCAGGGGTCATATAGCTGGAATGCACATTTCCAAAATGATAAGGTGCAAATATGGTCACTTTTTTCCCAATTAAATAATCAAAAAATTCTCCCTTCCTTCAGCTCTCAGGTGAGTTATTTTCTGGAAGTCCAGTATTTCTTTCCCGAGTCTTCTTTCATTCCTCTGACTGCAGATCAAATTCAAACCGGGTCTGTTAGGCTTTCACAGTCAAATGGAGACAGAACCAAGGGTGGTTATTCCTCTCCTGCTGTTGCATCTTGCTCCCACATGGCGGCACTGTTGAAGACAGCCCGACAGAGTACAAAAAAACTGCTGTGGGCCCGATGTGGAGTTGACAGCAATGACCGCGGTGGATCTTTGAGGAAGGATAACCCTAGCCTCAAGGAACCCCATACTTTGGCCCTGAAGTTTTCAATTCTTAGCATTTGCTTTTTCAGCTTAAACACACAACCACTTTTCAAGGAACAAGCCAGCCCCATTTGCACTGTGACTGGTGTCTGACTCTTCAGACCCAAACCTCTCTCCTCCCCTCCCCCAGTATTCACCTTGGGTGTATGGCAGCTTTTCCTCTTGAACTCTCAAAATACGGAGTCTCATTCTCCCCATTTCTCAGACCATTTGCTTTCCTTTCTGCTGTTCCCACCTCATTTCTATTCCTGCGTATTCTGTGCAGTCAGTTTCTCTTATCGCACAATTATTGTTACGTAATAATCATATCCCTGGTGAAACATCTTCTCTGGCAGGCACCTGCTACAGTTGGTTCAAAGAGGTGGGGCAGATTTTAACATAAGAAAGAACTTTTAAAATCCAGAGCTCTATAATGTCTGTCCCAAGAGACAGTGAGCTTCTCATCTCCAGAAATACTTAAAAGAGGCTATTTGTACATCCCTCAGACCAATATCCCAACAGGTGTGCAGAACAGAAACACCTTCTGCTATCATGATGTGGCTTAGGGAGGACAAAGCTTGACTATATTAGCTGTCAAATCCCCCAAATGTGCCTGCTATCACCGTTTTCCCTCTTTTGTCGAAACTAATGACTCACGATTCGAGTAATGTTTTTCTGTGACTCTGAAACCATTTTGCTTAATGAGGTACTAAGTCTTTATAATTAGGCCCAGAAGGAAATGAGGACGTGGCCCTTAAGAGCAATAATTATTTCAGTTATTTATGGTAATAAAAAATTGAAAATAGGAATTCTTCCTTAGAATGCGACTATTTATTCTTTTACATATTGCCTAACAGGCAATTACCCTATTAAGGCAGCGTTTTGTTGCTAAAGACATTAATTGAAATGTAAATTAAATGTAAATCAGCTAATTAAATTGATATGTAATGAACTTGTCAGGAGGGCCTCTGTGATCAGATGCATCCCACTAATAAACAAGCACTGCAGCCGGCCCAACACAGAGCTGGGGCAAAGGGTGCCTGAGCTGTTCCCCAGCAGACACTCCGATAAAGAAGGGAAGGTCTGCCTTACCCAATTCTTCAGGAAGAAAGACAACAGTTCAATCAGGCCCTCAGAAACAGTTTCCTCAGAAGATTTTCCTTATGATACTCTCTGGGCCTCTTTTCATGGTTTCAGATGCAAAAGCCAAAAAATTCAACTCAAACTGAGTCAGGTGAATGGAGTGCCCAGAAGCAGGATGTTTGAGTGGCTCCTTCAGGGCTGCAGCTCCATTTCCCTCTGATTCTCTCAGCTGTGTCCTCCTCCCTGGGTTGGCTTCACCTTTAGGTTGATATCTTCATGGATTACATACTTACCACATGCAGGGGTTGGGGGGGCCAGCTGTTGTTTCTACAGTCACTGATGGGAAATACTGAAGCTTGTGCCAATTGAACCAGGACAGCTTTGCCGCTGGTGTGCATGGGTACAGCTGTACCAGTTGTTAAAAGAGTGAAACACTTCCATGTGTTGGGGAAGAAAAATTTCCCTCTACCCTTCAAGAGTCTTCTAGCTGGTCTAAGAATTAAATTGACATGAGACAGATTAACAGTAGAAAAACAAACAAAAGTTCAATAACATGTACACCTCTGTATACATGGGAGAGACCCAGGAAAACTGAGTAATTCTGCAAAATGTCTAAAGGCAAAGGAAGATGCTAGGGGGTGGGAGTCAGTTATGAGAGGTTACCAATAAGAATAACAATAAACAAGAGTCAGGTTGTTATGCAAATTTAAGTCCCTGCCCTCTCCATTGATAATAGTTTTTAGAGATTTAGTCATCTTCCTCCTCCTGGTACAGTGAGGGAGACACCTTACAAATAACGATGTCCCTTGTATATGTAAATGTCTCTTACAAAAATGTTAACTTCTTGGTCTTCAGAGTTTCTCCTGTGTTCACTGTTTCCTAAAAATCACCAGCTCAAAAAATAATCAATATGCCAAAGAGATGCAACTTGAGTGGCAAAATTTGCTTCTCTACATATGCAGTTGGTAAATAGCTACTTCGCCAATAGCTGCTTCCCCATAAATATCTCTCCCTACCTGGTCTCTCTGGCTCTTCCCCCAGAACTCTGTAGACTTCTCCGTGATTCAGCAAGGAGAGGATTAGTGCCTGGCATAAGAAGGGGCCTTTAGAACCTTGTTCTGGTGCCATGGCTGGTACCTATTCTGATTGTTGGAGTGCTTGCTATGCTGGTTGTTAAATATTTTGAAAAATCCCCCCATCTTGGATCACTTCCAAACTGATCACTGTGATTAGGGCAATTCCATTTATTGAATAGCTATACCCCTGAATTTAACTACACCCCCTGTGGCAATGGAAAGAATTTTTCTTGATTAGTCTAGACTCTAGAGCAGTGGTTCTCAAACTTGAGTGTACAGAATCTCCTGAAGGACTTGTTAAAGTGCAGATTGCTGAGCCCCACTCCCAGAGTTTCTGGTTCAGGAATTGGTCCTGAGACTTTACAATCCTATCAATTTCCCAGATAAAGCTAATGCAGCAGGACAGAGTACCACACTTTGAGAACCATTACTCTAGTTTTGGCATCCTTGGGAGAATTGAGAGCACAGCCATTCAAATAATTATCTGTGTTGGGTAGTTCAAATGAGGAACCTGGTTGAGAAAACTTCTCTAGGTTAGGGGTCAGCAAACTATGGGCCACAGACCAAGTCTGCTCTACCACATGATTTTGTAGATAAAGTTGTTTTAGAACACAGCCATGTTCATTCATGTGTGGATTGCCTTAGCTGCTTTCATGCTATAACAATGGGGTTGAATAATTGGGCCAGAGATCTTATGGCCTGCAAAGCCTAAAATATTTACTAACTGGCTCTCTCAAAAAGAAATTTGCCCATCCTAGACTAATCAACACCCACCTCTAGAATTGAAAGTGGGGGTAAATCATCCATTGGCCTGGTTGCTACACATCTGAAAACAAGTGAAATGAATGGAAAGAAAACAAACCATGTCTACCATAGCCCTCATCGATTAAATGGGTATGATAATCCTTGCTATAAAATAGGTTTATTATTTTGCAATTGAATGATCACGTTTATGCAAATATTAGCAGAAGCAAACAGGTTTATTTAGCATCAAGATTATGGGTACGAAGCATAGCATTTCTTAGTATAGTTCCCTTGGCTATCTGAGAGACCCATTCACCAAGAGACCAAACTCAGCTATATCTGCAAATCTATAGAGTCCCTCAAGATGTAAGCAGAAAGAGTTAGCGGTCCCCAGGAAAAGAAAGATGAGACACAGATTTCATGACATAAGAGAAGTCATTTTAGGCCACCTACTATTTTCCATGATCTCTGCCCTACTGGTTCTGCTTGCCTAAGTTCACTTCTAATGATGTGGGAAAAAAGGCAGAAGAAAAATTATTAAATTTCCTTACTACCTACAGCCCATTGACAAGTCCTTGAAACAGGCAGAATGACATTCCTCTAGGGACTCAACTGCCTCGATGTTAATACTTTGCTAAGGGCAAAAGGCAATTCTAGTCTGACCACCCCCCCCCAAATCCTGTAAGTCTACTTTAACATATAAGAATTTCTTTGGAAACTTCCTTTATCTCTAAACCTTCCTAGATACGTGTTGGCCATCATCCCCCAAGCATATGGCCCACCGATATACATCTGAAGGGTCTCATGACTAAGGTTTTATTAGACGGTAATAAATGACCTTTTCCCAACAATAGCTAGCACCCTCAAGGTCCTGGAAACCTTGCTTCCAAAATTCCTTAGAGACTTACACTATCCCTAATCCCCTCTCAACTTGAAAGTATATAATGGACCACTCCTCATGACCCCAGTGCAGCTCATTCTGCCCATGGGTCCTGTCCCTGTGCTTTAACAAAATCACCTTTTTGCACCAAAGATGTCTCAAGAATTCTTTCTTGGCTGTTGGCTTCGAACCCTAATAACGTGTTTCCTACATCACTAGCACAACTTCCTTGGAGGTATCAGAATTACAGAGAAATGCAAAAACTTTAGTAGTTAAGGATTTTAAGGGAACAAAGGGAATGTAAAAACTAACAGTCTCCACCAGACCAGGAAATAGCCTAATCATACCAGACACAATAAATCAGTGGTAAAACTCCCAGTGCTATTTCAAAAATAAGGAAGGCCCTGCATTCCTTACCCCAGATAATGAGCCCAAGACCCCATCCAGGTTATACTAGCTCTCAGAGCATGCCCATGGCCCTTTCCCCTCATCCTGTGTTACCTCTACCTCATTGTAATGCTAAAATCTCCACCCAACAGGACCACAAACCTCATTAGCATAATATACAATGTATGTATAGGCATGTTTTCTTAAGATGCATGAGTAACCTTATGTGGACCTCTATAGGCAATGACGAAGCTCCCTTTTCTGAATATTCATCCTAAACCATAAATAAAAAGAACCCGTTCATCCCTGCTTGAGGAGTCCCAGCTTTGGAAGTTATTCCCCCATGATCTCCTTATTTGTTGCAAATAAAGTTTTCTTTGACGTGACAACTTCACCTGGTATAGTGTAACTCACCAAGGAGCAAACTTCTGTTAATTCAGTTACAAAGGTCCAGGGAACCTAAGAACTTCCCCCAGGCTTCCCCTATATAACATGCTGTGGGGTGTGAGACACAATGGTTCTTATCAAGACAAGACATATCTGAACACATCCATTTATTCATCTATTCATTCATTCAACAAATATTTACTGAACACCTACTTCAAGAAAAAACTGTTCAAGTGACTAGGGACTCAGCAGTGAACAAAATGGATTATCCTACAGTAAAATTCACCAGCAGTTGAGCTTTGCCCATGTCCCCAGAGCTTTTAATCAATCTTTTAGTCGACACCCTTCTTAAGTCTTTTTCTTTTATATAAAATGTAGCACATCCTTATAAAGAAACAACACTGCCAGCATCCCGGAAGCAGCCTCAATACCTCCCACCCCTGGGATCCTTGCATCCAATGTTCTTCTCTTCTTAGAGGTAACCACTATCCTGACTTTTGTGAAATTACTGTCTTGCTTTTTTTTTTTTTAATATACTTTTACCACCTATGTATCCTGCCTAAATTATTTAATTTAGTTTTCCCTGTTTTGTAGCTATATGTATATATAATCACACATTAGGTAATTTTTGTGACTTGCTGCTTTCATTTGGCAATATATTAAGATTTATCCATATTTTGTGAGTAGCAACATTATCATTGTTGAATAGCATTTCACCATGCAGAAATGCCACATTTGAGATACCCATGCTACAGCTGGTGAACATTCAGGGTGTTTCCAGCTTGAGGTTATGGGAAACAATGCTGCTATGAGCATGCCTCCTGGTGCCCTGGAGCATGGGTTTCTCTAGGGTATATACCCAGGAAAGCAATTGCTGGGTCACAGCATAAGAGTATCCATAACTGTATTAGATAATGCCAAAGTGTTTTTCGAAGTTGTACCAATTGACATATTTACTTAACAGTTGAAGAGCGTTCCTATTGCTCCATATTCTTGGCAACCCTAGATATTATCAGACTTTTAAATTTTTGCTAACCTGATATGTGTGTTGAGTCATCTCAGGTAGTTTTCATTAGCATTTGCCTGATTACTAATGAAATTTAGCTTTTCATATGAATTTTGGCCACTGGATTTCCTTCTTTGTGAATTGCCTGTTTATGTCTTTGGACCATTTGTTTACCAGGTTGGGGTGCTGGACATCTTTCACTTGCCTCTCCAGATCTCACAACTTCCTCACTGTGCTCTAGGTCCCTACAGGCTAGCCCACATAGAGCAGCAAGGAGCTCTTGGATCCTCTGACTTTAGCCAATGGGGAGCACTGGAGGGAGGGAGCAGAGAGAAATTGGGATACTTAGTTCCCCAATTCTTTCTCTGCAGGGTCACTAGGGGCTGACTGCATCCTTTGACCCAAGACCACAGTTCCTGGCAGGCAGCTCTCTCCAACAACTTTCCATCTCTGAGTTCTAGAACCTGTTATGTCTCCTTGTCCTTTCAGGCTTATAGGGGTAAACTTGTGGTGTCCCTACACCCTATTCTCAACTCTGTAAATTGTCCATTTATAAGTCTATCCACAAATTTACCAATATGAGTTTGCCAGCTGTTTCCCAATATAGTCGATTATCATTTTATAGTAAATTTTCAGGAGTTTTTTGTGTTTTAGATTTACTCTTTTTGGTTCTATGTGTACAAATATCTTCTCTCACTCAAATTGCTTTCTTATCCCACAAATTGCTTTGTGGCTTCAAAAAAACTATTATAAAATAAAACACAGATATAGAAAATGACATAAAACAACAAATAGCTTAATGGATTGTTTTAAGGCAAATGTCCTTATAAACACCATCAAAGTCAAGTAATAGAATTTTACCAGCTAACTCAAAAGCCCTCCATGTACTTGATCCCAATCAGTCTCTTCCTTCCCATCTCAAGGGAACCATTATCTTTAATTTTTAAAAAAAATTTATTTATTTATTTATTTGAGAGAGAGAGAGAAAAAGCATGTGTGGTGGGGTGTTGTGGGGAGGGGCAGAGGGAGAGACTCTTAAGCAGACACCCCACCAAGCACAGAGCCCATTGTGGGTCTCTATCTCACCACCCATGAAATCCTGAACTGAGCTGAAACCAAGAGTCAGGGGCTTCACTGACTGAGCCACCCAGGCGCCTATCTTTAATTTTTATAGTTGTCACTCCCTTACATTTTTTATAGTTTTATCACTTAGGATGAAACCCTAAATAATACAGATTAGTTTTGCCAGTTTCCTAAGTCTCTTTAATCTAAATTTTCTCCCTCCTCTCCCATCTTTTTACTTGTAATTTATTCATGGAAGAACATAGGTTATTTGGCCTTTAAGTGACAAAAGTCTGGATTTTACCTGCTTCCTCATGGTACAAGTTAATATGTTCTGTGTTCTCTGCATTTCATGGAAATTGGTAGTTGAATAAAGGCTTGATCAAATTCAGGTTAAACTTTTTTTTTTCCCCAAAATTTAAGCGGTGGTATAGTCTTTCAACAGAAGGCACATAATGTCTATTTTTCTCTCCTTTTGATGTGAGCACATTTACCAATTCACATAGAAAAGGTGAGATAAATTTTCTATTTTTCCCCTCTATTTACCAGTTTTCAAGATAGTAAACTTTCTAAGCTAATGAGATTTCCTATAGTTCTACAAAAGTGGGCTAGTTTTGTTTTGTTTTTTGATGAACTAATAATGTACTTAAACATATCTGGTGTTTTCTAGCCATTATGGTTCTTATCCTATTGAAGCTCAGATTGTCCCTTGTTTAACCATTGGGAGCCTCATAAGTTGACTCCTGAGTCCTTTTGATTAGATCCTACCAGTATTTGATAGCATTTTTGTTCTCTGGTAGGACAAGATGTTCCATGCTCATCTAGTGCATTTCCTGCCTCCACCCCAGGATCAGCCATTTCTCTGAAAAGGACTGATTTCTCTTAGTGAGAAATGGTATTTTAAGACCACAATATAAGCACCAGGCATGCTCATTGCTACTGAGTCTGGAATTGTTTCCAGGCCTATTTGGTGGGGAAAAAAATCCACACTAGATGCTCTTTATTAGGTTTGCTAATAGTTTGCTGAGAGATTTTATTTTTTGGTTTTAACTATGAATAGGGGTGGATTTTTGTCAGTGCGTTCTCTGCATCCATTAAGAGGATCATAAGATTTTCTTTTTTATTCTATTAACAGAGTGAATATACTGGTTTCAAATGTTAAAAGCCAAGCTTGCATTCCAGGCATGTACCTGTCTTGATCAAAATGTCTCATCCTTTTTATATAGTGCTGTGTTTGATTTGCTAACCTCCTATTAAGGATATTTATATCTGTGTTCAAAAGACATATTGGTCTGTAGTCTTCTTTCCTTAAATATCTTTGTGTTGTTTGTTTTTCTAAAACCAGGGTAATATTAGCCACATGAATGAATTTCTACTTTCTAGAGGAGCTGGTATAGAACTGGTGTTATTTCTTCCTGAGATGTTTGATAGAATTCACCAGTGAAACTACCCTGGCCTGGATGTGTTTTTGTGGCAAGGCTTTTCACTATAAAATAAATTTCTTTAATATGATACAGGACTATTTGGATGATCCATTTTTCTCTTGAGTAAGCTTTGGTAGTTTGTGTTTCTCGTAAAATTTTTGGATTTCATCTAATTTGTCAAATTTATTGACATAAAATGGTTCATAATATTTACTTATTAACCTTTATTATTTCAGGGATCTGTACTCTTATCCTTTTTTTCAGTCCTGATGTTGGTGGTTTGTGTCTTCTCACCTTTTCTTTTTCTTATGGATTCTAGCCAGAGTTTTATCAATTTTACTGATTCTTTTCAAAGGACCAGCTTTAGGAAACAAAAAGATTATTCACCTGGTTAATATGCATCACCACAAACTGGGAGATGCTGCAATCAAACTGTCCCTAATATTAATGAACATGAGAGAACTCTGGAATAACAGACCAGGTTCAACACTTGGGTATTCAAAGTGAAGGTAGATGTCATTGCATAATGGGCACCAAAGCCACAGTGGTGACTATGTGGTCCTGACCCACTGGGATCTGTGGCAAAGTAGTGAGATGAATGGGCAGACAATAAGGTTTTTCTTGACTTAAGCAAAAAAGATTGAGAGCACATATGCTGAAGGCTGATGTCAGCTGCCAGAAGGAAAAATCATGATTCCTCATCCAGTTTCCAGACTTCAGTGAGTTCTCAGATCCAGAACTCACTGATAAAAGCTGAAGCCAGGTTCCCTTTAGGAAAGACCCTATACCACCACAGAAGGCGTTTACACTAATCTTCCTCCAAAGGTGGAAAATGCCATTTTCCAGAGTAATGAATACCAGAGAGCTCTTTTGAGAGTTGCTATAAATACGATCTGAACTGAGAAGTTTCCAGGAAATCTCAAATACCAGCATGGCTTCTTATTAGAGTGGAGACCTAGGGAAGCCAGGAATAAGCTGAGTCCTGATCCATTTCATAGTAGATCCCACATGGTCATTTCCCGAGTACATGACTGAGATGGATATACTCAGCAGCCTGCAGAAATCTCATGTTCATTTCATGATCTATGGAGCAAGAATCATTATAGTAGGAAAGGGAAAGTTCATGCCCTTAAAATTGTACCCCACCCCAGCAAGATAATAGATCTAAAGCAGTACTGTTTCTAGAGGGATGGTAGCTATTAGAAGATGTGGGAGTAGTCATCCTCATCATACTCCCATTTAAGTCACCATTCTGAGCCCTGAGCAAAAAGACCTGATTGTGGTAGAAGATGGTAGGTTACTGTAAATGTAAGCAAATGATAGCCTAATCATGGTTATGTAGGATGTTTTACTAGATGTGTTTACTAGAACACATCAAAACCGCCTCTGGCATTCAGTATGGGCTACTGGCCCAGTAAATATATTCTTCTAATCCCCACCATAGAAAAGAATCAGAAGCAAGTACATTCCCTTAGGACAGCAGTGCATATTCAGTCTTGCCTCAGAGCTAAGTTGATGTTCCTATTCTCTGTTACAGTATAGTCAGGAGGGGCCTTGAGTGTTTGGAACGTCCATGGAATGTTACATTGGTCCACTGTATTTGTGACATGACAGTAAACAGACCTGAAGAGCAGAAAATGTCAAGTAGTCTGAACACCCAGCTAATATACATATGCTGAAGTAGACCAGGTATCCACAGTTGGTTAGCTGGTGTTGGGTGTTCAGGGAAGGCTCTCTGAGGAGGAGATGTGTAAGCAGCAACCAGGGGAGGGAATAGCTAGTGTGATAGCTGTAAATCCTAATGACTATGGCATGTTTTAGAAATAGGTAGGCCAGTGTGGCTGGAGCACAGAGGACAGGGGTGTGGGGAGTAGTGAGAGTAGAGGTTTGAAAGGTGGTTTGCGGGCCACATCATGTAGGGTCATGGGTGCCGGGCTAACATGTACAAGTTTCAACTGACCCATTTGAAACTCTTTTTGATCTAAGCATAATGGGAGAAAAAATGAAGGGCTTTCAGCAAGGAAATGAAAATGTCCCAAGTCTGTTTGGGTTGCTCTACCAAAATGCCATAAACTGAGTACCTCATAAACAACAGATTGATAAATCTAAGAGTTTTAGAGGCGGGGAAGTCCAAGATCAGGATGTTAGCAGATTCAGTGTCCAGTGAGAACTTACTTCTTAGTTCATAGATGGGCCTTCTGGTTGTGTGCTTACATGGTGGAAGGAGATGAGGCAGCTCTGTGGGTCTCTTTTGAGAGGTCACTAATCCCATTCATGAGGGCTCCACCCTCAGGACCTAAGCATTTGCCCAAAGCCACAGCTCCTGACACCATCCCATTGGGCATTAGGTTTCGACATATGAATTTGCGGGGAACACAAACATTTGATCTGTGGCAGATGTTTGTGATTTTGGGGTTTTTTAAAAATACTTTTTAAAAAGTTATCTCTACACCCAACATGAGGCTTGAACTCACAACCCTGAGATCAACAGTCAGGTGCTCTACAGAATGAACCAGCCAGGTGCTCTGACTTACGATTTTTAAAAAGAGCACTTTGGCTGTGTGTGGAGAATGCACTGCAGAGGAGTGGAAGTGAAAGCAGAATCCTTTGGAAGGTTTTGCATTTACCCAGGCTGGAGGTGTTGGTGGCTTGCTCTAATGGCCATATGGAGACAGAAAGAGGTGGATGGATTATAGGGTGTGTTTTGTAGGCCTATTAATGTATTAAGTATCCTCATTAGGTATCAGAAGGGAAGCATCACACATAACATTTTTGGTCTCAACAACTAGAGGGTGGTGTCTTTTGCATGGATAAGTAAGATTGAAAGAGGAGGAAATTTGGGGCAAGGATAAAAAGTAAGTAGAAATAAAAAATTCCCTTTTTTTGGGCGCCTGGGTGGCTCAGTTGGTTAAGCGACTGCCTTCGGCTCAGGTCATGATCCTGGAGTCCCGGGATCGAGTCCCACATTGGGCTCCCTGCTCGGCAGGGAGTCTGCTTCTCCCTCTGACCCTCCTCCCTCTCATGCTCTCTGTCTCTCATTCTCTCTCTCGCAAATAAATAAAATCTTAAAAAAAATAAATAAAATAAAAAATAAAAAATTCCTTTTTTTAAATCAAAAATTCTAGGTCTAAGATGACTGGTCATTGCCTCACTATATGAATCTGAATTTCTGGGATGGTGTTAGGCTAGAGATGAGGATCTGGAATTATTGGCCCAATTCATGGGTTTTTACAGCTGCATGTTGAGGCTAAGAACATCTAGACAGTTGGAGGTGGTGTGCTGGTGTCAAAGTGCTTGGACTTTAAAGCCAGACTGAAGTGAGTTTGAATCCTCTCTCTACCACTTATTAGCCTAGTCATGTCACTCTGTGTCTCCAACTCCTCCTCTACAACATGGGGACTGTAGTATCTTCCTCTTCCTCTCAGGGTTGCTGGGAGGATTCAGATCTCCTGGCAGTAGTAGTCATAGACACTAGAGACACTGACACCATAATTCACCAGTGAAAACTACCTGAATACAGCCTTAGTGCCTAGGACTAAACATGCCAGTTTGATAGACCCAAATCTTTGAAATATCAACTCATGTTCCATACTATCAAAAACAGTCCAGATAAATGCTTATACGAGCCTGGACTAAGCTGGAGCAGGGTGTAGAAACCTTGGTAATAAGTAGTGCCGTGTAGGAATGATTCTGTGCGATTCATTCACACTTGCCTTCCAATGGTTGGTAAAGCTACAAAACCTCGTCAACAGATGAACACATAGGTGGCCTTCTAGAACAAACATGCATCTTGAAGTCAGCCAGACCAGGGTTTGAATCTCCAGTCTGTCCTGACCTTACCCTTAAGTGTGAGCTTCAGTCAAGCGGGAGGACTACAGCAATACTAGACTTCGCATCCGTACCTTCACTGGCATGAGCAACCCGCATTGGCTCCTTTGGGATCCGCATATTTAATAAATATGTCAACTGGCATCTTTGTCATTTTTACTTTAATGCAGCTCGTCAGGAGCTTAGCATTGAGGAGCCCTTGAGTTTGAAGCTTATGGAGCAATTGAACTCCCTCCTGGGAGAATCCAGACCTGGAGACTGTCAGTGCATAGAGATGAGCAATTGCGTGTTTGTGTCCCCCTTGCCGCAACCATGGAACACTCTGCTGTTCATCAGAGACTCATAATGCACTTCAATGAGCCACGTGTGCACTGCATACTATGCAGTTAATCTGGAAAACTACGCATCTAATGCACTCAGGGAACCGGCCCATCTTCTATTAATTTCTTTTCATTAGCCATCCTCAGGAAAGCACTCAATGTCTGCCTGATGTGATTCCTACCCACCTTATGGGAAGGGTCAGTAATGCTGAGCCAACAATGGCCTTGGGGGTAATCAAAGTGCTGACACATCCATGCTGTCATCTCATGAGTGTACTTTGAGTCAGAAATGGCTGATAGCATTATCCCCATCCAGTCCTGGAGCCCAGAGAGATGAAGTGACGTGCCCAAGGTCACAGGGAGGTTTTATTTCTCTGCAAAGCCAAATCATTAAAGGTAAGGGATCCGGAACTAGGCACGCCTGCATTCAAATCCCAGTTCTGACAGTTACAACTGTGTGACTGGCCTTAGAGTCTCAGTGTCCCCCCCGAACCCCTTTCCCTCATTGCTGGAGGGAACACTGCCTAACTTGTGACTGGCAGCACCTGCATTTCTGTGACCCCCCAGAGCCTGTTTTGCTCCCTCCCCCCACAGCAGCTCAGAAGCGACAGGGAGAAGCGACGCGGCTCCTTGGGAGCAGCCTCAACCAAGACTGAATTTGGTGAAAATACCCAGCTCCCTCATCCCTTGTGTGGGATAATTCGGACACATGAGTACACTGGCTTCTCGAGTCCCCCCAGCACGATGAAGCTCTGGTTCTCCATGGTGGCAACTTGCTTGATAAACATTTCACTGGCTGTCTTGCCCTCCTCATCTCATTTTCCTGTTTCTCTACTTTTACCTTGAGATCTCTTTTTAAATAAATCCCTTGCACCTACATCCTTATCTCCAGTCCTGAGGGTCTGTTTCTGGGGAACGTGAACCAAGACAGTGACCTTTGACAAATCACTGAACTCCTCGGAACCTGCAGTTTCCTAATCTGTAAAAAGAGAATCTGTATACTACTTACCTACCTCACAGGCTTGTAGGAAAGTTCAAAGGACATTTTGCCTGTGAAGTGTTTTGTACAGTTCTGTTCAAAATTTAGAACAACAGAAGAATGAGAAATGACCAATGTCCAACAGGAAGGGACTAGGTTAATAAATTTCGTTTTATCTGAATGTAGAATATTACATAATCAGTGAAAATGAATGTTTTCAAAGAATATTCAAAATCTGGAGAGTTGTACATGAAAATTATACGTTACACAATCCAGCTAGAAAGCTCAGTGGGGGAAAATATCTAAAACTGTATATATAAAATTATCTCAATTTTGTTTAAAATGTATTAAAAGTTATTTATCTCTTGGTAGTGGTGAGTTATTTTCTTTATGCTTTTTCCTATTTTTCAAATTTCAAAATTTTCTAAGTAAACAATATCATGAAAAAGGAAATGTTAATTATAGAAATTCATTTTAACTTCAAGATTTCAACTATAATAAAAAAATATAGATGCCTAAAAACAAATATATATAAAATCTCAAACACTTTGTTTTTGTTTTCCTTTTTCCTGGTCAAATCACTAGTTATTAACAGGAAATTCAGGTTTCATGCAGTATCAACATGGACAATTAGTAAGGGCAAGGCTTCACAAAGGCCTAAGGGGTGTTTAAATCTGAGGTCCTTTGAGTCAAAGCTGCAGGCTACTGGGCCTTCCTGGGCTCTCTCCATTTTGATCCTGCTCTGAGACTATTTTTCTTCACGACTTCGGTTCAGGTATTCTTCCGGCTTCCGTTTGTGGTATCAATTCCAAGCTGAAGTACCAGATTGGGGCAACTCTGTGAATAGGCCAACATTGATGACCTGTTTGGCCCCAGTTGCTTGAGCCAGCTCTAGATTAATTTCTCCTGAGGACTCCTTGCCTTACCTGCCCTTGCCCCATTTTGAGCACCTTTGTATATCAAACTCCATCTGCCGCCAACCTCCCACAACCTCCATTTACCCCACAGATTTATAGGCAGAAATTATTCTTACAAAGGAGAAAATTGATCCACCATTCATATGTCCATCCACCCATCCATCTATCCTTCCATCTTTCCACTCAGCAAATACCCAGACTTGGGTGTGTAACTCTTTCCAGGCACTGTGCTAGATTCTTGGGATGCAGAGTTAATTCAGACACTGTCCCTCCCGAACTTCCTAGCCAGGAGATAGCAAAGACAAGGCTCTCGTGCCTCACTTGGCTCTCCTGTGCCCATGTGTAGCAGAGGCTTGTGCAGCTTGTCCCACGTCTCCTCAGCCCACCTGATTTCAGTGTGGCCCTACTGCACACTTCCATGTACTTGGCCAGCATCTTTGATCAAGGGGACCTTGGTTGCCTCAGATCGGCCTTGCAGAGGAGCAACCCGGAAAGAAGGGAAATTTACACCCAGGAAGGCAACCGTCAATTGTCTCCCTGTCCTTTGGGGAGCCAACTCTGGGGAGTGATTTTATACCATTTCTGAGAAAGTCCCTAGAGGGACTGAGTCCCCTTTTCCTCTCAGTGGTAATGAGATTATTAACACATGCTTTACTGGGTTTTCTCCCTGCTCCATCTCACTTTCGCCCCTTCCTTTACTTCTGCTTCCAGATAGTACCTGGCAAATAAACTACTTGCTCTCAGTTGCTATCCCAGTCTCTGCTTTTGGAAGAACCTGAACGAAGATACCATGGCAGGCATTATAAATGAATGAATGAATGGATGAATGAATGATGATATTATAATGAGGGGGGAGGAGGACACTGTTAGAGGTGGACTAATGACCACTTGCTGCTGATGAAGAAAGACCCGGTTACCTCATCATCCACTTATAATGAGGGATCGTAGCCTCCAAGTATGTGTGCCAGGATGGCCGCTTGACTGACTAAGAGTAATGTGAATGTGGCTAATAATAAGAGCTACCCTCAAAGGGACACTTCCATTTGCTAGGGACTTTGTTCACATCATGCCATTTATTCTTTATACACCTCCTGTGATCCAGCCGTTAATTAATCCTATAAGGGAAGAAACCGAAGTTCATAGAGGGGGCTCAAGGTCACATGGTGGCACAGCTGATCTCAACTGGATCTGTCAGACACCACAGTCTACACTCTTGTGCCCCCCTCACTACACAAGTCTATGACAACACCCAGTGAGGGTCCCAATTCTCTAGCTGTTTGGCAAAACAATCTATAAAGCACACCCTTGAAATCAAGGTGTGCCTTCTCATGGGGTCTAGGGCAACCGTAGCGGGTCTGTGCAGTGAAGCGTAGTAGATAATGCACAAGTCTATCTGTTACTCACTGTTAACCAAGACTTAAGATAAAGCATTGCTTTATTTTTTCTGTCTGGCAGCTCAAGCATGCTCCATGGTGTCTATTACACGGTGATGTTAATTAGGTCTGCAGCACTGCACCTTCTGTATACGAGGTTGGCCGTGTCACCCGCTGGCCTCATCTCTCCAGAGGTGTCTCGTTCGGCGTCAGGTCTGAGGACAGAGAGAATCTTTGGAGGGCCGGCATCACCACCATGCCACTGAACCATGAAAATATACTATGTAGACATTCTGTCTATGGCATTAGGGTCTAGCAACCTGACGTGCTTTCCAAGGTCACTATGAGACCATCTTTCAGGGTAGTCAATTGGATTGGAGGGGGCAGTTCCTAGAACCCCCAAATGGCAAAACTCCTCAGTGAACATCTACTTCAACAGGCTCATTTTATAGATGGGCAAACTGAGGCTTAGAGAGAGAGAGTGACTTTTCTAAAGTTGTGTAAATGCTAGTGGACTGGGATTAGATGTTTTTCCTTCCAGTTCTGGCTCTATCAGATGGATCATTTCGAGGTCCCTGTCCCTTGCCCTCTTCCCCTCCTGTATGGTATGTTTGTAGAATGGGTGCATGCAGAGTCTATTCATGCCTTCTCCCCACTACAGCCATTTCCCCTGAGGTTCCCTAAAGTAATCCTGTGAATCAGGAAGAGCAATCATTCTTTAATTTCATTCTGCAGGTAAGATTGAGGCTCAGAGGGGAAAGATGATAGCAGCTAACTCGGGCTTGAATCCGGGCTTCTGGGTTAACACTCTTTCTAACAAACCCCTCGGCCTGCTTAAGGGTGAATGAATGAATGGACAAAAGAATGAATGAATAAATGTTAAACTTACTAAAGAACGAATGCAGGCATGTGTGATGACCAAGGCCTTATGTTGGCAAGCCCCCATCCTGTGTATTGCATCTCCACAAAGTCAAAACATCCAGCCCCCTGGAGCTGCTCTGTGGGCCAGAGCCATGAAGTATTTAGTTCACAATGGTGCACCCTCCATTCCGCCACCACCCAGTACTCAGCTCGGCTTAGAGCAGGCTCTCAGCAAGTGTTTCTAACACCGAACAGAAATGAGCGTTCCAGAGCCATGGCATCCAGCTCTCTGGGAGCAATTTGGAGAGGCGCTGGGGTGTTAAGGGAGCAGCCTCTCCCTTCATAACACAACACCACACCACGCCAGGGTTGTTTTGT
Organism: Neomonachus schauinslandi; assembly: GCF_002201575.2. Taxonomy (NCBI): domain Eukaryota; kingdom Metazoa; phylum Chordata; class Mammalia; order Carnivora; family Phocidae; genus Neomonachus; species Neomonachus schauinslandi. Next base: position 37,350,290 of record NC_058406.1, read on the forward strand.
TGTGTTTACCTTTCATCCAGGCTGGACTGAAGAAGGAGAAAGAGAGAAAAATAGGAACACCAAGGCTGAGATACAGGAAAGAGACCTAAACATGAGCTCACCCACTGCTGGAGTCAGGAAAGGGGCTCTTGGCAAGCTTCCCACCCCAGGGACTGGCCTGGCTGGGATCTGCATGAGCCTTCACTGGGATTGGGAAGGAGAGGTAGCCTTGACATCTGCTGGGCACAGTCCCAGGGAGGCTGGGCAGAGGGGGTGATCCATTAATATGAATGAAATGTTGAGAGATTAGATAGAATTTCAAACAGAAACTTAACCCAGGACCTCTGAGTAGGAGTTGATGTAAAAACGTGCTGAGAATCTGTAATGATATGTCACTTATACTCAGTAAGGCACACATACAAACATTCACAACTATGAAAAATCATGAGTTTTCACACCCAAATATGAAAAAGCTACTCATAAAAGGCACACACACAGTGCAAATATACTAGTGTATACACACACACACACACACACATTCAAATCCTACATAATCAACTTACCTCTCTCACCTCTCCCAGTCTCTCCCCATCTCTCTCCTTTCCTTTTCTTTCCCAGGGATGCTCTTAGCCTTAAAGTCTGATAGTTTTTTCTATGGGCCTGTAAGCTAGGTTTGCTCCACTTTGCCCGGAAGTATCAGGGGCGGCCCTTACTTACGAACTTCTGGAGGGAGGGAGGGAAGGATGGCGCAGCCTTATAGAAATGTTCTGCTCAGAGCAGGCATCTCATCTTCCTTCTCAGAAGCAGCAGCAACAATACTGCAAACTGTCAGTGGAGGGTTCCTCTCTGCCTGGCCTCATGTGGGGCCCTGGGACCTGAGCAATGAGTAAGACCCCAAGAACAATGCCAAGTTGAACTGGGAAGATAGAGCTGATGCACACAAAAAAGTGAAATACGAAGCTATTGCTAAGTGCCAAATGAGATTTTAGACAATTGTTCTCTAGAAGCTCAGAGGGAGAGTTGTCTACGAGGGCTGGAAGATCAGGGAAGACTTCCTGGAGGAGGGTTCTTGAAGGATAGATAGGAATCAGGGCAGCATAGAGGAATGGGAAGTGACTGGCAAACATAAAATGTTTAATAAAGTTTGTTGGATGAATGAATGACAGGACAATCCAGGTCAAAGGCAAGGCATGGATCAAGTAGTAAACTTTATGAAGGGGAGAAAAGACTGGGAAATATTTTTCCAAAATACTGACCTTTCCCATCCTCTCCGATCCTCAAAATACTCAAGAGTAGGTTGGTTACTGATTATGTCCCCATATCAAAGAGTACGAACCTGAAACCAGTTGAATCTCTGGGATAAGTGAAGACAGGGCAAGAGATTTATGTAATGTCGCACAGCCAGGCAGTATCAGAGCTGGGAGCAATTTCCGATGGCCTTTAAATCCTCCTGACTTTATAAGTTGAATTCTGGGGGTGGGAAGTGGGTTGGGGTGGTGGGGGAAGTCTTTGGGATATTTAGTAGGAAAACTTGTAGCCGGTGAGCAGCATCTACTTTTAAATGCAGGAACAGGGTCAGGGGTGTGTTAACAGAGGGGCTGGGCCCCCTCTGCCCCAGCCCAGGCTGCCCTCCTGCTGTTACAAGCCCGAGGGTAGCCCCAGCTCCTCCTGTGAAGACGCTTGTCCCCCGCGGTTTCCCAGGAAGAGACTCCAGCCTGGAGGATGCGCAGGGACCTCCGGCTGCAGATAGTGCTAGAGCCAGGCTCAGACGAATGAGGCAAAAGGAGGCCATAGCAGGACCAGAAGTGAAGCAGGGAGCTCCCAGAGGCTTTTTATAAACCCACATTTTATATAATAAAATATGTATTGTCTTGTCTGGGGTAGAGGGAACCTGGAAGGAAGGCCAGCCCTGGAGTCCGGGATCGTCCGGGCCCCCTGGCTTCTGAGCTCTGCGGCTTCAGCCACAATCCGTTCCCTCCTCGGCTGCTGTCTCCTTCTTAGGGGATAACTCCACACGGCAGCCGTAGCAAGCGGTGCGGGGCCCCGGCCCTAGGAGGCCCTCGGTGAGGGCGGGGCGGCGGCGGCTCTCGGAGAAGGAGATTGGCAGTGGCCCCTGCAGCGCTGCTGGCGGTGCCGGGGTCTTAGTAGGTTCGCGGCCATGGTCGGAGCTGCCGCGGGGGTAGCAACAGTTGTTCTTACTGTTAAAGGAAAAATGGCCTGGGCGCCTGGGTGGCTCAGTCGTTAAGCGTCTGCCTTCGGCTCAGGTCAGGATCCCGGGGTTCCAGAATCGAGCCCTGCATCAGGCTCCCTGCTCCACGGGGAGTCTGCTTCTCTCCCTCTCCCTCCCCCACTCCCCCTGCTTGTGCTCTCTCTCTCTGTCAAATAAATAAATAAAATCTTAAAAAAAAATGGCCTAATTGCCTTGAGCTTTTTGGCCTTCAAGAGAGGACTAGAGATTAAGTAAATCTATCTCCTCCGTCTCTGCACAGAGCAGGGCCTAGGAGACCAGCAGGGACTCCAAGTCCCAGCCTGGCTTACCCAGCAGCCTGAGCAGTGGAGCGTCTCTGCGAGTTCAGGGCTTCGGGAAGATGCGTCTGGAGTCAGCTACTAGGATAAGCTCAGGATGGTGTTCTGGATTTAAGATTCATTCTTTCTGGTGTTCTGCGACACTTCCCGTGCCTCTGATGTGTCCAGAACTGGCGTAGGTGTCATGGGGGAGGTACAGAGACGAGTAAAACCCAATCTCTGCTCTCAGAGAAATGAAACCACATTGGGGGAGATGACTGTCACAGGAGTGAAGTAACTGATGAATAGATAAATACGTGCTGGGGGACACAAGAAGAGGAAGCAGTCAGTTACAACTCATGAGACTGGGGAGGATGCCAGGGAGCTGGGATATCCCAGCTAAGTCCTGAAGGATAAGAAGAATTTTCTTCTTAGAGTAGAGATGGTGGATGGATCTGAGAGACACTGAGCAGGCAGAACCATCAGGATGTGGCAACTGATCAAAAGGGAGGTATGAAAGACACAAAAGTGGGTTGACATCCAGGCTCCTGATGTAGACAATTGATTTGAAAGAGGTGCCATAAAGGTGGGGTCATGTTTTAAAGAGACCTTGTAAGCACCCCTGGGGAGAGAGCTAGGGAGTTGGCAGGGAGGGGAGGGAGGGGCTGTTACAGCAATCCAGGTAGGACTGGATGATGGTGGGAGTGGATGGGAGGGAGAGCATGGAAAGGGGAGAGGAGGGAGATGCACAACAATCCTGCCAGAAGTATTATTTCTCCATTTTAACGATGAGGAAAGTAAACTGCTTTAAATGATTCACAAGACCAGAATAGCCTGTGGTGGAGATGAGACTGAATCTCGAGTCTAGGGACTCCAAAGTCACTCCATGACACTGCTTGCAGGCAGACACATTGCTGTGGCAGAAGCAGCAGGCCTGGGGGACTGGCTGGCCGCGCAGGGCGAGAAAAAGAAGGGAGTTAACACAGTGACAAGGCTTCCAGCCTGGGTGACCAGGTGGAAAAAGAAGACATTAACCCAGACAGCTGATGCCAGGGAGAGCAGCAGATTTGGATTTAAGATTGACATAAGGCCAGCCAAAAATAGATCCCAGGTCTTTGGGGACAAGCAAACTGCGAGCATCAAGGAGCCATAAGAGGAGTTGCAAGGATGGCTTTCTGAACTGGTCAGGCTTAGCCCCGAGGTTTGGGGTTGAACCAAAAGGCAGTGGGGTGTGGCAGAGGCGGGTTTGTGCCTAGGTCCTGTCCTAGTTATTTCCCAGCTGTGGACCACAGGCGAGAGACTTGATCGCACTGATCTCAGTGATCTGCAAGATGGGCAGGTAAGCCCAGAGTCTGGTGAGAGTGGGGAGAGCTGACAGGGGACAGAACTTGGGGGGTCTGGTTGCAGCCAGCACAGCGCATCCGTGTGCCACCTTCGGAGACCATCCCTGAGAAAGCGCATGCCAATCACAGACGACACGGAAAGAGCCTCTTAGAAATCCTGCTGAAATTCTTTTGTTATTTTAATAAAACAAGACATCTCGCAGAACCTAACCCCGCCCCCCTTTCTCTTTTTAGTCTTGTCAATTCCTCCTCAATTCAGGCTTGGTGACCGTTGTGTCCAACACTATCTTCTCCCCTGTGCAGAACCCCAACTTACAAAGCCTCTTTCCTCTCCGTCACCGACTCAGGTCTCTGCCTCTACCCCACCCCTAACACCCGTTCATCCCACACTCAGGGAGCACGGGCTCTGCTACACGATCTGTGTTCATGCTGAAGCCGCAGTGATGAATAAGACCTGGGTCCCTGGTCTGACACTGATCCCTCCGTGTGACTGTCGCTTTTCTGGACTTCTCTCACCCCTGTCCTCTACTCAGGAGACTTTGTACTCCTGTCTATACTTCATCTGAGCATAAACAGAGTTTTGGCTCCAAGTAAAGGGATTTTCAACCCTAGCAAGCAAGTGAGAAGTGAACAGGGGTGAGGGTGACTTGCAGAAAGAGTTCTACCCTCTGCCACTTATTTTGTAGATATTATTATATTTTTTAGACAGCTTTCATTGAGGTGTAATTGATACACAAAAACTGCACATATTTAACTTACACGATTTGATGAGTTTGTACATATGCAAGCACCTGTGGAACAATCCACAATCAAGGTAATAGACATCTCCATCACCTCCAAACGCTTCCTTGTGTCTCTTTGTTGTTGCTGTTTTTTGTTTTTGTTGTTGTTGCTATAAGAACTTAACATGAGATCTACCATCTTAACAAACGTCTGGGTGCACAATACAGTATTAACTACAGGCTCTCTGTTGTACGTAGATTTTATTCTATTAATCCTCACAATAACTATGGAAGGTAGGTTTTCATTCCCATTTTACAGATGAGAATCCCAAGGCTTAAAGAGGTTAAATTTTTTGCCCAAAGCCATACAGCAAGTTGTTAGAAGAGCTGGGAACCACATTTCAGTTTGTCTGAGTTTTTATTTATTTATTTATTTATTTATTTATTTTTAAGATTTTATTCATTTATTTGACAGAGAAAGACACAGCGAGAGAGGGAACACAAGCAGGGGGAGTGGGAGAGGGAGAAGCAGACTCCCCGCCGAGCAGGGAGCCCGATGCGGGACTCGATCCAGGGACTCCAGGATCATGAACTGAGCCGAAGGCAGTCGCTTAGCCAACTAAGCCACCCAGGTGCCCTTGTCTGAGTTTTTAAACCCAGGCTCTTCTTATTACGTTATAATGTCTCCCCTATTCTGTCTGCCCTGGTGCCCCTCTGGCTGAGCTGAGCTGTGAGAGAAAGGATCTCTACTCTTGGCGCCCTCCGAATGCTCAGGAGACAAGACTCAGAGGAAGAATTCTGAACAACAATAGGGAGACACTGTAGGCTCAGCTCACACACTCCAGAAGGAGGGAGTGCGAACAGCACCTGAACTGGATTATTTGCATGGGGTCAGTAACCCAGAGGGTGCCAGGATGGGTCTTGCAATGACTACCTTGCTGAGTTTCCAGGAGCCCTGGGAGATATAGAAGCCTCTGCGTGTCGTGATAAATGGACCACTTGCCCAAACCCCACCCTGTTGGAGTGCCCAGCAGGAGCTCATACAGGTTTATGGGAGCGAGAGATGGGAAGAAGACAGGGTTTCAGCTACAGGTGCTAAAAAGTCCTGAAATCCTTACTCACACACCCACTCTGGAAACTTCTGTGTCCCCTGCCTCTCTCCCCATTCCCCAGCATCTCTAAGTGATCCCATTGGTCACATGTTATTCTGCTTACACCTGTTCTCCTGTTTTGACCTGATTTTCCCTAGAGACCAATGGAGAGTGCCCAGCTTAGAGGAATGGAAAGGGAGCTGGGTTTGAATCCAGATTCTCACTAGCCAGATGAATGCAAACAAAGGATTTTACTTTTAGGAGTCTCTATTTAGCAAAATAGAAAATGATACCTCAAGGACTATTGGGGATATCAAATAAGGCAGTGGAAGCAAAGGCATCTAGCATGATGCCTGGCACACAGCAAATGCCCAGTGAGTACTTGGCAGATGAATGAATTGAGGCCAAACAAATGTTAATCACTCCAGACTTCATGGTTGGCGCTGCTCTTACTACTTAGGAAAATGAGCCAGGATGCTCTTAGGTAGGTCTCAGGTATGTCATTGAACCACAGGGAAAGCTCCCAGCTAAAGGTCCCCTGCTGCAGGGACTGTCATCAGAAGCAGGTGACTCAGCCTCTGCTGTGGGCTTCTATTTTTGGGTGTGTGTTGGGGGGGGGAGGGTTGCAGAGGGAGAAGGAGAGAGAGAAACTTAAACAGGCTCCACGCCCAGCACAGAACCCGATGTGGGGCTCCATCTCACAATCCTGAGATCATGACCTGAGCCAAAATCAAGAGTCAGATGCTCTACCGACTGAGCCACCCAGGCACCCCTCTGCTATGGGCTTCTGCACAAAGAATCTGGGTGACCTCTGGCTTGCCTACCATAGCTTTTGAGGGTAAATAGACCCCCCAGTCTTGTCTCTGAGCTTCTGGACTAGTGGAGAGAAAAGTGGCACTGTTTATGGAGATACGTGTGAGAGCCAGGTAGAAGCCCAGCATGTCTCTCCCCTCTCCACTCTTCCTTTTGGCAGAGTTATCTCACTTTCCTCAGAACACTGGGTTGGTAGCCCAGTCTACCCACTTGGGGCTCTATGCAGAGATGAAGGTGGGCAGGTAGGAAAAGAGGCTGGAGCGCCCCCTCCTGGGGCTGGGTGGGCTAGTAGCTTCTGGCTGGTTCACTGCCAGATTGCTGCTGTCTTCCATCTCCTTGCCGAAAACCTTCCTCTCTAACTGGAGACCACAGGTAGAACCTGGTCCAAGAAAGCTAGGGAGTTGCTGAGCAGGCCAAGGTCCCAGGGAGGTCCACTGGCAACCCCTGGTCTCTTGGGTAGCCCTTTCCTCTCTGCTCCGCCAATGGAAAGAAGCAGGTGGTCCCAGTGCCAACACACCCTACAGTCTGCCTTATAGCTAGCATTTTTCCTTCTTAAGGAATTCTAAATGTTAGCAGGGTCCATATGCTGTAATTCAGAGACATTTAATGTCATTTGTTTAGCATTGAATGATACTTTTTTTTTTTTAAGATTTTATTTATTTATTTGAGAGAGGGAATGAGATAGAGAGCATGAGAGGGAGGAGGGTCAGAGGGAGAAGCAGACTCGCTGCCGAGCAGGGAGCCCGATGTGGGACTCGATCCCGGGACTCCAGAATCATGACCTGAGCCGAAGGCAGTCGCTTAACCAACTGAGCCACCCAGGCGCCCCCTGAATGATACTTTTTATACTGTAAATTCCATTCTTTGACATCAGGAAGGTGACCACCTGCCTCATGCCATTCCTCTCCAGAGTTATAGACCAGGAGGTGATGCCACAGAGCATCCAGCATCCCCCTAGAGAAGGAACCCCTTCCATTTCCCCCATGACAGATGTTCATTATGAATATTTGCATACATCTGGTGATGGGGAGCTCATTGTCTCCCCAGGAAGCCCATCCAATGGCTGGCAACTCTATTCACTAGAAAATTTTCCGCATTTTTTGAGCTGAAATCCATCTCATTGAAACTGCATCATTGGATTTGGTTCTTACCTTTGGCAACACAGAACAGGTTTGCTTCTTTTGAACAAAAAAAAAGTCCAAGATGTTCTTCCCACTTTTTTAGAGATTGTGATCTCACTTTCCTACCCCCACTCCCTCTTATTTTTCATCACAGGGATAACCAGCTCATCTCCTCCATTTCCAATGGCAAATGATTTGCCGACACCTCACCATGTTGGTCACATCTCAAATAACACAGCTCACCTTTCCTGAGCACCCTTGCTGACATTTCCCAGACCTACATAACGACTGTAATGAGGCAGGTATCACGATCACCACCTTGCAGGGGAGGGAACTAAGATTCAGACAGGTTAAATAACTTGCCCAAGATCACACAGATATTAAAAGACAGAACCAGGGTCTGAATGCAGAGTTAGAAGCCAGAGGTGCCTGGCTCCAGGTTCTTGGTTTCAAACCGCTCGCATACCTGGGGCTTCTGAGGCTGTGATCCAATCAATCAATGCAGTTTTTACAAAGTGGGGCCTAAATATGGTCCCAACATTATGGAGGCGGTCTGATCAGGGAAAATAGACCTGGACTGTCACCGTGCCTGATTTATGCAGTCCACCTCTGTTCATGCTGTCTCAAGAGATGCTACCATTTCTGAAAGACCTGCCATGCTCTTGGCTCACGTTGCACTGAGCTCAGCTCCCCGGGACTCTGACACAGGAACTGCCGGAAAGTCAAGTCTTGACTGTTCTTCCTTATCCCTGATGACAGAGTCCCTGCCAGCAAAGTGCGAGTCAAACCAAATTTGGGTTGGCTGGTTGGTTCCTGTGGGAGTGGAAGACCTAAAGGGAAGGGTGCCAAGAATGTTCAGAGGAACAGAAGAGATGAATAAACCACTTTATTCGTGTTCCTCTGGGCAAAAAGAACCCTGAGGAGAAGCTATATACACCACACAACATTTGTAGCCAACTAACATATGGTTCTTTGTTATCATTTCTGAAAACCAATAAGCAAAGGGAGAATAAGCTTTGCTCTCAGTTTTTGCAACAAACTTCAAAAATCCCCCATCCCAACGCAAAAGAATGCTTAACTGGAGCTTTGCGCTAAAGGCCCTATCTCCCCTGAGCCTTCCTTCCTCTCCCGATCTCCGAATCCTCATTTCCAGGAGGTCATTTTAATTAGCAGGCTGTCATGGTGACTCAGCCTGCCTGCTTCACGGAAGGGAAGGGAGCAGACTCCTCTGGACCCATTCATCATACAAAGGCACTTTACTCTTTAGAAAAATGCACAATATTTAGCCCCCCCCCCCACCTTGGGAATTGCTACTGTGGCTGTTTTATTTTATCAGCCCCCTGCCTGGAGCGGGGGGAGGCATTCTCCTGTCTTCTGCATCTCCCTCACCTGGCAGTCATCCTTCCCCCATCGCAGAGTATCCATACCCACCTCTTCAGGGGCCAGGTTTGGTCCCTGGCACCAGGCTCTGGAGATCTGAACCATGACGGACCTCTTGGAATGAGTGACCAGTATTTTTTGTCTTTGGAGCTACAGTTTCAATTCAACTACCCAGGTCACTGGGGAATGCAGGCAGCCCAGAGACACCGTGACAGCATGCCTCGGACCACTGTGATTTCAAAAATTCTGTCCTGTTGTTCCCAACAGCACATTTGTCTTTGGGTTGTAGGTGTCATTGATGGTGTTTTGGATCAGCAAGTATGGACGGGGCATTTCTAAAACTGTGAACAACCGTCACCTAGTCTAGAAGGTAACCACCTGTGGTAGGTATACAACTTTAAAAGGTAACGGGGCTTCAGAAGCACTGACCTGAGATGTGCCAAACCTCTCAAAAGGGACGTGTAGCTTTTCCTCTTGCTGTGAGGATCTCTGTGCTGGGGAAAATAGCATCTGTACTCCGTTGGTTTGAACCTCCTATTTTGATCCTGAGCCTTAGGCTGAAGTCCCACAATTGATTTTCCATTGGTAAAAGGGAAAATTGACAGTGAGGTTTCTCATTTTTCCTTCCCTTTCACTAGCTTATTCATTATCCCACACCCTTTATCTTGGAAACTAGAGAAGGGTGCTTAATTTCATGCCCCAGCAGAAAATGCATGCTCCTGCCTCCACAAGACCTCCTGGACTCCATGTCCTTAAAAAGAGTTTGAAGGGTCTTTGTGGTTCACGGAGCTCTTCTTGTCGCCTTTGCCGTTGGGGTGGTTCCTGGCTGGGCCCCGCAGGAGTGGGTGCTTGTAGGGAGGGGGCTTTTCTTTCCTGTAAAGGGGAGATAACAGAAAGAGAGAAGAAAGACAGCACATATACATACCAGATTGAAATCATTTCTGTGCATGTCTCTCTCCCCCACTGGACTACGACAGCCCAGGAACAGTGGCCTTGTCTTCCTTTTCTCTGTGTCCCAGGAACCCAGCCCAGGGCCTGGTTCAAAGCAGGCATCATGGCTCAATGAATGACTGCTAGATGGATGGATGGATACTCTGTATCATTCTGGTTCTGGAGAAAACCTGACAGACTACAGCTCCAACTCTTCCATGTGTCCACCTTGATTCTAACCCATCCTCTCCAATTCACAATGGGATGGGGGTGGACACATAGAAGATCTATATCCTGGGTGAGCCTGGGACCCCATCCTCTTCATAACCATCATGGGCTCCAGAGTCGCCCTTATATTCCTCAGAATAGCCTAAGTATGGCATTTCATAGTGGGTCTGTCTCCGCCACGAGCTTGGGTGATCTTGGAAGGCAGAGGTATGTCTGGCTCATCTCTGAGTCACAGCACCCAGCACCCAATGCCATGCCCTTAACACTACCCTTCGGTAATTGCCCTCTGTCTGTCTGGCTCACACACTAGACTATGAGCTCCTTGTGGACAGGGACCAAGTTTTATCCATTTTTGCATTTTCCCTCATACAGGACCTTGTTTGTTATGTTATTGACTGATAAGTTGATGTGCCATTCATTCATGTGATTGACTAAGATTCATTTGCGGTGGAAAGAGTAGGCTTTAGAGCCAGAAAGAACTCACCTGAATTCCCAGGTTGCCTATGTATGAGGGGTGTGATCTTGGGAAAGTTATTTAACTTTTCTGGGCTTTATTTGTAAAATGGGGATAAAATATTCTAATCTTACAGGGGTGTTGTGAGGTTAAATGAAATAATATGAGTAAATGCACTTAATGTCTTCCCTTTCCTGCTGTAACTTACAAAGGCGTGGTGCTAGAGGGTCCCATGGTCTCTGGACATGACAAAGATGAGTGAGACATTGATGCTGTCCTCAGGCTGCTTACAGTTAAGTAGGGAAGACAGTTGCACAAAATGACTACACAAAATAATGAAGAATTACAAAGCACGACAGAAAGTGGCAAACACCATAAATACGGAACCTCTCTTGTGCTTTTTGAATTAGGACTGAAGAAGCAACTTCTTGTAGCCCATCGCGCTCTGACCTTAGAGTACCCATTTTCCTTCATCGTTGATGAGTCATGAATAAGGTAAAAATGTAACAGGTGGCGGCACACAAAAGGGACGCCTTGCCCTAACCTATCTCCCCCACCAATAGGCCTCACTGCCCTAAATGGCACCATCGCTGAGGGACCTGGCTAACATGGCAAGGCTGTCTAGCATGGATGAAATACATCTAGACCTCGGTACCCACAGACAGCCTAGAGCACACAAGCGCCTATGTCCTTCCTGCCTCGTCAGCTCTGGTAAGGGGGTTGGGGGTGAGCTTTGCAAATTACAGGGTGCTATTCATATGTCGAGGGGTGGGTTCTTAACACCCAAAGGGAGCATAGGAAATCAGATGGCTATGTTTTCGTGGGGGTAAAGGAAGGCGTACTTCCCCTAGAGGGGCAAGTTCAGGTACAAGCACGGGGCGGGGAGGGGGGGGGCAGTCCTAGGTAGATGGGGGCATGGCAGAAGGTGTGCAGTGGTCAGGGGGGCATGTGAATTTGTAGACTGATTGGCAAAGAGCCTCTGTAACCAAGACGGGGGCAAAGAGAGAGAAGGCCCTGGAAGGCAAATAACCCGTACATCTGGGGCCTGTGTTCCTCTTCCCATAATGCCTTCCCCCACCTCTCCAGGCTTACTTGGGAAGCAGACTTCCCAGAAAATAAGCTTCTCCCTTCTCAAGATCTCCACAGTACTTTGTAACTTGCCCTCAGCAAACCATTTTCTAGGTAGTTCTTTGTCTGTTTTTCTCACGAGAATGTGAGTGTAACACATCTGATTTTTCTCTGTAATCCCCAAGCAAAGCTCAGGCCTGGCGTAGGTGCTTGAGGAGTGACTGATGAATAGAAATGAACTTTCGGTCTTGACCTTACTGTCTCCATTGCTCTAGACATCCTGGTCTTGTCATTGCCTCGAACTGTCTTTTCAGGCCCTGCTTCCTGCCTTCCACCCTACCCCCAATACCTTCTTTCCTTTTTCTGTTTCATCCATCTAAGTTCTACATGTCCTTTAAAACCAAGTTCAAATGCCACTTCCTCCCTGAAGCCTTCTTGGGATATTCCTGCTGGCTGCCAAATGCTGGCCAGGTGGTGTAGGAGGGGAATTTCTGGTTGGGTCTCACTTTTCTTTTCTAAAACATGAAAGGGTTGAAGTCAAGAATTCTTAGGGGCTTCTTCATTCCTACCATTCCATAATTCATACATTCATACATTTGGGACTTTTTTAGGATATACTCCCTGCTAGGCTGAGCATTGTGCACTAAAGATCCAGGAGTGACCCAAGACAGCTCCTTAAGGGGCAACCTGTCTAGTGGAGAAGCCAGATGTGCAAAGATGCCATGACAACATGGGACATACAATGCTACAGGTGTGTGCAAAATGCAGTTAGGAATCCGGCAGAGAGGAAGTAGCTCTATCTCAGGTGGAGAACAGAAATAGTGAAGCAGAGAGGTGTGATGTTTAGACCCAGCTTTGAAAAGTATGTAGGAATTCACCATCTAGAGACAAAATAGGAGAACATTCTAGGAAGAGAAAAAAAGGCTGAACAAAGACATAGAGGCATGAAAATAGTTGACCTGTTTAGTCTGAAGCATAAGGACTAAAGTGGTAGAAAGCAGATGGGGTGGAGAGGGTGCTCACAGGGGAAGGGGTGTGCTGGGAAATGCAGTTCAAGATGTAGGCCAGAGCTTTGAATACCAGGAAGAGGAACTGGAACATTACCCTGAAGGTAATGGGGAGCCATGGAAGGTTTTTGAGAGAGAGTATAATCTGATATGTAGCTGAGCACTTTCATACGTTGTTTGGTATTGTCATCTTTGCGTGTGTACATGCCTTTCTCCTCTGTGTCCTGGGCTCCTGATGGGCAGGGGCTCTCTATGTCCCCCAGCACCCAGTGCATGGCCTCGCATATGGTGGGCTCCAGTGTGTTGAGTAGATGATCATTCCCATCCTCCAACACACACATCACAACCCTACCATGAAGCCCGCCCTCCCAGCTTGTCGCTGAGCCTGAGCCCACTTCATACTCAGAGACCAGCCCACCTTCCATGCTCATGCTCTATCTTCCCGCAGAGGCTCACCTCATCTGTTCATTTTTCCTAATTTTCATCTACCTTGATGGGACCTTTTGACCTTTAGCCCCATGGCTATGTCACTGTGATCCAGGTAAGTGTGGGGTCTTGGCTTTGGTCATCAACGCCACATCCCTGAACCTATGCCCTTGGGTCCACATTGCTGGCCCTCCTGGCCCTCCCCAGGGACCCCCTCTGAAGGGCAGCCTGGCCCCCAACAAGCTCCCACCAGCACCTGAGTGGAAACTGACGGATTATAATTATCCACAAAGATGAGAGAAAACAAAGATTAATTTTGAGCCAAAACATGTAGTTTTCCTTTAAAACCAGAACTACTCTTTCACTTATGTTATCTGATGCTTGGGTGGAAAATAATACAAACAAAGGGGATGTATTCAAGTCCTAAATCAGAGCCTTGCATCCTCCTGGGAATTCATTTTTCAAGAGTTGCTGACAACTGAGAGCTAAGTGATACTCATAGTTGGCTGAGACACAGGTGTGGGCATGGAGAGGGAGTTTGTTTGGTTTTTCTTAATTTAAGGGTGGGTGCATTTACCTCAAGTCCTCAAGGCCGTGCACTTTGAGGAAGGAGCTCTCCAGCTCTTTTCTAAAGAGGCTCCAAAGTTTAGAGCAATGAAGCCCTATGAACAGTTGCACTGGGGGCCCTGAGAGCTGCCTGCAGCCTCCCACCTGGTTTCAGGTTCCCGCCTCCTGTCCATCTGGAGGAACTCTGCTAACTCTTGCGGAGAAAAGCAGGCTGGGGATTGTGGGGCTTGGGCTCTAGTCGTGGCTGTGGCCAGTGCTGTGGGCTCCCTGGGCCTCGACTTTCTCATCTGCGTCGGGAAGAGGGACCTGCGCCATTGCTGGTCTCCCTGAGTGTCGGCACCATTTCACTAATAGTGCAACAGCCAAGAAAAAGTCTAAAAGATCAAGATCATTTTATTCAGGTTGACAGAGGACCTGAGAGAGACAATCCCCAAATTAACTTGTAAATGAGATTCTAAGAATTCTTTTGAGCATTATAGAGCTTTAAATTTTTAAGAACTTTAACCAATCAAGAATGACTTCTAAGAATGAACTGAGCACTTTTCTCTAGAGGTGAGCTCCTCAAAGGCAGGGTCATGCCCTACTCACTAAGCACGAGCACCTCCCTCGCCCCAGGGGACTGGCTTAAAGTGCTGGTTTTCCTAAGTGGAGGAAGGAAGGAAGGAAGGAACGAAGGAAGGAAGGGAGGAAGGAAGAAGGGAGGGAGGGAGGAAGAAGGGAAGGAAGACACGTATGCATGCTCAGTACAGTGTAGGCACTTGGGGAGCACAGAGAAAAAACAGACATGATCCTCCTTGAAGGTGTTTTTAATCTACCGGGAATTGGGGGGGTGGGCACAAAGACCCCACATGATTGGTGAACAATCTGAGATAGAGTATGAGTCAGAATACATTGTTTTGTAGACTCTGTGGAGACGTGGGCCTCACAGCATGGTGGAACGTGGCCCTGAGAGATCATCCAGCCTAACCAGAGAAGTCCAGGGACTTGCCCCAGGCCACAATGAGCTGGTTGGAAATCTGGGATTACAACCCAGAAACCAAAGGAGATGGAAACATTATTGAGCCCCTACTGACTGCCAGGCACTATACCAAGCTTGTATCCAATCTTTAAAATCTCTAGAGATTTTAGTTATTACACCCACTTTATAGGTAGGTAGAGAAAGGTTTCAAGAGGCCACGAAACTTGCCCAAGATCCCACAGTTAGCATGAGCCTGAGAGAATTTGAACCCACACCAATAGTGAGAAAGGCTTCCTGCTTAAGGTGGAGCTTAGCTGGACTTCAGTCTAGCTTTGGAATAAAACAATCCTAGGATCAAATCCTACCTCTGCCAAAATCCCTTTGACAGGCAATTCTCTTCACATTCCTGAGCTTCCTTTACCTCATTTGTAATATGGGAAGTATAATATCTATGAGGAATAAATAAAATCATGTACAAAAAGTACTTTGCTCAATAAATAACAGTGATTAATAGTGTTTTTGTTAATTACAGGGTATGGAGGAAGGTGCATTAGTGCAAAGGCCCTGAGGCAGCAAAGCACATGGGCAAGCAAGGTCATGGGCAAGGTCAGTGGGAAGAATGATCTGGCAGAAGAAGGAAGTTGGACATCATTATGTCCTTTACGGAGGCTGGATCACTAGAGAGTAGGAAATGAGGCCAAGATGTAGGGCAGGGCCAGCACATTCCAGATGCCATTGGGTATCACTGTCCAAATGCTCACCAGGCTTACTTCCAGGGGTCATGGGAATGCCCAGTACTTTGGTCTGTGGTCTCGCCCTCTGAAAGGATACTCATCCCCTGACCTTCTCTCTTCAGTGGCCCAAAAAGCTGACTCCGGCAGAAGACCTGATGTGAAATTTCTTAGGGTTGTGTCCTCCCCAGCCCTGAACCTTCATGTCTTGAGGGAAGGGGGCTCTCACGCCTTAAGGGGATACATGTAGGCCTAAAAATGTGCAGGGTGCTTTAACACGCATCTCATAATAACTTTCTAGGTGAGTGCCATTGTCCCCACTTGACAGATGAGAAAATGGAGGGATCAGAGACCTTATGAGCCTAGATGAAGTAGGAATCCTAGAGGATGAGCCACCAGATGAAGTAGCCTATGGAGACACCCAGACTAACTTGGATGGCACTCAGTCCCTCAGCACCTCCCATCCCCGTGGACTCCTATGGGAGACACAGAAATGTGACCACCCCCACACTGTCTGATGCTGTGACGATACTTTATAGACAGAAAGCATGCTGTTGAGCTCTTCTGCCCCATATGCGGGGGGGGCAGGGCAGGGATTCTTTCTCCCACCACAGACGTGAAACTGAGGGCCAGAGAGAAGCCAAGGGAAGCTGCCCCTGAACACAAAGCCAGTTAAGTAGGACCCCCGCCATACAGTTCTGCCCTGTCACTTACCGCAGCCTCGGCATGGGAATTGCCACTTTCTCGACCAGGGGGTTCAGCCGATAATAATCCAAAAACGTTCTCGCCACGTTCCTTCCCAGCTTCATATCTGCAAGCATGTGCGTCAAGGAGCAACTTTGGAAGGAGATGGGGACAGAGCGAAAAGAGGACTAGTAATAATGACAGCAGTAACAGAGGCAGTGACACCACTCACCCTTCTAAACTTTTTGCGGGTCCTGTCCTTTTTTTCACAAAATTTTAGATACTAGTATTTTCCTCATTTTACAGATGAGGAAAAGGTACAGAGAAGCTAAATAATTTTCCCAGGGTCAAAGGACTAGGAAGGAGAGGAACCAGGATATGGATCTAGGTATTCTTACCTCAAAGCTATGTTCATAGCTTCTAGAATATACTGCGTCCCTTGGGGAATCACTGGGCTTCCACGATCTAGCTTCAGGTAGCTCAGGGTGGAGGCAGGTAAGCAAGACCCAAGGGCAAGAGACCCTTTGTTGTGTGTAGACCAGGGTCTGTTTGACCCTTAAGGATCAGTCATCTACTTTGGTAACCTCGGGTGGGGGAGGGGGCAAAGGTAAAACCCGCTCACCCTAAACAGTGTCCGTGTTCCACGTTGAAATCTACTGATCATGAATCCTTACCCTAAGGATTCATGATCCGTTAAAGTACAAACTCCTCAGGGAAGAAGAAAGGGCCAGTTCTCTATCAACCATTAGCACTTTGGTACGAACCGGCAGACCAATCATCTATTCAACAACACAGAGTACTGCTCTGTGCATTATAGCTGACATCTCTGAGCCTTCACATGAGCTATTTCCTCTGCCTGAAGTACCTCCCCACCTCCCTTGGCTAATTTTTGCTCATCAATTCTCCAGTTAGGTGATACCCCTTTAGCAGAGCCTTCCATGATACTCCTCTCCCCAGGGTGGTGATCAGTGCTCTGGCCCCACACTTCCATGACTTCTAAGTTGACTTCATTTAAAGCACTTACCTCTTCTCTCGTATCCCTCAGCAATGAACATCCAAACTGTCACTGTCATGGAACCTCCTCATTCCTGAGTTTGTCCACCTCTCTCCAGGCCCCTGCTGTCCCCCTAGAAAAGGCCAGCATCATCTTTCCCCTGGATTACTGTCATCCTGTCCTAATGGGCCTCCCTGACACAGGTTTTCTTGCCTCAACTCCATTTCCTACAACGTGGTCGGAGGGGATGCTATAGAATGCAGAGCTAACCACTGCATCCAACAGAGGAAAACTCCCAAGTGGCTCCCAGTTGCCTTTAAAGTTCAAGTTTTGGAACTCGATTTACAAGGTCCTTCACCGCTGGGCCCCTGCTTATTTTCTTAGTTTTGTGCTTGTGGCCTCCGCCTTTGCACCGCCCTTGGCCTTCACGCTCCAGCAACCGAACTTCTATTGCTTCCAGGCCTTCACCCACACCCTCTCATCTTTCCAGGCCATGCTTCCTCCCTCCGCGTGCCTTACAGGGTTAACTTCTTCTCTGTCCCCGGACACCTCAGTTTCATCGTCACATCACGGGAGAGGTCTCAGCCACCGCTCCTTCCAGGGTCACGGAGCTGGACTCGAGTTTGCAGAATGGTCAAAGGAGTTTTCACCACTGTCTTCAAGACAGCCCTCAAGCTGGGGTTGGACATGGCCCAGGACAGGAAAATGAGCATTTAATGGAGCACCTACTATGTTCCTGGCATGGCACCAGTACTTTGCTTACATATACATTTCAAACAACCCAGGAAGGAAGGCATTTTAATCTCCCTTTCGCCCGGGGAGGTTAAGGAACTTATCCCAGGCTGCCTAACAGGCGGTGGTAGAACCAGGACTCCGATTCACGAATGTCTGACTCCAGACCAGTGAATGTTTCTCAATGCGAAGGCACCTTTTCTGTCAAGGGCTGAGTCATCCCAGGCCAGAGCCTTGTGGGAGAAGGAAAAACACCAGACAAATTGTTTATGACAGTGAGATGCGCTGCAGGCTCACCATGCTCTGGGGCTGCCACCTGCTTTCTTCTCCCGGATGTGACCGACCTTCTCTGTCCTCCTCTTTAAGAAGTTCACAGGCTGGCCTTGGGCATGGCCTCTCTGACCAGCAGGCCCTGGTCTGCTGCTTTCACCCAGCCAGGCTCCAGTTGGCTTAGGGAGACCGCATTGCCCCTGTGTGTGCCGACAGTAAGAGCGATGGGCTGCAGGGGAAAGGACAGGTCCCTGCGGACTGGCTAAAAAGGCATAGCCGAAGTTTTGGAATCAGATGTGTTGAATCCAAATCCTGGCCTGGCCACATTTTGTGTACTGCACGCCGGAAGTGCCAAAAATGTCTGCAACAATGTCTCCCATGTTATTCTATGACATGACCTTGACCGTCCTTCTACAGAGAGGTGTGGTCCGTATCTCCTCTCATTAAATCTGGGTGGGCTTGGGGCACCTGGGTGGCTCAGTCGTTAAGCGTCTGCCTTCAGCTCAGGTCAGGATCCCAGGGTCCTGGGATCGAGCCCTGCATCAGGCTCCCTGCTCCGCGGGAAGCCTACTTTCCCTCTCCTACTCCCCCTGCTTGTGTTCCCTCTCTCGCTGTGTCTCTCTGTCAAATAAATAAAATCTTTAAAAAAAAAAAATCTGGGTGGGCTTGTGACTCACTTGTAACTACAAGAATAGCAGAAGGTGGTCGGAGTGACACTGTGGGACTTCCGAGGCGAGGTCAGCGAAGGAGTTGTCACTTGCCCCTTGCTTGCTAGAATACTCCAGCTGGGGTCCTGAACCTCCAGGCACGCAGCCTGGCTGCCCTGAGGCCTCCATGCCGGGAGGAAGCGCAGATGAGCCCACGGAGGGGCTGCAGGGCGAGGCCCCGACACTATGTGGAGACGCGAGGAAAGAGAGACTCCCTCCAGCCACGCTACTCTTCCCGCTCTAGCCACGGCATCAAAGGCTCCAAGCCACGACCGCTCGGCAGGGCCCTCCCCAAATTTGGACCCACGGAAGGCACGAGAGAAGAGCTACTGTTTTAAAGGCCCCGTCGGGGGGAGGTGTGTGAGGCAGCAGGCGAGCACCAGCACAGTCTCGCGGAGGCCACTCCTTCTCGGAGCCTGGTCCCGCACTTGTGAAATGTGAATAATAACGCCTGCCTCCCAGGCTCGTGCTGAGGAGGTGTGTGGGTGCTGAGAGATAAGTGCAGGAGTCGGGGACCAGGGGAGCCTGAGCCCGTCCTCTCCAGCCTGCAGTGACAGCCAGACTCGAAGCCACCCTCGAAGAAATCCTTGTCAGCAGTACTCCAGCTCTGCAAGGAGGAGTCAGGCTGCTCTAGTAAAATGTCCCCACCCCTCCATCCCCCCCACCCCCAGCCCCGCCCCGCTCGGGTGCTGATTGTTTTAGACCAGCTCTGCTTAAAAGACGGTGTTTTAAAGGTGGGAGTGTCTGGGACACCCTTTTCCCCTCTCCGATCATGTCAGGGATTTCTCAAACCTGGGGGGGGCCTCGCCCCAGGCTACAGGGGCCTGTGTGAGTCGAGAAACGACATGGGCAGGGGAGGGGAGAGGCTGAACATTTTCAATGGAAACCAGCTGTCTTTGGACAAGGACTTAGGGTGCAGGCAAGGAGAAGGCAATAACTGGCTGGAACCCTTTCCAATATGTTGCTGAACGGAGAGAGGAGCACCGCGGTGAGAGCTCCCAACTTTGCACTGCCAACAACCATCTCCGAATGGTCTATAAGCTGGAAATGTCATCTTCCACATATTCTTATGGGGCTCACTGATCTGTTTCTCGCAGAGGGCAGGAACAGACAACAGGTGGGATCAGGACCCCCGAATCAGAGAAGCAGGGGAGCTTAGCCGGGATGGGGTGAAACCCAGACTGATTTGGCCACTTCTGCTCAGAGCTGTTTGAACAAAAGGGCGGGTGTCAGGAGCCCTAGTACTTCCTGGGATCCTTCAACAGGTAGGGAGGGTTTGGGCACGTGCTGTTCACTCTCACTCACTCATTCATTCATTCATTTACTCACTCGTTCATTCGTTCATTCATTCATTCACTGGGCTCCTCCCATCTGTATACCGGGAGGCACAGTGAGAGGGATTGGGATTAGAGACAGAGAAATCAGACAAGTACAGTTGACAGTCTAGAGGAGGAAACTAGCATGTCGCAACTATGTCACCGGACAGGCTGCATTATTACCTTCACAAAAGCAACTCCTTATCCTGAGCCCCGAATAGTGTAGTTACTCTCGCCAATCCCCATCACAACCCTGCAAGGGCAAAGGACAATCCTACACATACTCTGCAGGAGAGGAAACTGTAAGAAGGAAAATTTGCATAAATGACCTGGAGTCCCGTGGCTTGAAAGTGATGGAGGTAGCATGTGAATCTGAGTGTCTTTTACGACTGTGCATATGGTTTCTCCTCTTTGGACTGTGATCATACATGCAAACACTAAACTCTGTAGACATGTAGGAGGTCCTACTGGGGGAATTGTGAAAGGCTTCATGGAAGTGGATGTACAACAAAGATTTGAAGGCCAAGGACTAATAGCGATGGGGAGGAAGAGAGATGGCATCAGTGGAAGCACGGAGTTTGGCGGGGACACATGACCCTGGGCCATAAATGAGACAGAGAAGGGCTCATGGACACAGGCCACCTCAGGGTAGAGTGAAAGTTGGGGCTGCATGGGTAGGTTGCAGACAGGTCAGTGAAGGCTTTGAATGCCAAATGCCTATTTCGTAGGCAATAAAAAAATTTGATGTATCTATGGTTGTAGCTATCATTTGTCCACTCAATATATATTTGTTGATCATCCGCTATGTTCAAGCTCCCTGAAAGTCTCAGGGTATACTGTGGTAAGTAAGTAAGTAAGTAAGTAAGTAAATAAATAAATAAAACAAAACAAAAACCCAACAAAGACAATGGTTCTTAAGTCTAGAAGTGGAGACAGATAACAAAGCAATAAAAACCCACATGAATATATAATTGTGATTATACTAGTGTAGGATGGAAAATGCACAGGATCTGTGGGAGAGGGTGATGGGGGTGCTGCTTCAGATAGGGGATGTGGGCAGGCCTCCCTGAGGAGAGTGGACCGGGGCAGGCAGCACCTAGGAAGAAGGAAGGGTGGGCGGAAGGGTCCTTGGGTGGGAGAGAGGGTCAGAAAGAGGGCTGGTGTGGAGGGACAGGCAAGAGGGAGATCACATGGAGCCTTATTCTGGGTCACTGAAGGAGTCTGGATTTTCTAAGTGAATGGGAAGCTGCTGAAGAATTTTAAGCAGGAAAATGAGACGGTCTGATTTATAATTTTCAAAGGTCACTGCTGTGCTAAAAATAAGGAAGCAAGAGTAGAAGCAGACAGATAGGCCAGGAGACTACTGCAGAGGTCCAGGGGAGAGATGGAGGCAGGGGGGTGGGGGGGTGGGGGTGAGGAGGGTCTGGACCAAGACAGAGGCAGTAGAGATGGGAAGATACATCTTGGGGGAGGAACTGGCAGGTTGGCCGTGGGGTCTGAGGAGAGGAAGGAATGAAGGGCAACCTCCCTCGTATTTAGCCTGAGCAGCTGGGTGGATGGGGTGCCATGCTTGGGAATGCAGAAGGGTCAGGGGAGAGACTAGTTCATTCTGAGTTGGAGATGCCCATGAGACACTAAGCATCTAGGTCCTAAATCAGAAATAGAGAAAGAATCAGATCAGATCACGGAAATGGTTTCTGAACTACCAGCCCTTTGGGATTACTCATGCCGCAAATCTTGCTGGTATGTTCCACTGTATGGTATGTTCCACTCCAAACAGCTCTCCATCTCTTGCTCCTGCTCTCGGAGAAGACCCATTCTTGAGCATCCCAAGGTCTCTTGGAGAGTGGCAGTAACTGCAGGACCCTCTGTTCTCCTAGCTCAGGGCCTGAGATCTGGTGTACTGAATAAGCACATAAGTGGGAATTCAAGAGACCAACCTGGTTTCAATCAGTAACTTGCCGTGTGACCTTGGCCATTTCCCTTCTCCAGTCCTTCCTTCTCTGTGGGTAAAAAGTATAGTCTCTCAGGTCCTTTCCAGCTCTAACGTGGTGTGTTCAATACAATAAGCTTATGAAAAATCCCATCACCATTCTTTCATTCAACAAATATTTACTGAGAAGCTACTATATGCTGAGTTGTTTTAGGCACTTGGGATACACAGCAAACAAAACTCACAAAGATTCCTGGCATCATGGAGCTTCTGTTCTAGTTATGAGAGACAAACTGTCAATCTAATGCATAAGTTATCCAGAATGCCAGAAAGTGAAAGTGGTAAGTGCTATGAAGTAAAGATAAAGAACAGCGTAAGGAGAGTGCTGGGGACAGGGGCACATTATAGCAGTAAGTAGAGTGGCCAAGGAGGCCTTGGGGGAGAGGTGGGGTTTGAGCGTGCTTGGAGGAGGCGAAGGAGCAGGCCAGCACCAAGGATGAGGATCCTCCTCATCTGAAACATAAGCCCTGACCAGCCATTTCATTACTGGGCTCTTGCTAAGTCCAGCCCAATCCCACTACTAGAGATAATAGTTAACCTCAGGAATGAGATCCCCATGATGGAGTCAGATACACCTCCTTCTTGGCACGTGGCAGCTTCCTAAGGAAGGTCCTCCCCACCTCCCCGAGCAGTCCCAGACACAGTGCCTCTCACGCACATCCTCCTGCCTGGCCTGTGGCCTCCCTTCCCTATCCTGCTCCTTGCCCCCTGCTCTTTGCAGCCAGCTCCACACTTCTCACTCCCTGCAGCTCTTCCAGAAGCACCCATGAGCCCACCTGGCCCGGCCTGCCCTGAAGAGAGCTGAGGTCCAGCCCCACTCACCAGATCCCATATTTCACTTCCACTGTCCTCACGGTTGTGTGCTGTGGGCAGGTCTGATTACCAGCCCCATTTTGCAGATGACAACTTGAAAGTGACTTGTCCAGTGAGGCACAGCAAGAACTGATACAATGAGGATTGAAGCCCATTCATTCATTCATTCATATATTTACTGTCTTTTACATTCCAGATGCTATTCCAGGAGCTGGGACACAGGGAAGAGAAAAACACGGTCCTAGTCCTTGTGAAGATCTTTCCCTGCTATCATCCTACTCCCAAATAAGAAAATTTAACTCCTACTTTCTCCCTGTTTTGAAACCCCCGCCTAGAATTCTTTCTCTGCTCATACTCCTGCCCCTGCCAGCAACAGATGATCATCATTAAAGGGGAAAGATTAATTCTGCAGAGCATAGGCCAAGGAAAAGTGATTTCTCCTTGGCAAGGCTGACTGCGCTGCTGGAATGTAAAGAGCCACCTGTCGAGGAGCCTCTAGGTAAAGCCAGAAGAACAATGTGATAGTGAAATAGCTTTTGTCCCTGCCTCCGTCGCCCATCCTCCCATGGTGTCGGACCGGGGCATGACTAAACAGACGAGTCCTGCTCTGAAGTGCAGCTTGGGGGCTGCAGATGTTATGGCAGAGTCCTTTCCAATGGCAGGTGGAGCCTGAGACACCCTGGAGGTGGGAGGCCTGTGAATGTGGGAGAGAGGGACACAGAGAGTGGGAGGACATGGAGACACAGAAGGGAGGAAGAGACAGAGAGACAGGCAGAGGCAGAGGCCAAAACAGAGAGAGATGCAAAGAGCCAGGAGGATACGAAGAGAAACCCATCAGGATGGAGCAGAAAGATCAGGAAGATCATCAGAGGGGCTGAGAGCGACTCGAACTTGAAAAGTGGAGAGAAACAGAGCGAGGAGCAGAGAGACAGAAGAATAGGAAGCGAACGGCAAAGGGAGAGAGAGAGAGGGAAACAGCGGGGAGGGAGAGAGAGAGGAGAAAGGAGGCAGGTGGGACAGAAAGAGACAAGCAGAAACAGGGCAACACAGGCATTGGAGGGGAGACACGCAGGGACAAACAGAGGCAGAGCCAGCAAGAGGCAGAGGACAGGAGGACAGAGAAGGAAGGGAGAGACAGGCTCATGGGCGGGGGGCAGGGGGCCTCCTCTGACACACCAGACGCAGCTCAGAGGGTGGGAATTTTGTGAGGGGAGGTGGGAGATGAGCACACACAGACACTGCGGGGGGGGGGGGGGTGTGCCCAGATCCTCTAAGCTGGAAGCCAAAGTGGCCATAACGGTGACTCCGGGCTCGGTTACTATGGCCACTGTAGTGAGTCACCACAAACACCACACATGTGTTCTCTCACAGTTCTGGAGGCCACAGTCTGAAATCCATTTCACTGGGCTAAAAACAAAGTGCTCACAGGTCCCCACTCCCTGTGGAGGCCCCAGAGGAGAAACTGTTTCTGGCCTCTCCCAGCTTCTGGTGGCTGCTGCGCACCTTGGCTTATGACCTCATCACTCCAGTGTCTGCTTCCTCCTGTGTGTCCAGTCTCCCTCTGGCCCCCTCTTTTTTTTTTTTTAAGTGGTGGGTGTGGAGCCCATCACAGGCCTTGAACTCACAACCCTGAGATCAAGACCTGAGTTGAGATCAAGAGTAGGACGCTTAATCAGCTGAGCCATCCAGGCGCCCCTGCCTTCCTTTTATAAGGCTGCATGTGATTGCACGTCAGGCCCACCCCCAGAATCCAAGATAAACTCCTCCCTCAAGAGCCTTAACAATAACATCTGCAGAGAGCTCATTTCCACATAAGGTGACACTGATGGGTTCCAGGGGTTAGCATCTGGGCATATGTGGGGGTCATTATCCAGCCAGAGCTGCTCTAGGCGGCTAGGAGCAGAGGATGAAGACCTGCCTGCATGTGGCAAGTGCAGTTCTGGCTCTGTGCTGGACATCCTGCGGGTGCTCAAATGCCGCTCCCACCCCCCCTGACCCTCAGTGCCTCCCGCACAAGCAGCAAGTGCATTCACCAGACTTGGACCCAGACACATCTGACTCCAGAATCTTTTTTATTGACATTATTTGCTGCCTCTCAAAGGCAGGACCACGTGCTGCTTATTTTGCCTTCTAAACGTATCGTGGACCTGCCCTTCCTCCTCTCCCACTACTATTCCTTTACTTCAGATCCTTCTCTCTTATCTGAGCTATTGCTTCAGCCTAATTGATCTTCCTGACTTCAGTTTCCCACCATTTTCACTGAGAGCGATGTTCTCATAATTGCTAACCTTGTCACTTCCTGACTAACAACCTTATGCCAATTCCCTGTCACCTAATAGGGTAAGATCTAAACTTTTAAATCTGGCGTTCATGGCCTTCCATAAACTGGTCTAAGCCTTGTCCCCTGGTACTGGATCCCATTGTGCATCTATTTAGGATGTGGGGTTTAGAGTCCAAAAAGCATGGGTTTTAATATTGGCTCCTACACGTTTCGCTGTGTGACTTTGGGCAAACTACTTAACTTCTCTGTGCCTTAGTTTTCTCATGTCTGGAATGGATAACGCTACCTACCTTGAAGGACTCTTGTGTTGATTATAAATCATATATCCAAAGCACCTAGCACAGTGCTGGCAGATAGTAACTCTATTATCATTATTATTTATGAACCTGTCATTTCCAACAAAGCATGAGCTCTTCAAGGACAAGGGTGTGTCACATTCAAATTTGTTTCCAGAGCCATTTAACACATATTAGGCCCATCACAGAAGCCAGAAAAAAAAAAAAAACGAACCAAAAAAAAAAAAAAAACAAGATAAGGTGGGAGAGAGAAAAAGAGGGAAAGAGAGAGAGACAGATGAAGAAATTATTTTTAAAATTTTCTGGATGTTCAAGGATAAGGTCTTGCAGGTCCCTTCCACACTGTGTGCTTCAGTTTCCTCTCTGTAAAATTGGCTAGAGGGTGAGCTAAAATGATCTCTAGTGCTAATCTAGTCCTCACTTTCTCTTTGCCGCATCCTAGGAGGATACCTTTTCTGGCCACCCAGATCAGGGCAGGCCTTCTCAGGCATGGGGGCAGTACCCATCACTCTGATGGGGTATATGGAAGAGAAATCAAGCTGGAGGCTGGTTGGGCTAGAACAGATGGAGATATGACCTTAGGAATAATGTGCCTGAGTCTGGACAGGATGACCTTGGGGGATTTTTGAACTTCAGACATTAGGCAGGTTGTCATTCATTCATTATTTGTTATTCATTCAACAGATACTTATCAAGCACCTCCTCTGTGTTGGGCTGTGCAATAGGTATGTAGACTACATTGGGTAGATAGAGTAAACAAAACAGGAATGGTCCTGCCTTCAAGCTGCTTCACAGTCCAGGCACTATTGACATTTTGGGCTGGATGACTGTTGTAAGGAGCTGTCTCGTGCATTGTAGGATGTTTAGCAGCATCCTTGGCTTTTCCCATTAGATAGGAGCCCAACCCTCCAACCCATTGTGACAACCCAAAATCTCTTCAGACGTTGCCAAACATTCCCTGGGCTGTGTGTGTGTGGCGGGGGTTGGGGGGGAGGAATTCACCCCTGGGTGAGCACCACTGGTCTAAGGGATGCACAGTATCTGGTGGACATGCAGCAGGTGAAATGGGGGTGGTGGGCATGGGCGGGAGCTTTAGAGGTGGGGTGAGAGCTTGACTGGAAAGGCTCCGGCTTCCCTACCTGGAAAAAGTCGTTGCTAAGTGCTCATTGGAGACAGGGGGAAGGGGAAAGGAACATGTCCTCACAAGCTGTATTGACCTCCTAGGATGGTTGCTTAAGCCCCTCTCCCCATCACTTGGGCAGGAAAAGTGGCCTCCCTCTGTCTCCTGCACACCTCGACCTCTGAGATACCTCTCGCTTTCCGAGCCCTGGACTCGTGGCATTTACAGCCCGCCTATCTCAGACCCACTCCTCACTCAGGAGGGAAGTTAATCCCCCCCTCCCCACCTCCCACACTCCAGCTTGCTGTGTGGGTCCCCCTCTCCCTCTCCTCCTCCGCTCCAGGAACTAGCAGTTTCCCAGCAGTGCCTCCCTTTCCCCATTGATGACTGACCACAGCTCTGGAAATTAGCTCACAAAGTCTGTGGTGCTTGCCCAGCGGGGCCCCACTCAGCAAGTGGTGGGGCTTAGATGCAGCTCAGTGCTAGAGGAGGCTCTGTTTCTCTGGGATGCTCCTAGATACTTTCAGAAGCTTCCACTGACGCACAATAAAAACAAGACTAAAGACCAAAGTCAATATTTGTGCAGCAGCGTCTTGG
Organism: Neomonachus schauinslandi; assembly: GCF_002201575.2. Taxonomy (NCBI): domain Eukaryota; kingdom Metazoa; phylum Chordata; class Mammalia; order Carnivora; family Phocidae; genus Neomonachus; species Neomonachus schauinslandi. The sequence goes on from NC_058406.1 coordinate 37,377,416, forward strand.
AGCAGGCGGGAGACGGGGGACAAGAGGTGTAATAAGTGGGAGGAGCTCCGATGGGTCCTGGCTCTGGGGCCTCAGCTGGCTCTGGGGGGCTGCATGGCCTTGTGTGGGACAAGGGCACTCTAGGTGTCAGTTTTCCAGTCTGTGAAGTTGAGGGAGAGGCTGACTTCCTGATATTTGGAAACCTTTCAGCTCTGATGTCTTGTGAACCTCTAGATTAGGAGCTCTTACCTGGGGATTTAGGGGCTTCCTGGACCCTCTGGCATCAGAGGCAAAAAGTTTACATGTATGTGTGAATTTTTCTGGGGAGAATATTCATAATTTTGTATAATCTTCAAAGAAATCTGCATCCTTCAGAATGTTAAGAACCTCTGCTCTAAATTTGGATGGAGATACTTGAGTTTATCATCTCCTTCAGGTAATATTCCTTCTCATTTTCTGACTCATTCACTTTTTATAGCGTGACTCTTCTGGGGTTAGTGAAAACTGGCTGGTGCTGGGGAGTGCAACCAAGCTAGGCTCAGAATGCAATGAACGGTATATAGACCCTGTCCCGAGTACACCTGCATTAACTTAGAGAACCTCAGAGATCCTGATGGTACCAGTCTACTCCATGGGTCAAAAGAATGCTCCGTGAAGATGGGCCCTAGGAAGGGACTACCAACAGAATGGTAGGCCATTCAGTGGCTGAGAATTGCGGGCCAGTCTTTTGGCCAGAAAGCAAAGTGATAATTGAAACTAGCTTAGAATTTAAGAGGCCCGCTAAAGGGACAGGATATGGGGTTCCTGATTTTTTTTTTTAAAGATTTTTTATTTATTTATCTGAGAGAGAGAATGGGAGACAGAGAGCACGAGAGGGAGGAGGGTCAGAGGGAGAAGCAGATTCCCCACTGAGCAGGGAGCCCGATGCGGGACTCGATCCCGGGACTCCAGGATCATGACCTGAGCCGAAGGCAGTCGCTTAACCAACTGAGCCACCCAGGCGCCCCTGTGGTTCCTGATTTTTAAAAGAAGCCCACTACCTTGTTCCTTGTGTCTTCATTCTGATTCAGCCTGGAATTTGAAGCACATACATGGCTTAACAGAATGAGCAATATCCTGGGAGTCCAAAGATCCATATTTGAATGTCGGCTTTTACCAAATTGCTGTACGGCCTGGGCTAGGTCACTCAGCCCACCCTGGGCTTCACTTTCCCCATTTGTATAATTAGGAGGAATTCAGCTTCTTTCAGGGTTTCACCAAGAGATGGCTATACTGCAGTGAAACTCTATTATAATACCTTATTCTTGGCTACCTCCTTACATTTAATCCTCATTTGGGGACATTTTTGTTCCATCCTAAGCAAAATAGAAATGATCCTATCTCTTAAATTCCAATCTTTAGGGCCCTACTGGCTCTAACATTTTATGATTTTCTTATCTGCCCTTGGGTTATTTTCTTTTTATCTGTTGCCTTGAACTTGAAACTCAGGGGATGGAACTCATGCTTGGGATCCTTTACTATCTTCCAGGCACTGTGCTATTTATTATGCACAAACAAGGTAGATTTTATTATTCCCATGTTGCAGGTTAGCAAACGGAGGTTCAGAGATGTCCTGTGTCTAACACACTCAACTAGCAGTTGGAGGTTAAGACTCAAACTCAGGTCTGTCCAAATGCAAGGCCTAAGGTTTTGGGGAATTATTATCATGTTATAATTATTTATTATCTTAACTGTCTTAAAATGAATACATTCATTTATTCAATATTTATTCTCTGCTTTGTAAGGTTCTGAGCCAGATGCTATGGACTTGGAGATGAGAACTTAGTCCCTGTCCCGAGAAGCCCTTATGGAAGGCAGGTAGATAAAAACCACAGTGCAGGACAAGGACTACGACGGCAGAGGGAAGCAAGGGAAATGGGGACAGAGAAAGTAAGACCTAACATTGGAGAGACCCCAGAAGACTTCTTAGAGGAGGTAACACCTGCGCTGAACTGGGTGGGGGGCTTTGATTTGAGATGAATGTGTGTTAAGTAACTTAGTCAACAAATAATTGAGAATTTACTATGTACCAGGTACTTTTCTAGGTGCTGAGATACAACGGTGTACAGGTACTCATGGACCTCAGGGAAGGTCGTCAATGACAAACACATGTAGAACAGGGTTGGAATCTGGGGGACTTGACAAAAGAGTAGGAGCTGACCAGGCAAAGAGGGGATGATGGCATGTGTGGAAAGGGATCTCTGGCCAGAGGCAGAGGCATGTGCAAGCATGCTGAGGTATGGTGATCCCCTCAAAGACGGGAAGACATTTGGTGTGGCTGGAACGTCTTCTACAAGATGAAGAAGGAAGCAAGAGAAATACACAAAGACAGGTCAGGAGTGCCTCGTGTGATGTAATGAATTTGAACTTTATGCTGCAGGTAATAAGGAGCCATGGCAAGGTTTTAAGGGAGGGAGAGAAAATATTAGGTTTGGCTTCATAATGATCATTCCTGTGGCCCTGGTAGAGGATGGTTTGGAAGGGAACAAGATGGGAGACAGGGAGGACAGTTCTAGTCTAGGGAGGATGGGGCAGATCTGAGCGAGGACACTAACTGTGGGGCAAGAAGGAAGAGACAGAATTAGAAATACTTGTCATGTAAAATGGATGTGAGCTGGGGGTTAAGTGTAGGGTTCTGGCGGAGGTGGCTGAACTAGAGAAAGCATCAAGGGTAGCACACCAGGTTCCTGTCTTGGGGAATCAGGTGGTGGTGTCACCAGCGATCCTGGATATGAAGTTTGAATATGGCTCCTAGAGTCCAGGGAGTTCTTGGTTCCTTATAATCCCTCTATGGCACTCTTCTTAGTAGGAGGGTTGCCTAATTTTATTTTGCCGCACATTTGTGTCAAGTGACTCCCACGATTCCTACAATGAAGCTCCAGCATAATGTCTAGTTACTGGCACTTCCTTGCATCCCGTGCTCTCTGGGGGACATCTTGGTTTCCTGTCAGGCAAAGCTGAAGTGAGTCTAGTGACAGGATGGGTAAGAAGCTTGGCTTGAACTCCCCACGAGACTAACACATATATCCGATTTTTTTTAGGATAGAATATATTTTCTCAGAAACTTCTCTGTTCTCACTCTCCCACAGCACTGACAGGCCAGCACACCTGTCTGTCTGCCTGTCTGCCTGTCTGCCTGTCTGCCTCCCTTCCGCTGACAAACACTAATCAGGATCTGCTCAGCGTCAGGATATAAAACATGCCTGTTCCACATCTCATTCAATCCTGCCCTAGTTTAGTAACAATAGGACAAACAAGTCATGCTGTAACCCTTGCTGTCATTTATCCCTTGGGAACAGGACTTACTAAACCAGCTGTGTGCCACTTCATGCTCCCTCTGTGGCAGAGCCTGGGCCCGAGAGGCTGTCGCCTCCAGGTAACGTCTCCTCACTCGTCAGCCCTCAGCCCAACTTCCACTTCTTCAGGAAAGCCTTCCCTGACCTCCTGGACAAGTCAGCGGCTGCCGTCATATACCTCCCAGCGCCCCTGGCATCCCTTCACAGGCCCCTCGTGTCTGTAACTTTATGTGTCGATGTGCTTTTGGTAAATAACTGTCTCTTCTACAAGACCACCAAGTTCCGTGGTTGCAAAAACTCGGTCTGCTCCGTTCACCATCATTTCCCCTATGCCTGTCAGGGTACAACACATTGGGTGTTCCGTTAATATTTTGCTGCTAATGGTAGGAATTTGGAGGGAATTCTGGGTGTTTGAGGACTTCACTGGGAGGAGAAATGGAGGGTACTTCCTAGTGACTGTGGGAAGAGAAATGCGGAGCTCTGGGGCTTGGCACAAGGAAGACTGAAAGCAAGCATCACAAACTCTAGAAGGTAGAGTGGCTTTGTTCTTCCTCTGTCACTCCTAGGAAAGCAGGAAAAGCCCAGAGCGAGGGTCCCTGGAAGAGGGACTGTCTGATGAAGAGGAGAAGGAGACTCTATCACTGTGTGATAGATATTTCCAAGGAGCCCACGTAAAGCCAATGATGCAGAGATGAAAAGGTTTTGTGGAGGAAACCATGACCCTCTAGTTGCAGGCAGGTGATCCTTCCACAACTAGCTAGTTATAGGTAGAGGGTGAAACCAATTGAGTAATACTGGGCCTCCAGGGACACACGCTCCTCTTGAGCCAAAGCCTCTCAGAACAATGCCCCACCTAGGCAGAGCAGGGAGCCCCAGACCTGAGCCTGGAGGGGACAAAAAGGAGCTGGGCCTGGGAACCAGGGGGCAGAGCTGGGTGTCAGACCTGAGCTGGCTGGGACTGACCGATTACACCTATAATCTCCACTGCTCTTTTCGTCTCTCTTCCCAGCTAGACAGTGAGCTCCCGGAGGGCACAGCCTGCATCTTCCCCATCCTCAGTTCCACACAGCCTAAGACGACTCCACCATTTTCCCACCGCGTTTGTGGGAAGAATAAGTAAATGAATGAATAAATAAACCCCAGATAAGCGGCTCACCCCTAATCCTAAATTGCCTTATTTGTGAAGTGGGAATGACAGTAGCTCCTAATTAGAGTATCATGAGGATTGAATGACATAATGAATGCGAGAGCACCCAGTAGGGACTCTCACATAAAGTAGATGCTCAAAAATACTCTATCCTCTTTTTCGCCTTTAACTGTACCTCCTGACTTCAAGTACTCTCTAAACTTTGCTGAACTTCATATATTCTAGGCTGAACTTTACAGTACACCAAATGGCTAGAGAATCCTAAAATGTCATAAAATGACAACAGCGGACATCTGTCTTGTTTTGTTTTTCTGCTCTTTATTGCCCTTTCACAACAGCCCATTTTTCCATACTGAACCCCCCATCTCAGTCCCTGTGGCTCAGCAGGAGCTGACCCCGCCCACACTGTCAGTGAGGATAGAGTCAGTCCAATCCTGGCCAATCTGAGCCCTGGATGCCTCTTGCCACAGTGATTAGTCAGGTGTGCCTGTGTCTGAGGGGACTCAACTCTGGGACCTCTGAGAGAGGGAATCTCCCTGACCCCTGAGAGGACCGGATGTCCACCAGGAGCTTCTGGCAGCCATTTTGCTTCCATGGGGGAGAGAGCCTGTCGGAGCAGCTGGAGACCGAGTCTTGAAGACACTGTCTCTAGATCCCAGGCATGCTTAACACCAGTATTCCTTGAGACTTTAAAGTTTTGAGAGCAAATTAATTCTCCTTTTTACTTAAGTCAGTTCGAATTGAGTTTTCTGTCACTGGCAACCAAAGAAATTTGACTCACACCAGACCTTGGAGTTTACCTCATCAAACCTCCTAATTTTACAGATGAGGAAGAGATTTGCAAAATCACGTGGTCATTTTTTTTTTTTCTAACACAACTCATTTTCCAAATAAATATATTGCCTCACTTCCTTTTATCTGCTCTGCTGACCAGAATAGGAACAGGTTGTCCTTCTGCCTGAATAGGGTCACAGAATATTGATTTTGGTCACAGAACACCTAATCTTTCTCCAGCAGAGAGAATTTCCTATTTCAAGCCCTTGGGAACCGGTTTTGTCTTGCATTACAATGTTTTTATCCCCCAAGCGGAACTGCTGATGACTGCCCTTTCCCTTCGACACAGTGCCATCAGCAGCAATTAATTCTAATCACAAAGAGACAGCAAGAATGAACAGAGCATTAATTGGACGGAAGTAATCAGAGTCTCCCTGAGCCCACAGTTGGTACCTGTATGCAAGGATATGTGAGCCGGCTCCTGCATTCACACACACACACACACACACACACACACACACACACACACACTACCCCTTTGTGACTATGGAGTCACAAAGATTCTACCACCAACCAGTTGCTTAAAATTGGCCTCCTCATTTGTAAAACAAGGATACACACACTTCAAAGTGGTTTAGAAGATTAAATAAGAATATTGTATGTAAAGCACTTTTCACCGGTATGTAGCAGGAGCTCAGTGAGTGCTAGTTTTCTTTCCTTCCACATCAGACACCTTTTATAGCAGGTAGAGAATAAAGGCCTCACGTGACCTGACATTTTAGATTCTTGATGGTTCTGGACCAGGCCTAACAAGTTTGATAGTCTCCTCCTGACCTCTCTTTAATCCTAGACCACTGCCCTCCCCCATCTACCCCAACACACACACACACACACACACACACACACACTCCCTCCTGCCTCTTCCCTCTCTGGGACTGCAAATTCTGGGGGGGCAGCGTGGCATCCTTCCTGCCCACACAGTAGGCGCTGCATGGACATTTGTTAGATAATTACAGACAGCCTCAGCATCTGCTCATGCTCTCTCTCCACCTTCGTCTCAGTCTGGTCATTCTTCAAGGCTTAGCCTAGACTCCACCACATCCTTCACAAAATTTTTTGAAATTTGTTCCTGGGAGAAACTCTCTTCTCCTTTGAACTCCATTCCTCTTTCAAGATACCCGCAGCTTTCTCACTGTGATATAAGGTACATATGCTGTCTTTTCTTCCTTATCTCCTCAAGTTCCTTCACTCCATCATTGAACTGACTCCAGCCAGTGGATGCTGGGCACCATGGATACTGAGAGGCATCCGACCTGGTCTGTGTCCTGACAAGTTCAGTTTCAGACTAGTCCTTGAGCACAGCAACTGCGTCTGACTCATTTTTCTATCCCCCAGGCCTTGAGCCATGGGGATCTTTAAATATGTGATAAGGGCAGTGGGTTCCCCAAGAGAGAACATCTGGGCCGGGGCATCAGTGGGTCTTGTGAGGATACCGGAGACCAAAGAGGTTCCTAAGGTTGGGCCTGGATTCTCTTGGGCTTTCTGGGGAAAAGGATTCAGTATTAGAGGGATCAGGAGGTAATTAGCCCTGTCCCTAGATCATGTCACACAGGATGCGCTCAAATCCCAAGCCCTGAATCAGCTGAGACCTATGCCCAGGGATGCATGATTTAGTAGCATACTTGCAGAAGCTCTGGCCTGGGGTCAGGCCCACCTTTGCCACCAGCTTTCACAGTGACGTTGAACAACTCATTACCCCTTCTGGGTATCAGTTTAGCCACCTCAATTTTAGTCAGCCAACAATTGTGAATACCTACTGTGTTCCTTGTCCTGGAGAAACAGATATGAATCACACATGATTAGCTCCTTTCAGAGGTCATTGTCTAGCAGGAATTATGAAAAGGAACATCAAAGGATGTGACATCTCTATATTATGTAGTTCTTTGTTTTTAAAACATGAAGAAGGCTCCTCATTGCCTTTAGAATAAATCGCCAATCTCCTTTACCTGGAACCTCTTGTGATGTGGCCCCCACCCACCTAGCCAGCCTCGCCACCATTCTGATCCTGTGCCCTGGCCACACTCTAGTTCCAGTCACTCTCAATGCTCCATTGTCATTTGTGCCTTTGCCCATGTGATGGCCTTCCAAAATTCTCTTCCTGCTAGATTTCTGATGATCCTTTAATACAAAGTGAAATTATGAGGTATGCACAAAAGGAGCATCCCATTTATAAACTGGAAATGATTCCAAATATTATGGTTTTAAGAAAGCTTGCTTACGGGCGCCTGGGTGGCTCAGTCGTTAAGCGTCTGCCTTCGGCTCAGGTCATGATCTTAGGGTCCTGGGATCGAGCCCCACATCGGGCTCCCTGCTCAGCGGGAAGCCTGCTTCTCCCTTTCCCACTCCCCCTGCTTGTGTTCCCTCTCTAGCTGTCTCTCTCTCTCTCTGTCAAATAAATAAAATCTTTTAAAAAAAAAAAAAGCTTGCTTGCTTCCTTCTTTCCTTCCATTTTCCTTACTTCTTTCCTTCCTTCCTTCCATCCTTCCTTCCCTCCCTCTTCCTTCCTTCCTTCCTTCCTTCTCTTAAAGGGGCAGATTAGATTAGTTCTACCAACACTTTTAAGATGCAGTAATCACTCATTAATCTTTGTACTATGTTTTTGGAATGCATGATCAATCTGCCCAAGCTGTGCCTCTTGTGGTGTTTACAAACATCCTAAGAGCCAGTTAACTAGATGGTAGGCCATGGACTTGGCTTCCTGAAGAAAGTTCCTTCCAGGGGTGAGCGAGATGTCAATGCCACCACACCCAGCCTTTTTGTCCCTAGATTCCTGTTCCTGCCCTTGATTATAGTTTTCTCCCTTAAAAAATGCTGTAAGAGATCACTTAGGTCTCTTATTTCAGAGCAGTGAGGTGTTCATCCACAGCTCTGGGCCCTCAGGCCCTTGTGGAATGTCTTCCTCTTCTCCTCTTGGTGAATGCTTAATCACCCTTGTAAACCCAGCTCAAAATCTGTCCTGTTCAGGAAGTTTTCCCAGATTCCTCAAGGCTGAATTTAGTTGCTTACTTGATCTGCTCTCTGTGTTTCCACAGAAGCCTGGACCTATCTTTTCTTCAGCTTTAATCATACTATTTTATAATCCAAACCAGATCAAGAGACAGGTTAGGCAGATGAGGTAGCAGGTACCATGTGTGATGGGATGATAAAACATCAATGAAAATATAGCAAGTTGAAGAAAATTATATTGATTAGAACTGTTCACTAATATGTAGTTGGAGGGAAAATTGAGATCCATGGGTGAGGTAACTTTTGCTCAAATCATCAAGCTAGAAAATGGTGGAACTGGGATTTGAATCGGACTCATATGTGTTAGATGCTGACTGTGTGTCAGGCACTGTGCTCAGCACTGGGATGCAACATTTCAAACAGGGCCAATAATGGCAGAGCAGAACCAATTTCCTCATGTTGGTCTCTGGTCTCAAGATCTGAGACCCTTCTGTCCTACTGCGTGATTTCACCACTGGGAAGCTCCATAGCCAGCTTCTCAGCCTCTCCCTCTCCCCAGGGACAGGCAAGACATTTCCTCAGAACCACCCCTTCCCCTGCCCCAAAATCTTTGGCTGTGCCCACTGTGGAAAGAAATCCAAGGCTGCTGCCAAGTTCATTAATAATTTTGGCTTTCTGGAGGAAGGAATTGGATTGCTTTGCTCTGCAAATATCAAAACATCCAATTAACACAGCTAATTAGCATCACTAGCAGCAGTCAAAAGAATGGCAATTTAGATGCAGGATTTCAAAGGTTTCCTAGTTGTAGGCCAAGGCAACCCATCACTTGCTAATGACAAGAGTTCCTTGCTTAGGCAATTCTATAGCAGCCATCAATTAGCCTAGCCACCGGGCAGAGACTGGTCCCATCCCTGAGTCATTTGTCTAATCAGAACTGGGGTAGGCAGAAAGGGACAGAATTGGGGAGGGGGAGAGAGGAGGAGGGAGAAAATGAATTAGGAAAAAAGGGAAGCGCAGAGAGGGAGAGACACAGAGAGAAATAACACACAAAGACATAGAAATTCTCAGAGACAAAAAGAGACAGACACTATGTGAGAGAGAGACAAACAAAAAGTCTTATTAATAGACAGCAATCATATAGGCACGGAGAAACAGAAATAAACTTCTTAAATATAGAAAAGATATGACAAAAAACTTCTGGCCACCAGTAGCTCCGGGAACGTGGCTGATCTCTGGGAAGCCTAGCGTTCTGGTCTATAAAATCAGGCTGACCTGTGAGAGCAAATTAAAAGCCGGCAAATTTCGGCTGCTATGGTGAGGCGCCGAGAGATGAGAGACTGGAAGACCTGAGCCAAGCTCTTCTTGTGCCCCCTCACACTGAATGTTGGCTTTTCATGAGCACTGGCTTCTCTTTAGACGTCGGGTATGAGGTCAGTGTTCCTCCATTTGTGTGCTTTCTCCTGGAAACCCCATGGACAGGACAGCAGGCCTGTGACAACTGGGAGCCCTGCTGTCTCCCTCAAGGAAGGAAACCAGCGGATCTCCTACTGAGTTCACCCCAGAACTGACTTTCAAGTCTTTCCTCCTCCCCACCGCACTGCCTCTGCCCTGGTTCAGGCCATATGGTCAGGCTTCTAGATTGTCACAACAGCCTCTGGTCTCTCCTTGCTGCTATCCAGTCCATTCTTGTCACCTTGCCAGAGTGACATTTCTTTATTCATTTGAGACACAGAGATACAGAGAGAGAGAGAGAGAGAGAAAGCATGAGCAGAGAGAGAGGCAGAGGGAGAGGAAGAAGCAGGCTCCTCGCTGAGCCAGGAGCCCGATGTGGGGCTCGATCCCAGGACCCTGGGATCATGACCTGAGCTGAAGGCAGACGCTTAACCATCTGAGCCACCCAGGCGCCCCCAGAGTGACATTTCTAAGACACGGGTAGGAGTGTGTTTCTTTCTGACTTAAACTCCTTTTTAATGGATTCCTTACTTTCTCTAGGTCAAGCCCTAGCCCATTAAACACGGTATTCAAGGCCTCCTTCTGGGCGCTGGCACCTGCCATCTCCTCTGCAGCCTCTCCTGACCCACCTCTCTCACCCCCCTCTACACTCACACTCCAACCACTGGAGATGACATGGGGACTCCCGGACACTCCACACTGCCTTCCCCTCTGGGCTCCACCTCATCATCTCTGGGCCCTGCAGTACCTACCTGATCCCTTCTCCTGCTCTGTACCTTTCTATCTCTTTGTTCACACCCTTCTGCGGCCTAATTTGTTCTTTTCACCGCCTCATCTCTTACCTCTCAGGCACACAAGGGTCACAAACTCAAATGTCTTCAGAGGGTGGCTCATCACAGAAATGTGTGCAATGACAGAGGCGAAACAATAAGACTATGGCAAACTCAACATTCAACCAACCAACTCAACTGCCAGTCAACATTCTCCTGGCCAAACCTACCATCTGCAGAAAGGCATCAGCCATGGACCACCAGCTGGTGGGGCTCCGTCTGTAACCTAGACTGGGAGCTTATCTTGGCCCCCTCGGCCCTCCATGCTCAGACTCCACTTCCATCCCTTGCCACCTCCTTGCCTCGGGTTTCCTTGTGCCGGGCTATTTGAACAGCCTGTGCCTTTTCCTTCCCTTGGGGCCCTGCAGAGGTGTTAACTGTGTGTAAATAGTTGCAAAGAACACTCACGTTTACAGTGAGGAGGCCAATCCCAGCATCCGCCTGGCCCAGGCAAGATGTTATTAATCAGCTTTTTAATGAAGCCTAATTATAGCAGATGATGTCTCCTGCCAGGTAAGACAATGGTTACAGATGGGAGCAAACCAGGAAATCGCTGCCTTCTCCTGGGCTTACCCATCCTAGCATGGAGGGTTAACTGGGAAGGACTGGCCTGCTTGTAGGGATGGACGAGAGTCCAGCGGAGGGCCCTGCTAGCAGTAAGAAATGACTCCTCTCCCAGTGCCAACAGAAACAGTCTGGACAGTGAGTGGAGCTGGGCTTCTAGCTCGGGCTGGGTTCTGGCAAGTGATCATCGTCTCTTCAGAGGTCTCTTCTGGCTGGCATTCTGTTTTTCCAGGTATGGCTATGTCTCTGTTTCCAGCACCTATTCCTGAGTCAGGCCTTGGTAAGGCATGGATGTCTTCCAAAAATGACCTTTGTTTCCTCAACCCTTTGTTTTTTTCTCTTTGTCCCTTCATTTACTCTTCTCTTCTCCTTACGACTCTGGAGTATCTGGGGCGCCTCCCAACGCCACGGCCACAGTTCAGTGGCTCAGGGCTCCAGCTGTGGAGTCTCACAGTGATAGCCTGGACTCTGAGGTCAGACGGTCTCAGCTGTGTGACCTTGGGAAAGGTATTTTCGATGACCTCATCAGTCTGATGAGAAGAGTAATCCTGTCCTATCTTCTTCACATGGTTGTTTAGGGAAAATACCTAAGGCAATGCCTGCCGCCTAATCAAGTCTCTTAATTCTGCATCTTCACTGAGAAGTCAGTAGGTGGGAGAAACACTTGACCGCTGGTAACGTGTAGGTTTCTCTCTTGATTGGGGAATGAAGTATGGGCTCTGCAAGGCTTCCAAAATCATACTAAGGGGAAGGGCCCACTGGTCTAGGGTAAATGGACCTGGCTCCCCTTCTCTATCTCCTCCTATATACACCATCTGTTTCTCCTGTTAATACAGTCATTTCCTCATGGTATTCTCAAGGCTATTATCTGGCTCCAGAGGACTTTGCCGGCTTTATTTCCTGGGCTTCCCTTGTATGAACTCGCCATTCCAGACAGGCCAGTTCCTTACCATGCTCAGTCCTACAACTGAGGCTTGCTTTATTCATGATGATCCGTCTCTGGAAGGACTTCTCTGCATCCCCATCAGACCATAAATTCCTTCAGCAGACTGTGGGAGTGGATGCTATTTTGTTTCGTTTCGTTTTAAATCTCAGTATAACAGAACTAGATACAATGAAGACCCTCAATAAAAATTTCTTAAATTGAACTATACACCACCCCTTCAAATTCTTTTTTAGAGCATGGAAGAGTTCCCTTTGTGTGCCATGAAGTAGTCAGGGTCAAGATCTGAAGACAACAGATCTGGGGTCAAACCCAAGCTCTGCCACTGTGACTGCTAATTTTATATATCAGCTTGGCTGGGACACGATGACCACTTAAGTGGTCAAACATTATTCCAGATGTTTCTGTGAGGGATGTTTTGAAAGAGATTATCACTTAACTTGTTGAACTTTTGAGTAAAGCAAATTATTCTCCATAATGTGGGTGGGTTTCATCCAATCAAGTGAAGGCTTGACAAGAACAGAAGACTGACTTCCCTCGAGCAAGAGTGAGTTCTGCATGGACAACCTTCAGGTTTGAACTACAGTCTCCAGCCTGCTGGTCTACCCTGCAGATTTTGGACTTGTCAGCCTCCAGAAGCACATGAGCCAATTCCTTAAAATAAATCCCTCTCTCTATATACATCCTATTGGTTCCTTTCCCCTGGAGAACGCTGACTTCTATAACCATGTTGTGCATGTCTGTTATTCAACCTCACTGAGCCTTTGTTTCTGAAGCTATAAAATGGGGGATAATTATTCTTCCTTCACAGAATTGTTGTGATCATTCGTTGTGACCCTGTGTAGGCGAAAGCCTTGGAAATTGTGAGCTACTGCACCTTGCTAAATCTTACCATAAGGCTCACCACCTCCAGGAAGGCATCCCCGCTTCCTCTAGCCCTCTCTACCCTCAGACATTCCTGCGCTCCGACAGCAGTGTGGGCCCATACCATGCTGACTCTGTCCTTTCTTTTACCATCTAAGTACATGTGAGGCCCTGCACTGGAGGGAGATAGAATGGGTGGGGACAGGGGCCCCAGTAAAGACTAGTCTGGACAGCTCTCAAAGCTAGAGCAGAGGCTGCTATAAAGGATTCAGACATGATGCTGCAGTCGGTTGGGTCCTGAATTTAAATGCAGCCCATTGCTCTTTGTCTTGACAAGGTAATAAAAAAATCCTCAGACGATATATTATGGATGCAAAGGTGCAACGCTGGCTCTCTGCTCTCTCCCCACCCCATCTGAGAGAAGGAAGACATGTTTGGGCCTAAAGGAGGCAGACCTCGTTGGGAGGGAAACAGAGCAGAGAGCACATCCTCAGGAGCCCCGGAAGGGCCTGGACCCCTCACGCTCAGTGCTTCTCGATCTTTCATGCTATGACTCACAGGAAAGATGCTATTTGTTTGCACAGTGAAGGGAGAAGGGAGGGGCTGCTTTCTGCTGGAGGTCACTGGCGCCCGAGCCTGGGCCGCTCCAGCCTTGAGAGGCTGTGCACAGGCTGAGATATCAGTACCTTGGTGCAGCAGCAGCATCCCACGCACTGGGGGTAGGAATCTCTGTGAGGCACTTGCCCCCTCAGCTGAGAGCACAGAGGCTGCTCTGGTCCTCACAGTAGACCTGACGGAAAACTCAGCTGGGAAATTGTATTTGCCGCCCCCCCACCCCCCCACCCCCGCAAGCTCCAGTGCGTCTTCTGGTTGCTATCTCTCTCGGTGGGTTGAGAATCCTGCAAATCTGATCATGATCACTCAGTATGACTAGCACGTACTCTCCTCAGTAGGGCACACAAAACAAGGCCCAAACCCTCTGTGCAGCCCCATCTCTGAGCACTCCCTCCCCTCATAATTTTGTCTGTTTTTCATTCTTTCTCTCCCAGGTATGCATGTGGCCGATTTGACTGATCTAGGATAAACTTTTCCCAGAAGGTAGGGCTCCAGGCTGCCTTGGCTGCAGGCTGCAGGTGGGTCCCCAGTGATCGTTCTGGGGCTGGGCTGAGGTGGCAGGGGCTCCCTGTGACATGCTCTTTCCTGGTGGATGGCTGCAATAGCCAGTGTCAAGCTAAGCTGCACAGGTAGGTTGAAGACCACCCAAGTCAGTTTTGTTAGCATCACATTCACCAAAGCAAGTCATCCACATACATGCAACATCAGTACAGCAAGAAAGAACACGCTGTCCACTGTCATTCCCAGCACTTGAGGATCTAGACATTTCTAGCTCCTGACCCAGCATGATGTGTCATGTCTCTGGGCCTTGGCTTAGAATGTTTGTTAATTGTAATATCTGCACGTCAACTTTTCCATCACATTGTACCTTGGAACGCAGGGGCCTCACTTGATACATTTCTGTGTCTCCAGCTACCCAGGACGGGACCTGACACAGAAGGAGTGCTCAGTAACTCCTTGTTAAACAAATGAGTAAATAATTGAATAAATGAGTGGCCAGTGTCTGGGTCCTTTGGGTTTCTGTGTGCTCACTTGCCTCTCTATCCTCTCTACCTGAACCCACTGGTCTCTGTGCATGCTTTAACCCTGGACCCACTGGGATATAGCTCAAAGCCTTGGATCTAGGTTCCAATAGATCTAAGACACACTGAATATGATCAAATACCCTTGACTCATCATCAATACTTATGGTTGCAATTTGAGATCAGAGAATGTCTAATAGGAAAGGACATCAGAGATTCCTTAGTTCAACTGCCCCCTTGAGTGAGTGAAGAATCAATGTCTATTCATCTTTGATGCCCAGTGCCCAGCAGAGGACCTGCTCTGTAGCAGGGTGCTTGATAAATATTTGTTTTTCCATGAATCCCTCTAACACTTCTATACATAAGAAGATGAAAGCCCAGAGAGGGAAAATGAAGTCCCTGGGTCACACAGGAAGTTTCTGGAAGTCTGGATTCCAGCCTGGCTCTCCTGATTCCCAGGAGGCCAGAACCCAATAGACCTTTTCTAAGGCCTTGTTTCTTGACACAGACTGAAGGTTATAGGAAGTAGGACTTTACTTGTTCCAAATTTGTCTCAGATCATTGACAGATCCAACAGAAATGAGTTCTGATCACTTTAAAGCCACGTAGGCAAAAGACAATTGCTGTGGCAGTGGCAGAGCTGGCTTTGGAGGCTGAGAGACCTGAGTTTGGGAATCAGCAGAAGCCCCTGCTGACTACATGACCTTGCATAAATCCCCCAATTGCTCTGAGCCTCAGTCTCCTCCCCCTGCTTCCCGCACCAAGGGGACCATAATGCCTATCTTTCAGGGTTGTAGTAGAGATCCCTGCTAACGTGTGCATTTACCTAGAACATATTAATCACCGGTGGCCACTCACTTGCAATGTCATTGTGTTTCAGACTGTGCTTCCAAGCTGGCCTGCAAGCACTAGCCGTCACCTTTGGAGATGGTTTGCCCTTACAAAGACTCCCAGGCTCGATGCCCTGCCATCCTGATATTTTAATATTCACAGTGCCACCGCTCGCTGTGGAAGAGCCACTGATCATAAAGTTTGACATTTTGAAGATTAAAGTGCTTTGAATTAGTCATGCACATGTGATGTCATTGTTCCTACTTGTCCTGCTCCGGAATCTAAAAATGACTTTCAGCAGAGCCCAGTAACTTTCCCTCAACAATTACTCTCTGGTGCCGAGGTATGCAGGAGTTCAGACCAAGTGAAAACTCTCCATCACTCAGAAGAGACCCAGCCCAGAGGAGAGATGGTATGAGTCAGCATATCTGGAAAGAGGGGTCTGCTCTGCCAGGGCTTAGCGGTGGGCTGCCTCCCCGAGGAGCAGAGCGGGCTGGGGAGGGTTGGGGGGGTATGGGATGGGGCAGGTGAAATCTCCCAGGAGTCCGGCTGAGGGCACAGCAGCAGAGTAGGTGCTGTGGGATGACAGGGCTTGGGTTCAGATTCTGGCTCTGCCCTGCACAAGTTGCGTGACCCCGGGCAAGTTCAATATCTTGAGCCAACATCTTCTTACTTGCAAGACAGGAAGAGTAGATCCTTCATGAGGTTGATGTGAGAATTAAATAAGCTAATAAAGCACTTAGCACAGTGCCTACCACAGGGTAGGCAAGCCGTAGATATTTCCTTTGCTCAAGAGCTTTCCAACTTTCCAAGGCTCAGATATCTCCCCATGCTTTACACTCTGCATTCCCAGAATCCCAGAGACAGCCACTTGCAGATATTATCACTGAAATGCTTAGCCAAAGGGAAGTGAGCTTGGGATTTTCCAGTCTGCCCTCACTGCAAGTGAGTAGGGGCAGACCAGAGTCACAGTTTTCTTGTGAGAGAACTCAAAGGAAGAATCCCCTTTGCTTTAAAACTAGTCTTCCAGGTGTACAGATGGTGTGGATGACTCTCCATCCAGACAGCAGACTCTCCATCCGAGTAGATTCTCCATCTACTCAGCAGACCTACCAGGATCGCCATGAAGTGATCCCACAGAACTGTAATGTGTGCTAATAGCCACCATCCCTTACTAGGAGCCAGTCAGCGTATTAAGTACTTACATACATTCTTGTTTAACCTCACACAAACCCTGGGGAGTTTGTACCATTATCTCTCTTTTCCAGGTAAGGAGTCTGAGGTCCTGAGCCATGAAGGAACTTGCCCAAAGTTGCATAGGGCTCAGAAATGCCATAGTCAGGATTTGATTGCAGGGAATGTGGGCTCCTAACCCCTGAACCACACCAGTTCCAATACCAACAGCCCTGGCCCTTGCCCGAGTCTGGGCAGGTTGGCTGTCGTAACTGGGTTGAGAGACCCCACATTCCCCAAGGATGGTGTGGAAGATGCAGCCTGTGTTAATGGGGCAGCCAGCTAGACCTCAGCCAGCTGCGGGCTTGGAGCGTGTTTGGGGACTGTGCCCTTGGTTCTCATCAGGCAGCACTACAAGGGGCCTCATGGTGCTGGTGCTGGCGCATATGGAAGGAATGCTTAGAGGCCAGGCGGAGGTCCCTCCTCCCAACATGGGTCCCTGGGTGAGATGTTTCCGTAGGAGCTCAGTGCTGGGAAATGCTTTGTGGTGCTTAATTGTGGCATGGACCTTTGCTGCAATTAGCACAAATGGTAAATAAAGGAGCAAGCAAATTAAAATAGCTAGCCCGTGAACACGTACACCAGGATGTCATGTGAGGCCTCAGGAGATGGCTCCTTCCTCACCACAAGCCTTCCCCGTAGGAGGCAATGAGAAGAGAGACTCCCCTTGACATTCTTACAGCCTCTGGTTGTCCCTAGCTCAGTTCACACGCCCGGATCACACACTTTGTCAAGAAGTCACTCTGCCCACCGTGGGGGAGGCAGAAGAGAGAAACAGTGATCCCTGAAAGACAGTTTCTTCAAGGTGAAGGTCAAGTTCCCACTTTTCTGAAAAGCTCAATAAATGGTATTTGAATCTGAACTGAGGTCTAAGGAGAGGGGAAAGAGGAGGGAGAGAGGGGACAGAGGACTGGAGAAGAAAGGATAGGAAGAACAGAAAGGATCGGCCAGCAAAATGGGGCTGCTAGCAGGCTGGAAGGGGGGTGCATTCTGAGGCAGCCACCTGCTCAGCCCCTGCACCTGGCAGAGCACTGAGCACCTGCTTAAGATCCTATGAATGGAGAACGCTGGACTCAGAGGCGGCTTTGGGTACAAAACATTTCCACTGTTTGCCATTGTTTGCCTTAAGAGAGGAAGGGAGCTAAGGAGGAAGAGGGAGAGAGAAAGGAAAAGTGGGAGGGAGGGGAGGAGAGGCCGGAGGGGGAGGAGGTAGGGGAGGGCATACTGGAGATAGTTGCGTCTCTGTGTGTATGTATAGGAGCATCAAATAGACAAAAAGAGAAATAGTAAGAAAGGGGAATGAGAGGCAGGGAAGAAGGGAAAAATGGGTGGGGAGGAGGGATGTCCACGTGGGAGAGAAATCTGGGGGAAGTGAAGGGGGTGTGGCCCCTCCCCGCTCTGCTCCACCAGCTCCCCCCAGAGCTCAGATCCCAGCCCATACAAAGGACTTGGTGGCCTCCTGATCCTCTGCGGGGAGGAAGCTAGACTTTCACAGCCAGCCATGCACCCTGGGGGCCAGGAGAGGGCACTTGAACCTCAGGCAAGAGCAGCAGAGCCGCAGCTGGTGGGCCCGGCCAGGCAGGCGGCAAGAGGCAGAGAGCCAGGAGCAGAGACCAGCCTCTTACTCAGGCTGGGTGGTGACCAGCACCTCTCCGATGGAGCCAGGTCCCTGTGCACATCCCTGTGGACACGGGATGGGCCATGAATTGCTTTGGGTCTGGCTTGGCTGCCTCTACATCAGCCCAGCACCTGCTTCCTGCCTTCCCCCTGCCCTGACCCTATGGCAGATTTCTGTCCCGAAGAGCAACATGCTTCTGGCTTCCCCCCAGATCCCCCCTCCTCCCGCTCACCCAGAATCACCGCTTCCGTGAGTACAGGCAGGCTAATCTTCAAAACCATTCCTTGCACACTATGCCATTTGAGCTACACAGCCATTCGCAAGGTGGGCACTGCAGGGAGAATGGGAAACTGAGGCACAGAGATGGAATGTCAGTGATGTGTCATCACATGAAACAAATAAGAAATCTCTGTATTTTCCAGTTCTTACATTCCATGATGAGAACCCAAGTGTCCTGTTTACCGTGACAGGTTTCTTCAATACCAGCATCACCACAAAGACCTAGCTTTGTCCCAGACTGAGTCTTGGCCTCAGTCACACATCCTGATGACAGACCAAGCCCTGCCTGATCATGAATGACTTTGTTCGGGTAAAAAGTTTTGCATTGTGCATGTGAGTACAGATAATGGAGTCTGATTCCACGGGGATAGCTGAGAACTCCAAACACTTTTAAGAGGATTGCTGTTTAAGAATCTTAGAAATCCCTTAAGAATCTTAAGAAGCCTTCAAGGGAGGTTCCATCAAACCTCCAGTCTGCACTGATTTCATCTTTTCCTGATGGCCCAGAAATTTATTACTTAGATTTCACCCAATTCATACTTGACTGGTAAGAGTAATAATAAAGCTATCATTTATTGAGTCCCTACCACATTCCAGGTAATCTATTGGGCACCTGAGAATTATTTTTATGTTTCCATCTACTTGGAAGAACCCTATGAGGTAAGTTTCCTAATCATCATTGTTATAAAAGGGCAAAGTGAGGCTCAGAGAGATGAGGTTGCTTGCCCAAGGTCACACAACTAGCAAAGAGCAGAGCCAAGATCTGTACCCAGGTCAGCCTGGCTCTAAAGGCCACGCCCCTTTTTTATCCTATTACTGAACAAGGGCATCTGTTACATCTCAGCTATTATTAGCTCCTCGGCCAGATGACTGGTTTCTTTAAAGAAAGTGTCCTCTAGTGGGGCAATCAGATTTGGATTTCATAGCAAAAGAGAAAAATCCAAGCTCCTGGGAGGGCGTTCCTCCACCACCTACAGACTGTGCCACCTGACAGGCCTCCTCCATCTGACCCTCACTTTGCAGACTTGTGGAGTTGGGAACTGGTTGTGGCTTTGGGTAGGCACTCGGGGTCAAGATGCAACTCCCTTGTTTATAAAATACAGATAATAATGTTCATCTCTCTGGGTTGTTGTGGGGGATCAAACAAGATGATGACTCTGAATGTACTTGATATACTGGTAAGTGCTGTCCACTTCCTGATAGTCTACTGGAGGGCTTCGCATTCTGTAGGAGCTCTGTAAATACTGAAAATTTATTTGGCTTTGAACTGAAATCCAAGCATTCTCTGTCTCCTTTTGCTTCTCCACTGCCTCCCTGCAAAATTTGCATAGAATGAGAGCAGGTCCTGACTCTCCTCCCTCCAAGTCCAGTCTTTCAGCCTCCCAGGCATGACTCCCACCTCCTGCCTCTTGAGATGCATCAACAAGCCAAGCACGGCCACAACCCCAGCTAAAGGCCCTTGTCTCAGACGGAGTTGGCAGCTGCCTCCTCTTATTGGCAGGACATTTATCATCTTGAGGAAAATATTGATGGATAAGAAACCCCAGACAGGCAGTGTGTCTTGCTGGGCATGTAGCACGCTGCTTGGGAAGTGAGATGTGAGGTCCTGGTTCCAGGGCTTTCCGGAAGAAAGGGAGGGATGGTGGTCCTGTGGAGAAGGGCCCGTGCCCTCAGAGGTTGGACAAAATCCTAGGGATGACTGTGTCCAGTACTTAGTAGATGTTCAATAAATGAGTTAGAGCCAGATTCAATAGGCTGTTTGAATGAGATCTGGAGGATGGAGGCCCTTTGTCCAAACTCTTAATTTCACCGATAGGAAAGGGGGATCTGGGAAAGCCAGTGATTTGCTCAAGATCACACAGCAGGTCAGTGGCAGAGACCAGATTAACAAAGCCCACGGATCATGAATCTCACATGGGAACACTGTCCATCACACAACAATGCTACCGGGAAATATCCCCAAACCTCTAGTCAGATGGGGAAGTCTGGGAAGCTGGAACTCTGGGTTCCCCAGGGAATTAAGAAGAAGAGGATCCTCTGACTCACTTACAGAGCCAGTTCCCAGGGAGCACAGCCAGACGAGAAGAGTGGGAATAAGGCAGGGTGGGTGTGGTACTTGGAGGGGTAGGGGGTGACACAGCTCTGGGCTGTACTCTATCCCCAGCTGCCCCAAGCCACCGACCTCCCCATGCACCATGGCACTCTCCCTGAAACCACCAACTGGTTCCCACAGTCCTCTCTAGCCTCATTGCCTCTCACCCCCTACCTCCTACCCCAAGGCCTGGACTTGTCCAAAGGAGGGAAGCAGCTCTCCCAGTGGGCCTGGCACACACTGCTCTCCCAGCCTACAAGGCCCTTGTGTGGTACCTTCCTCGCTGCACTTACTCCCACCCCCGGCATCCCCAAGGCTGGGTTTGATGCTCCTTCTAGCCACTTCTTGTGTCCCCCTCTGTCACGGCATTCTCCTGCCTGTCTCCCTCACCATACTGGGAACTTCTCTGGGCAGAGGTCATGACCGCTTGAGTCTGCATCCCCAGAAACCAGGCCAGGCTCTGGTGCACAGGAGATGCTCAGTGAGTGTGGCCCTGTCATCTTCCACACAGAGGTTCAAACGAAGCTGCCTCCCACTGGCTCTTGTTCTGACTTCTAGGGTCACATGGAACAGGTCTACTCTCCCTGCTCCATGATGGCTCTTTAGGAATTTGACCAAATCAAGGCCTCCAAATGTCTTCTTTCCAAGGAAAATATCCCCAATTCCTTGACAAGTTCTTCACAGGTCATGGCTTTGGGTAGGGTGACTGACCATCTTGGTTTGCTTAGGACTATCCTGGTTTTAGCAGTGGAAGGCCCCTGTCTCAGGAAACCCCTAGGTCCTAGGCAAACCTGGACAGTTGGCCAACCTAGTTTTGTCTTCCTTTCCCATCTCAGTGCTTCAGAGGCCTTGTACCATTTTCTCGATGTACTGCAAAGAGCAGGGGCCAGAAACGACCATGGGACTCCAGGGGTCAGTGACGCAGCAGGACAAAGAAAGGCCAGGACCTCCTTGCTCCTGACCTCTGCTTCTGTTAATACAGCCAGTCAGCAACAATTGCAGCAGGAGGACAGTGTGTGGTGGATGTGGTGGTTGATACATTTGCCTTGTTGACCAATATTGAGCTTAATAGTGTCAATTAAGATGCCTAGACCATTTTACTTCACAGAAAACCTGATTTCCCCAAATCAGTACTTCCAAAACTGCTTTCGTTTTATTTTATACTAAAGGCAGAAATTATTTAATACCTTCATTTTTAATATTGCCTAAGCCCTCCAAGTATTCCAGGCATTCAGCCATTCAACAATTATTTATTAAACACCTACAATGTGGCACACGGTTCCTCTCTTTGTCCTTCGAGTTGGTCAAATTTAGGCCCGACTCTGCAATGGGTTTGAACTGATCTTGGATAAAGTTCTTCCACGCTAGAGGCTCTCCCCACATTCATAAAACAAGAGGATGGGAACACAAGTAAGTGTGCACATAAGTGTGCAAATGACCATGAATATAAACAAACAGGTTCGAGTTACTTAAAAACTAGCCAGGATTTTTTCTGACCAGTCAGCTAACAGCCATAATCCTGAAACAGTATCAACTCTTTTTATCATCAACTTGGTTTCCATGGAGCCCTCACAGTGCTGCTGGTGAAGGCTGACAGTTATCACCATAAAGAAACTTTACAACTTTGTAATTTGTAGCTCTCTGCTGTCAGTAATATTAACAGCATTTCGAATTATGGCTATAAACTTGACAACAGCAGATAAAACCCTTAGAAACCTCATTTGTGGGGATGAGGGAGGCTGGGGGAAGGTAATGACATTTTGGTTTTCTAGGCCTGGAGCGGAGTCATGCTTTGATGTGGAGGTAGGAGGCTACGGGGCCCAGGCAGGACTCGCAAAGGGCAAGGCAGCTCAGTTTGGGCACCACAGAGGGAGGGTCTCGTGGCATTTGGGTGATCAGGGATTACGGTTGAGTCAAGGCCAGGGGTGAGGGTTACAGAGAGCAGGGCTAGCAGAGGGACAGGGCTGGCTGGTAGGTCCCAACCTCTGTCTCTGTGGGGTTCAGGAAAGGGCTTTTGTCCTACAGGAAATGGAGGGAATCTGGGTCAACTGCAGAGCAGGGAGGAAAGGAAGACAGAGCCTACCAGGCAGGATTGAGAGAATAACCCTGGGCATGCTATTTGACTTTTCTGGGCTTTAGTTTCCCTAGTGTAAAATGGAGGTGCTTATTTCAAAGGCCAAAAATCAAATGATTCTTTCTGTGTCTGCCTATCTATCCATCTATTGATCTATATCGATCTATCTATCCAGCCAGCCAGCCAGCTAATGATTTAGAAACTATACAATTTCATCTTCTAACCTAAAGATAGAAAACTGGAACCCAGAATGCGGAACAGATCTTCCCAAACCAACATGGTAAATTAGAGGCAAGCCAGTCCTCCAGTGCAGGGTCCTGACCCGTCTCACAAAGCATATCTCAATGTTATTATTTTTACCATTACTACCGCTACTATTAGTCATTCATTCATTCAGCCGGTCATTCAGTAAGCGCTCATGTTTAAAGATCAAATTCTAGTCCACATCTGCATGGAGAAGAAAAAGAAAGCCACAGCTTCCGTCCAGTTTAGTCTTCTGTTCCCAAAGTCCTCTGACTGAAGCATTTTTTGCTTATGAATTTTAACAAAGGCTTGACCTGAGCATGATAATCAGGAACTGAGAAGTACCTAAGTATTTGTACATGCCAACCAACAGGTCAGACCAGATGGCTTCTTACTCTTCTGCCTAAAAAAATGAAGCCTCCTTATCAAGAAAGAAAATATAGGCAGTATCTGCCTCCCCCACCAGACCTCCCCCAACAGCCCCGATACACACATATACATATTCTGATAATTCCTCCGAGCAATACAGATCATATCACCCATTGTCCTATTAGTGAGCCAGTTAGCAGATGCTGGTGAGATCAGCTTCCATTCCTTCCTTCCTTCCTTCCCTTCCTTCCCTTCCTTCCCTTCCTTCCTTCCCTTCCTTCCTTCCCTTCCTTTCTTCCCTTCCTTCCTTCCCTTCCTTCCTTTCCTTCCTTCCTTTCTCTCTCTCTCTTTCTTTCTTTCTCTTTTTTTCTTTCTTTCTTTCTTTCACTGGCATTCACTGAGGTTCTACCTAGTATCATGCTTTAGCCAGAGAGATAAAGTGATTTAACTAAGGTCACACAGTTTTATGAGGGAGGGAAGGGGCAAAGGGCCATACTGGAATGGGGATCTCAGTTCAGCATTCTTTTCACCAACTCATCAAGAGAAACCCACCTTGACCGTGCACGCCAAGAAAATCATTCCCTTCATTATGACTCTACAGTACCTTGTAGAAAAATCTACTATGATTGTTCCCAAAGCCCAGACCTCTCTCCAGAACTTCAGGCTCATACATCCATCTGCCTACTAAACTTCTCCACTTGTATGTCACACAAGCCCCCTACACTCGAGTCATCCCAGAGCTCAGAATATCCCCTCCCCAATCCTTTTCTCCAATTTAAGTGACAGCCCCACCATCCACCACGTTGTTCAAATCAAGAAAATTTGGTATCTTCCTTGACTTCATCCTTTACCCCCACACCCAAGTAATCACCAAAAATCCTCAATCCTACCTGTTAGATATGGAAACATGTTGTTAAAATGGAACTGTCCTCCTCTTGGTTTTAGCTGAGATCCCAAGTCTATAGCTACTACGTTTCAAAGTGAGGTATGAAACCACCAGGCAGAACTTGCAAAGGGAAACCAGAAAGCCAGTTTTGCAACCTGTAGCTCCCCTTCTGACAAGAGGGCTACTGGAGGGGTACAGTGACCCAAAGGGGTGAACCACCAGATCACCAGGGACTGAGGAAGAACCATAAACAACTGGCCTGAGCAGATGGACTTGCCGATACCAACGGCACTCCAGGGCCAGGCAAGGTATGCCTTGCTCATGCCATCTCCAGAAAGTACAAGTCACCCAAGACCTTTCCTGCTCCTTTCCTCCCCTCCCTCATCCTGCTCAACCTTGGAGGGCTGACCATCTGGGTTTAACCAGATGGGGGCGAGGGCTGTAAGACAAGCTGAGCAAACACAAGTCACCTTGAGCTTGTTTGAGACAAGCCTGAGCTAGAGGATGGGGTGGTTTTTACTTTGAAGAGCTGTGATGGCTTTTACGGGACCAGAGGTAGTCATTGCTGAACTGAGACGCTTTTGTGACCAGAGTTAATTAGAAACCTTTTAATTTCCTGAGAGTTATTAGAAAGTCATGGGGCCTGCCAGAGCTTTTATATGTCTAGATTGAGATCTATAATCTATCTCCATCTATTTGTAGGGTCAGTGGGGGGGGGGGCAAAAAATACTTTCTAATCACACCCTGTGGGCACTGCTTGTTCAATGTACCTGTTACATAGTTCCCAAATCTTACCTAGGCTCTGCCTAGGTTTCTCTCATCACCTGCTGCTTCTGGCACAGCCCCAACTACCCTCCAATATTTTGGACACACACATCCTCTCTCTGGCATCGGGGTTCTCCCCTGTACTTCTACCTCTGCCAGGAATGCTGCCCCACCCCCTTCCTGCCTGCACACCTTTTGCCCTCAAGGTCTGAGCCTTAGTTTCTCCTCCTCCAGGAAACCTTTCTCCCCTTTGCTTCCCTTACACTCCTGCAGGGTTACGTGACTCCCATATGCTTCCCTGACCAGCAGAATTCCCCTCTGCCCGAGCGTTTACCCTCTGATGCTGCTGTCTCTATCTTTCTCCCTCCTTCCAAACTATCTTCTCCTTGAATGCAGGGCCCATGCCTTATCTATCTATTTCTAGTGTCTAATCAGTTGTGTTTGATGGGCAAGTAAATAAATGATATCTTGAATGTCTGATGCATATTTCAGAGGACCCAGTGCAAGACACATAGTAGGCTCTGAATTTAGGCCAAGCCAGTTAACTGAATTCTAAATTTCTCCATCTTCTCTGGGCCACACCAGCCATGCTCTTCTCCCAGGGCCAGCATTTTCTGATTTCAAGGTGCCCACAGCTATAAGCCTATGTGGAAACCAGTTTGTCAGGACCCAAGTCTGTTCCCAGTATTTTTCTCGTCCATTATGTCAAAGGGCTATTTCCTGTAGCTTGTAACCAGACCATAAACAAAGACTAGAGAAGCTCTGGGTTATTTTATGATTCCAGTTTAGCCTTTCTCTCTCTCTCTCTCTTCTTCTTTTTCTTTTTTTTAATCGTTGGAACAGAGTATATTTATATTTATTACTTGGCAGGCCAGTAAATTGTAAATAGGGTTTGTTGAAGAATGGTCCAAAATTCTCCAGAATTTATCATTTCACAACAGCAACAGAAACAACAAACCACAGGAAGGAAAGGTGAGGGAACTGATATTTAATGGCACTGAGTGTGTGCCCAGTGATTTATCTGCATTCTTCCATTTAGCCCTCAAAACAACTCTGTGAAGCAAATAATTGTTATCCTCACTTTACAGATGAAGAAACTAGGTTCAGAGTGGTTAAATAACTGATTTAAGGCCCTTAGCTAGAATGATGCAAAGCAGAACTGACGCGCAGGACTCCTACATCAGACACATGGACGGAGACCATCAGCCAGGGCAGAAGCCTCTGAGGATGTCTCCTTTTTAGATTCTGTTAAAAGTCACGAGTCTTCCTTCCAGAAAATGAACTGTGCATCTTTACTCACAGTTTTGTATAAACTGTAGACAGTTCATAGGCTCTTCTTGAAGCCCATCCAGAAGCCCCTCAGTTAAGAGCCCCTTAAATAAAAGAATGAAAGTAGCTATGGGCTTAGCTTGATCGGCTGTCTAAGACACCTTTGTATCGATTTTCCCTATTAGACTGAACACTTACGCTCATGGGATCACTCCATCTTCAGACTCACCAAACAACAGAATTGTGGATTCTTGATTTTATAAATTCATCTAAGCATGGGATTATAAAATTTTAGAATTCAGAATCAGAAAAAATCTTAGAATATCAGAGCCAGACGGGACCACAGTAGAGATCAAGTCCACCCATGATGTCATTCTACGGCTCTGACAGGTTGAAGTATCAGACACCGAGGCTAAGAAAAAGCAGGGCTTGCTCAGGGTTCCCTTAGTAATGGTGGTAGAGTCAGCATTCAAATCCCGGATGCTGGCTTCTGAGCCAGATGATCAGATTAAAGACTCACCCAATAAGAGGAAAGCTATGCAGTCCTTATGGGGGTGAGAAAAGTCGGGGCAGAAGGAACATCTGTTGAGTACGTATCATGTGCCAGGCAGTGCCTGTGGATTGGAGATACACGGCATCATTTCACTCTCTCAAGAACCTTGCAGACTGTTATCACTATTTTTATCTTACAAATGGGGAAGTAAGTGCAGAGTGGTGAGATAGGCAGCCCAAGGTCACACAGTGAGGGAGGCATCAGTGACTGTGTCTGTTGTTGCATTTCCCTGATAGAGTGGAGAAGGAAAGTTGGAGAACAAGCCCCTGATAATGTTTAGTTGGTGCTTTTCCAGGGAGAAAAATTAAACTGACAGATACATATGTTCTGGTGGGCGGAGAGGTGGACGCTACTGTGGGCCCGGGTGCAATATCCCTCAGGATTCCCTCCTCCCCGAGCCCTTCACTGGCCTTACTCTCACCCAGCGTGCCCTGGATAACTAACGTGTCCTCCGCGTACCCCAATGCGAGAAGGGCTGCTCTGGGGGGCAGATGTGAAAACCCCACCATAGGAACTACACACCCCCACTCCGAGAGCCAGTTGGTGCTGTGAGGCCAAGGCCCTCCGTTGTGCCTCTACCGAGACCCTTTGTCCCATGAACCCTACCAACAGGGCCATGGCCTCTTGTTCTAACAGCCCCTTCTTCACACAAATGTAGGTCCTCATTCATGGTCACATACACCTTTTGGATGTTTTAACCAGCGGTCACTTAATATTGAAAGCTGATGGTGCCGACTCACATACATTATTTCATTTTAACTCCTTGCAACTCAGTGAGGTTTAGTGCTATGTCCTCCCATTACAGATGAGGCCACTGAGGTCCACTCAGATGACGAAACTTGCCCAAGGTGACACATCTAGCAAGTGGCTGAGCCAGGATTCAAACCCAGATTTGTTTCAGTTGAAAGTCTGCTCTTTGCTCAATGCCCCATTTTTCGTGACTGTCTCTATTTAATTCCCATAGCAGGGATTAGGAGAGCGAAGGTTCATGGTCCCTCTATGAAGGGGACGGGCTCACCTTGTGGAGGGTACAGGACTGCTGAAGGGTGCTCTCTGGGATGATGCTGGTGCTGTCATCACAGTCCAGGTCTGGAGTCTTCCTCCCAGACCATACTGCCATCTCCATCAGACCATGTAATTTCTCTCTGTGATTGGGACGCAGAGCCAGCAGCCAACAAAGATCAAAATCTGTCTGCCTCAAGTCTCCCTCTATTATGAAAGGAAACATGCATTTCAAACAAGAACAAGGTTAAGTCACTGTCATGCGGTGAACGGGCCTGGCCTCCCTGGTGCAAGTCCTGGTTCCTCCTCTTCTCTCCAGGTGATGGAACAAGGCAGGGCAGCTCCAATGGCATTCTGGTCTTCTCAGCTTGTGCGCCGCGTGCACCACCTCACTGTCCACTCTGGACTCCTTCCCATCACTAGCTCCTGCTCCCCACTGACACCCCATCCCATCACTTACCAAATCCACATGTATGGAGTTCCCTGTTCTATAGACTCCCCAGCAGCCCCCAGGTTTAGGCCTGACTCATCTCCCCCTGGATCATCAGAACAGCCTCCTATGAGTGTCCTTGTCCACAGACTTGCCCCCTCTAATCTGTCCTTCCCACTGTGGCCAGAGAGGCTTTCCACCACCATGTGAAACCCTTCTATTGCTCTCCATTACCTTCATGTTCAAGTTCAAATTCCTCACAGCCTGCCACTTCAACGTCATCTCCTGCATCCAAAGTCCTTCAGCCATTCAGGACCATTCCTACCTCCTCACACCTTCCTTCCTCCCTCCCCTCTGTCTGCCATGTCCTCCCTCCCCTCTGTCTTCCATGTCCTCCCTCCCCGCTGTCTTCCATGTCCTCCCTCCCCTCTGTCTTCCATGTCCTCCCTCCCCTCTGTCTGCCATGTCCTCCCTCCCCTCTGTCTTCCA